>NC_089251.1:33528601-33848090 GCF_963930625.1 Muntiacus reevesi | reverse complement strand
AAGGGCCTTAAACAGGGGCACATGTTTAAGGGGCACATGGGGCACCCTATCAATGTTACTTCTCTCCCCAAATCTCTAGACCAGCTAACAAAACCCATGCCTATGAGCCTCCTCCTATTTGCCCAAGTCCTCTGAGAGTTCAGTGGTGCAAACTCCCCTTGGCAGCCACTCCAGGGCTCTGGCAGGCAGGAGGCTCTGTTGCTGCTCCATCAGCCTTACTGCCAGGTTGGGCTGGAGCCTACATCATGTGATCTCTCGCGGGGGTCAGGGGCTGTGAGTTCTAGCCCTCACAGGGCTGCAGACTTATTGTGTGGCCTTAAGCCAACCTCTGGGCTTCTCTCAGTTTCCCCACCAGTAAAAATCGGGCTAATGACCATCAGCCTCCTGCACTGGGATGTAGTGAGAATTAATTAAGGTTTGTAAAAGGCTTTGAGATCCATGGATGAAAGGCCCCAGAGAAGAGCAGAGTATTATTATCCATTATTAGTACTGTTATAGTCCATCCAAGGATCTCAAAGTCTCTTACAAATGGTAATTAGTACCTTGCAGGGATATTTTGAGAGTGATTAGTCCCATTTCACATTTGGGAAAACCAAGGCACAGAGAGAAGTGAAGTCAGAGCAGGGTAGGAAAGAGAAGAGCTGGCCCAAGGTTCCTAGAATCTGTTCCCACCCTCGCTCTTACATCCTCAGCCCCCAGGGTACACTTGAGCATCTTCCTTTGGACCAGCCAGCCAGGGCCCACAGGGTAGGTGAGGTACTTCCTCACCTGTTCCTCTAATTCTTCCCTCAGGGAAGCCCATCTCCAGTCTGGCTGGGTGGCAGAAGCTGGCACTGAGAGGACTGGAAGGAGGACCATGAAAGCAGAGAGCACAACGGGACCGGGAAGTGGAGACAAGACCCAGGGCAGCTCACTGCTTTGGGTGCTGGGCTCAGAAGCTCCCCAAATTCCTCTTGTCACCTGGAGGGTGGGATCATATCAAGTTCCAGTAAACCAACTCGAGTCCAACCTTCCAAGCTGTCTCTCCAAGGGCATTCAGGAAGAGAAAGAAGCATGACACTCTATGACTGATGAGGTGGGTGGTTCTGGGCTGTCAGTCTATCAAGGACTCATTGGACTAGAGAGCCCCACACCCATCTGCCTTTTCTGGGGGAAGCCCATTTGCTTCCTGGAAACAATCAGGAGCCCCTGGTGCTTGTGACTGGCTCCCTGGTGCCCTGCTATATGGATATGGTAATTTTTTTTTTAAAGTATCCCAGAGCTGGTAGTTTGAAGATAGGTTGCACTAGTTTGCAGAAAGAGCCATGATTCCAAGTACATGGAATAAAATCAGTGCTTTAAGGTGGCATGCTAAAGAGGTATTCCACAGCAAACCCAGCCTCAGAGCATGAAGCCCCATCGGGGCTGCACAACTCCTGGTCCTTGTCTTGCTCCTCAGCTCCACTCCCTAGGAAGCAGAGCACTGAGTGAGCGATACTGATATTCAGAGACGTGTTCTAAATGCTTAATAACAACCTTTCAAAAAACAAAGCCAAAAAAAAGAAGCAAAAGATTGACATGTAGCGTTTGCCAATTTCAGTGGTGTAAATACCATCGCTGACTTCAAGCTACTGCTGTAACATCAATCAGCTCCCTCATCTCTCAAAACCCTGACAGTTGGTTCTCTTAAGCTGGTTCAAGCCAGTTCCTTCACACCACCATCCCCTGAGACCATTTCCCCAAGGAGAGAGGGAGCTTAACTGGTACCATAGAGAGGGAACCAGGAGGCCCATCTCACCCAAAGTTGTTCCTTCACTGATTCTTCTGTCACCAGAAATTCCTATGCAACCAGTAGAGCTCTGATATAGATGGAGAGGAGGCGGGCTGAGGTACCTACTCCCAGGGTTGTAAGACTCTTTCCCTGGGTGTCTTCTTGAGACAGAAGGCTGTCTCAAGTATCATAAGGCTGCTAAGGAAATGGGCATAAGATGGGTGAGTTTTGTGAAGGGAAGGTATTAGAAGGGGTCCAGGTGACTGTCAAAGTGAAAGGCCTCAGGATAGAGGCTCTGGCTGGGAGCCTCAAGCACAGCATTCCTAGCCTCTTCTGCCTCCAACTAACCAATCAGGGAGCAGAACAAACCTTTTAAAATAACCTATAGTATTCAAAGAAATGGGAGAAGCATCCATGAAATAAGAGCAAGGTGACAGTTTAAAAGGTGACACTGGAAAATTAATGAGGAGCTTTGAAATTAGTGTGATAGAAAACCTTTTTTAAAAATCTAACAGAAAAAGTCAGAAGATAAAGTCAAGAAACTTTCCCAGAAAATTGAGTAAAAGGGCAAAATATTAGAAAAGGGGACAAGTATAAGATGGAAAATTAGAGAATGGATCCTAGAGTTTCAACATCTGCTTGTAAATAATCTCAGAAAAAGATAATGGAGAAATTTGAGGGGAGAAACAATCAACAAAATGACATAGGTGACCAATATGAAAGGAGCTACCAAACGCCTAACACAATAGCTGAAAAAAGACATACACCAAGGACCATCACTGTCAAGTTTCAGAACGGAGAGAAATAAAAGAATCTAAAAACTTCCAGGATGGAAAGAAAGCAGGTCACATGAAGAGGATCAGGAATCAGAATGAAATCAGACTTCTTAAGAGTAATTTTGAAAGAAAAAAAGACAAGGAAGCTGTATTTTTAAAATTATGAAGAAAAACAGTCTTTAATGAATACTTGGTTAAACTAAGTGTGAGGGTAGAAAAATATATACAAAAACTAGCTATGCACAATCTTCAGACATGGAAAATCTCAAAAAAAGTTTACCTCCTGTGAATTCTTTCACTGGAAGCTGTTATTTGAGTTGCTTCCCTAACAAAGTGGAAAGGGGAAGAGCTGGGAACCCAGGAATGGAATGAGTGGTGAAGAGACATCTCAGGTGACAGCTGTGTGGCAGGCATGGAGGGCGGCCCATCCAGTTCAGAGCCTGAGGGTGGAGGCCTCCGGGAGGGGTTTCTGTGGTTAATGAATCACAGATCTGTGGGGGCTTTTACACTCTGTCTCAAGGTTATAATAAAATAAAATTTAAAAGTCGCTCAGTCATGTTCGACTCTTTGTGACCCCATGAACTGTAGTCCATGGAATTCTCCAGGCCAGAATACTGAGGTGGGCAGCCATTCCCTTCTCCAGGGGATCTTCCCTTCTCCAGGGGATCTTCCCAACCCAGGGATCAAACCCAGGTCTCCCGCATTGCAGGGAGATTCTTTACCAACTGAGCCACAAAGGAAGCCCAAGAACACTGGAGTGGGTAGCCTATCCCTTCTCTGCGGATCTTCCCCACCCAGGAATCAAAGCGGGAACTTTTACATTGCAGGCGGATTCTTTACCAACTGAACTATCAGGGAAGCCCGTCTCAAAGTTAGATGAACTATGTTGCAGTGTGTTGAGAATAAATGGGAAGGATAGATACCAAGATAAGGTTAGGGAAATTAGTAGACACTCTTCATGATGTCCTATAGTTTCTCTGAAAAATAAGTTATCTGACAAAGTGGGAGGGAGAAAGGGGCAGATATGGGCTTGAGTCACTGGTGAAAGTTTGGAGATTCTGTGTCAGGAATGAAAGGGCAGTTAGCTGGACACAAAAGTGCCCGAGTATCAAGTGCCACACACTTGCAGCAGCACCAGTCAGCAGAGCCATGTGAGAGCTGTCTGCCCCGTGACCGGTGTTGAGGTTTATTCACTGATCATTTATTTCTACTTTGAAATAACTTCAAACCTATAGAAACTTTTCAAGAACAATGCAAAGAACTTCTATATCCCCTTCCCCCAGATCCTCTGATAAACATTGACCACAATTGTGCAATTTCTATTTGTGTTTCTGTCTCTCTTCTGACATACACATAGATCTGCCTTTTTTCCCTCCTGAACCATTTGATAAAAACTTGTAGACAGGATGCCACATGACCCCAAATACTCCAGTTTGTACTTCCCCCAAACAATACCCTCTCCTTGTTACTATCCCTTGTGTCTGCTCAGTTGCTTAGTTGTGTCTGCCTCTGCAACACAGAGCTATAGCCTGGGCTATAGCCTGCCAGGCTCCTCTGTCCATGGAGTTTTCCAGGCAAGAATACTGGAATGGGTTGCCATTTCCTACTCCATGTTACTATCATTCACCCCTCCAAATTAGGAAATCAAAATTAGTTTAATGCCATTCCTTAATCCATGGACTTGGATGGATCTCTCCAACCAATCCAGCAATGCCTCATTTGCCTTTCTGGCCCAGGGTCCACGTCTGACTGGCATTTAGTTATCATGCCTCATTAGTTTCCTTCAATCTGAAGCAAGCTGATCTTTCTGTCTATCATGACCCTGATAGTCTTAAAGAGTACTGGCCATTCAGTCTATAGTATGTCCCCCAGGACAGATCTGTCCTGTATTTCCTCATGTCCACCCTCAGGACATGCATTCTTGGCAAGAATCCCACACAAATGATAATGTGCTCATCTCAGGGCATCACATCTGGGCATACGTTACTGACCTGGCCCACCAACAGTGATGCTAACCTTGATCATAGGTCAGGCTGGTGCCTGCCGGATTTCTCCATAGTAAACTCATCATCTTTGTCTTTGATATGTATATGGTGGGGAGGTACTCCAAGACCACCCTAATATCTCATTTCTCTTCAAATCTCCACCGACCTTTGATGACTCCAGCCTTGTTCAACCACAAGGCTGATGGTTGCCAAGTGGAGAAGGTCTATTTCCATCACTCATTCTACACATATTAGTTGGCATTCTACTGTAAGGAAAAGTTTTTTTTTCTCCACCATTTATTCATTTATATCATTAGAGATGCACAGATTCTTATTTTAATCCAAAGGTTGTAATCTGTTACTATCACTATTTATTTTGATGCTCAGATTGTTTAAAATTTAGCCTTCAGGGAGATTCCGATGTCATCTTGACATGTCCCCATTATTTTTGGACTGTTTCCTTAGTTTCTGGCACAAAAAGGTATTTTAAACTCATTTTGTATTTTTCCTGTTCTAGCCCTGGGATCGGCTATTAGCTCTGATTCCTTCTAGTGGAGAATGATATTTTAAAACTAAGAAGTGGGCTCTTGATGGCTTCTTGCTACCAGGGTTTCACTGCCTCTAGGCAATTGCCTCTAACCAATAGCACTGATTGTCTATTCCAAAATAATGTCAAAGAACGGGGGAAATCTGGCACCCTCTTCTTATGTCTGCTTTAATAAGTGATATCCCTGATGCTTTAGCATCACACATGGCTCTGTCTATTGGTTTGACATAGATATTTTAAAACCACATTAAAGAAGTATCCTTCTATTTCAATTTTATTAGGAGTTTATTATTTTTTTAAAGCAGGTATGGGTATTGAGTTTTATTAAGTAGATTTTTTTGGCATTCATCTAAATGGTCAAGTTGTTTTTCCTCTTTTGATATATTAATATGAGCTATAGTATCAAATTTAGCAGTATTAAAACCACATCTCTTTCTCTGTGGTTAGAATAAAGTCTATTTGGTTGGGATGTGCTTTTTAGAATATAATGCTTGATTCAGTGTGTTAATATTTAGGAATTATGTATCCAATATCCATAAGTGAGAAGAGCCTGGTGTTCCCTTTCTTTTTTTTTTTTTCCAGATGAGAAAATAGTATTTTAATAGTAACGGGAACACACAGCACCTCCTGGGCTGGAGGGTCCAGACAAGAACACGCACTAAGCACAAGCCTCCCAGGTACCAAAGCTGCTTCCCTCAGCTCTGTTGTGACAAAGGTCAGACACACCTCAGGTCCCCCTCGAGGAGGTCCCCCCAGGCCCTGGCTCCTTACACAACGAAGGTCACATGGACACTGCAGGTTTATCATAAGTTGCCAACAGCACTTTATTTTTTCTCTTCAACATCCTGTTCTGCGGCTTCCTTGGCCCTTTTCGCCTGGATGCCAAAGAGCCGGTGTTGGCGCGGGCCATGCGGAGACTGGCAAATGCCTTAAAGTTCTTCTCCTCCTCTGTGATGACTCTGGCTTTCTCCTTCTTATAGACATTCCGTATGGGCATAACAGGTCTGGTCAGCTGAGTGGCCAGTTTGAGCTCTTAAGCAGAGCTGTCTCCCTTCTTGGGGGCCGAGGGCTTCCTGGGGAACAGGATAAGCTTGGAGCGGTACTCCTTGAGTCGCTGCACATTGGCCTGCAGGGACTTCCGTGCACTTGTTCCGGCACCTCGGGTCCACCGAGATCCCAATGATCCAGGCCACCTTCTTGTGGATGCCTGCCACCCTAAGCTCCTCCAGGCTGAAGCTCTCTGCCGGTGCGAACCTTCGCGTGGTACCTGATCGTCGGGCATCTCACCACTGGCGGAGAGGACCCGACACGGGGCGCCGGGCGATGCGGCGCACCTTGGCCTGCCGGGTCTTGAGTCTACGGATCTTGCGAGCCGGCTGGTTGAACCACGTGGCCACGCGCCGCTGCCAGTTCGTGTGGAAATGGGGCTTCAGGATCATGCCATTCCAGCTGGGCGCCTGGCTGCGGCCGAAAGGCCTCCTCCGAGGGCTCACGGCCGGGAAAACCCATTTTTTTCTTGTCTTGGTTAGATGTCCTGGTGGAGTGGAAACAGGATGCAGGTAGGGAGGAAAGGACAGCGGGCAAGTGAGAGAAAAGCGGGTGGAGGGGGTGCTCCCTGGAAGGCACAGGAGAGAGATGCACAGAAAGCTGCAGAGAGTTCTAAAGCGGAATTTAAAGAATGGAGCCCTTCCCGGTGGAGTCAAGTCTCACATTTTGCCCAGGGGGTGACTTGCTGAAGAAAAGCTGTAAGTCATGGGGTTTGGAAAGGTCAAGAAACTGTGAGGCAAGGATCTGGATAGACTGCCCACTTGGCTGTCGAAATCTCCCCAAGTGGAGGCCAAGAAACTGGCAGAGTCAGAGCTCAGGCCAGTAGGATCATGACCTGGAAGCTAGTGAGATTGCAACAGCAGGGAGGGGCAGGGGGCCTGGCTTGCTGAGAAGACCCCCAAGGGGAAGGTGACTTCTTTTTCTTTCTAAAAAGGGTGAAATGGCTCAACACACACCATGCTGGAGGAGTACTGTCCTGTCCTCTCCTGGGCTCAGGTGGGGAGGTGAGAGAGGGGAGCTGACAGCCTGCTCTGTGAGACCAGGCATCAGAGCAGGCAGAGGTCAGAACTGTTGCCGAGGGAGGGGTGACATTTCTAATCTCAACGTGAGGATCGGTTCAGTTCAATGAGTTAATAGACTTGCCTGGCACAAAGAAAGCCCAACAGAACCACTGTTCTTATTGTTGTTTGTACTAAGTAATTAAACATCTTCAAGTAGATGCTAAAAGGCTTCTGCAGATAGTGCCCACAAAACGTGATTGACATGTTCTACTTATGGGCAGAACTGAGTATTTTTCCCCACCGCTACTCCATCCTCCATTTCCCTTTCTCGTTTCCAGATCCTTCTGGCAGCCTTTAACATCAGCCGGTCCCTAGACTCAAATCCCAGCAGCTCGATGGCAAGTTCCATGGACCTGGGCAATCTTGGGTCTCGTCTGGAAAATGGGCAATGATGCCTCCTAAAGTTGGGACAGGGCACCAGTGCTACAACCACAGGCCACTGAATCTTGCCCTGCTCTGAGCCCAGGAGCACCTAGCACTGCAGGTTTGGTGGTTGCTCAGAGGCTGAGCAGATCCCCAGGCAGAAAGGGGAAGAGAGAGGGCCCGGATTCCTGCAGTGCAGATGGAGGCAAGGGGGGGGCGGCGGGTGTCGAGAGCAGGTTTTCTAGTCCAGACAGGTGCTAATCCATCAGGCCTAGGATCCAGGAGTGGGGTCCAGACGCAGGGAACTCTGTAACAGGGAAGCACAGAAAGGCAGGGAAGGTAGAGGCCCTTGGCTTGTGGTTCAGTGGGTGGTCTCTGCAGTTCTCCATTTAAGCTGGGAACCAAGAGACCGGCCGCCACCACACGCCCCCACCCCGCCCATTTCCGACCATGCTCCTCGTCCCAAAGGCCCCTCCTGGACTCTGCGTGGTCACAGGCCTTTCCCAGGGTCATGGCTAGGGGCACCTCTCCCCTGGGTAGGACCCTCACTCCTCAAGGGATAGGACATGCCGGAAACACCAGGATGAACTTGGAGGCTTGTCTTTCTTGCAGAGCTGGGAGGGAGAAGAAAGGCGGTAGTGAGGATGGGACCCCCCCCTCAGCAGGATGAGCTTTTCCCCAGGGGAGGCCTTCCATCCCGGGCTCTGGCTGCTGAGTAATAGTGATGGTAATATTAATACTCATTCAGTATCTACCGCGTGCCTGAATCAGAGCCACACTTGACAGATGAGGAAACCGAAACTCATAGAGAGTCTGATTTACCTAAAGCACCAGAGCTGGTCAGGTCACAGCAGGATTTGGATCCCATCTATGGATCCCGGGGCCTGAGCTTCAGTCCCCTCCACGTGCAGAGCGTGAGTGTTTGGAGATGTGGGGCGAGCTCAGCCATCGACCAGGAGTGTGGTCAGGTGGGGGTTACTGAACCTTTCTGGGCCCCAGGTGTCTCTGCTGGAAAATGGGTAGAAAGTTACCACCCACAGAGAGGCGTGAAGAAGAACAAATCAAAAAATGCAGTTGTAACAGAGTCAGCTGGGGTCTCCAAGCCCCGGAGGTCTCCAAGAATCAGCGAGAGACCCCACAGCAGGCTCTAAGGAATCCAGGGCCCTCCCCAGGATGTCTGCAGATCACCCAGTGAGGTGAGACTGGGAGCACCTAGGTTCAGGGCTCCTCAGCCTCTGAGTTTCTGTGTGTGGCACCCTGTGACAGCCCAGGCAATCTGTCCCTTCCTCTCCATCAAAAGCCAGCTCTCCCACACCCAGAGCCAGAGGTCTTCACTGTACAGTGGACTGGGAGGACGGAGAAGCAAAGAACTCTTAAATGCACACTGTACCCTCCAGCTCTTCAAATGCTCTTCAGTCACAAGACTTCCCGTCTGCCTCTCCCTGCAGGGCCCCAGAGTCCCAGGGTCAGCTTCTCCCGGGCTCTGCCCCTCTGTTCCGTCCCCCCACCTTCCCCTCCCTATGTGCCCTCTCAGGTTTTCTTCCTCTGTCAGGCAGCCCAACTTCCCCATCCCCTCCTGCCTGACTCCTTCTAGACCATTCTCTGCACATCCAAGTCAGCCAGGTGCTCACAGAGCAAAATACCCTTCATCTAGTGTAGCTACTTTTCTTAGGCAGTAGCCTAGGTCGCCTAAGTCAGGGAGGGCCCACAGGTGAAGGGGTTTGCCTTTCCCATCACCAACATCCTTCCCTGCTGGTGACCCACCCTTCAGGGGTGTTTGTTCCCGTTGGTGTATTATTGAATTGTTCTCTGTTAAGACCACTTGGAAATAAGATGAGCTGGCGCTAGTGGTAAAGAACTTGCCTGCCAACGCTGGAGACAGAAGAGACATGGGTTCAGTCCCTGGGTCGGGAAGATCCCCTGGAGGAGGGCATGGTGACCCACTCCAGTATTCTTGCCTGGAGAATCCCATGGACAGAGGAACATGGAGGGCTACAGTCCATAAAGTCGCAAAGAGTCGGACACAACTGAAGCAACTTGGCACACAGCACAGAGTTAAGGGCTCTATGTAAACGTGGGAAGGTGAGTAACTATCGAGAAAACAGAACGACCACTGAGTTCAACCCCTTACTGTGTCGCCTCAGGAAGAATCTTACCTCAAGACTTTCCATTCACCTGTGACAGGAGAAGGGGGCAGGGCAGGACAAGGTGGCCCGGGAGGGCGTTTTGGTTGCTCCCCACTTCCTGGAGAAGCCCTGGGAGGCCGGACACCCTCTTGATCCTCAGCCCAGGCCCCGGGCTAACCTCCGTGGCACGTGCAGCTGGCAGCCCCTGCCCCCAATCGCCAGGCCAAGGAGGCAGCCCTCTGCAAGGAGGAGCTGCAGGCAGAGGAGCTGGACGCTCCTTAGATGGAGGGCTGTGGCTAGAGCTGCGGTTTGTGCTGCGCACGAGGAAGGCCAAGCAGGGAGAAGTGGGTCCTGCTTCCTGACTCAACCACCGACTGTTACTTTGAACAACAAACTTCCTCTCTCTGACTCTTAATTTCTCATCTGATAAGGAGCGCCTGGCTTCTCAGGAGGGCCCGACCCCGCCAGCACGGATCCCAAGGCCCTGGGCCCCATGGAGCCCTTGCAGGAGGCCACCCTTTCGGGCTGAGATTGGGGAACACCCCAGCTATAAGAAGAGCTGCCTGTGGAGGCAGGAGAGACACAAGAAAGAAAACGCTAAAGACTTAGCCGGCCTCCAGACTCCACCCTAACATACAGAAATCAACACAGAAAAGGAAGCGGCATGTTACAGCCCCAGGAGCCTAAAGCTCTAAGCAAGGGAAACGTTGCCTCAGCACCCTGATCCCTCAGTACTCACTTGACCTACTTTGTGCCAGGCAAGGCCCTACCACCAATCCCGGTCACATCACCCTGACCACATCCTCGCCAGCTTCCTCATGGTGCTTCCACCAGACCCAACCACCACCAGGACCCCTCTGCCAAGGCTCCATGTCAGACCACCAGGACACATGATTTTGCCCTGTCAACCTTGGGTTTGAGTGAATGAAGGAATGTTTTCCACAACGATTAGCTACTGGGTGCCAGGCTCCGAGTTATGCCCCAAGTGTGGTGGGCATCATGATGGCCCAGCTGGGTCCCCTTTGGTGAGGACTTGTTGCCCAGGTTCCCAAGGGGGCTGGCCAGCCATCTGGCCCTTCAGACATGGCCTCAGCTCCAGGGATCTGCCTCTCCCAAGAGCTGATTTCCCAGGGCTGCACAGATTCATGCCAGATGCATTCGAGAGTATAAAGGACTCTTCAGAATGACTCTAGAGACCAGCTCTGGTTCCAGGACCCCCACAAGGCTGGCTGAGGCTGCTCGGCTTCCCTCTGCCCAGTCTTGCTTGCTTGCCCCCTTGACCCCTTGGGGTTAATCCCAAGGCCCCTCCCTAAGAAACGTCCTGCTTGCTGACTGTGTCAGAGCCTGCTTCCGGGGAACCCGGCCAGTGACGCCGAGGAGAGACGTGACCCTTGCTCTAAAGAGAGCTCCATCTAGTCTGGAATAGAAACAACAACAGCAGTAACAGTAACCACACAGAGCTTCCTATGGGCCAGGCACTGTGCTGTGCATTTTACCTCCACCGTGTCTGTATTAGCCAGGCCTCTCTTGGTTGAACGACACACAAATTCAGCTGAAGCAGCTTTACGTAAAACAGGGAATGTATTGACTCGCATGACTGAAAAGTCCGGTAAACCTCTTGCTTCAGCCCCTGCTGGATGCGAACGTGGTGCTGGCGCCAAGAGTGTGCGTTTGTGGCCCCCTTTCTAGTGTTGGCTTCGGTCTCAGGCTCAGTCTCTTCTCTGGGCCTGTATTAGTTTCCTGTGGCTGCTGTAACAAATCACCACAAACTTGGGTGGCTTAACACACGGAAATGCATTCTCCCACAGCTGTGGAGGCCAGAAGTCTGAAGCCACAGTGTTGGCGAGGTCTGTCCCTCCTGGAGGTGCTGAGAGAAAAACTGGCCCAGGCCTCTCTTCCAGCCACGGGTGGCTACTGGCATGGCTTGGTGCTCCTTGGCTTGTAGCCGCCATCACTCACATTGCTGTCTCTGTTGTCATGGGGTCTTCTCCCTGTGTATCTCCACTTCTAAATTTCCCTCTTCTTATAAAGATACCGGGTTCCCTGGGAGCTCAGTGGTAAAGAATCCACTTGCCAATGCAGGAGACAGGTTCGATCCCTGGAGATGGAAATGGCAACCCACTCCAGTATTCTTGCCTGGAGAATCCCATGGACAGAGGAAGCTGGCAGGCTACAGTCTATGGGGTTGCAAAGAGTCAGACACAACTTAGTGACTAAACAACAACAACAATAATTAAGATACCAGTCATTAGATTAGAGTCTAACCTCATCCAATATGGCTTTATCTTAACTTGCTTACACCTGCAAAGACCCTCTACCCAAACAGGATCACCTTTAGAGGCGGCTAGAACTTGAGCATATCTTTTTGAGGGACTCACTTCAACCCGTAACAATGGCTAAGGGCTCCAGTTTTCCTTCTCTAAGCCTAGAACTTTGGTGGAAATGAAATCTCAGTGATTCCAGCTAAATTTTCAAGTAGGATTCCCACTGGCCTGGGGTGAGTCGCATGTCCATCCCTGGGAACCCATCTCTGTGGCCAGGGCAATGGACTATCCTCATTCTCATGTGTTCACATGGGAACCAGGAAGTAAGGTAAGCCCTACCTGGACCACACATCCAAGTGCAAGCCCATGATATCACCAAAAGAAAGAGGAATGGACCCTGGGAAGGCCAAAACAACAGATGCTTCTCAGCCTCTGTACTCCCAGGGTGGGCTTGTTCCCACTTCCTGAGTGGGAGATGGAAACTTCCTACCAGTGAAAGAGAATGGAGCTTAGATGCTAACCCAGACCTTTCTGACTCCAAAACTGGGCTCTTTCCCAACAGGTGAATGCCAAGATTTCATAGGGTGTTTTCATCAGACAAAGCCTCCTGGAGGAGGTGGGGCTTAGGCTGCACCTTGAGGGGAGGGAGTGGAGGCCCAGCCAGGAGAAGGAGAGGCTAGAGCCGGAAGAGACCAGAGGCCTTTGGTTGGGACAGAGGGTTCTCCTGGGGAAGCGGGTGGGGGATGGTGGCTGCCATTCCCTTCTCCAGGGGATCTTTCCAACCCAGGGATTGAACCCAGGGCTCCTGCATTGCAGGTGGATTCTTTTTTTTTTTTTTTTCATTTATTTTTATTAGTTGGAGGCTAATTACTTTACAATATTGTAGTGGTTTTTGTCATACATTGACATGAATCAGCCATGGATTTACATGTATTCCCCATCCCAATCCCCCCTTGGATTCTTTACCGACTGAGCCACAAGGGAAGCTCTTGAACTCTGCCTCTTGATACCAGCTATAAACTATAGGAGGGGACCAAGGACCGGCTGGGACTTCCCTCACACTCATGTCTAGTGTTGGCCTTCAAAAACCCCTACAGACAAACTGTTTTTGTGACTGATGCACGGACAGACCTTGATGTGGGCAAATCATTACGTCCTGATGGTTACATCCTGGTACCAAAGGCATTTCCCCAACCACTCCAGGAGGGAGAGCTGCCAGGCCAGCTACTGGGCTGGCTTCCCTGCTCCCTACAGCTGGCTCAGGGGAACTGGGATGGGGGTCGGCTGCACTTGGGCCCCCAGGAGCTGGTACATTTTGTGCTGGGCTCCAACAGGCTCTCTGGGAGGAAAGCAAGCAGAGGGGATTCCTCTCACTGCACAGAGGCTCGCAGCTGAGTATGGAAGCCCATGAGATGCTAGGAAAACACCCCTGGGACCTGGCTTAGGAAGGGGGCACTCCTTCGCCAAGAGGTGGGTGAGAGCTGGGGGCCCCACAAGTCTTTTGCAAAGGACTTTTGCACGGGACTGGAGGGCAGTTCCCATTGTCCCCATAATGTATGTGTGTACATGTGGAGGGGCCAGACGGGGCGGGGGAGAGGGAGGCTTGGAAAGTTCCATCCCTTGGTGCTACCTAGCTCTGTGCAGGTGGTTTTGGGCCACACCCAGGACTGCACTCCTCATCAGGGGTCCTGGAGGAGATGCCATGAGACCCTTGCCCACTGGGTCCCCCAGTCTTTCCAGTGACTCAGTATGGAGCGCCCCGCTCACCTTCCCCTTGCCTCCTGGCATTTGAGAGAAGGGGAAGTGTGTGGGCAGCTCTGGGATTTCTCGGTGACCGTTCCCAGGCCCCCTTCCCCGGGGCACTGGCTCCTCCGGCTGCTGGGAAAGAGGCCCGTGGGAGGGGCCGCTCTGCCTCAGAGGGAAGGCCCTTCGGGTCTCACTGACTTGGCTTCTCTCGGAGCTGCTAGCTCTGCTCCTGAGACGGCCGAGGGCTTCGCTTTAGGGCGGCGGTCCTGGGCCCCGAGTTCCCCAGCTTCTGAAGGTGGGGAGTGGAATGGCATGAAGAGGAGCCCCGAGTTTCTCAGGGGTGGATTCAAAAAGTGGCGGGGGAAGGCCGGGGAGAATCTCTGCCCCAGACATTGCCATTTAAAACGTCGAACCAGAAAAATCTTCTTTTCTCCTGAAAAGCTGGTGTGCTTCCTTTTATCAGAAAAAGAGCCTGGCACCAAGATCATCACCTTTAGGACAAGCCAGCCTGGAAGCTATGTTCTGAGGCTACAGCCACTCAGCCGGCGGTTCTGGGACAACTCTCTCTTCTTCTACCTCAGTCCTGGATTCCTTTAAACCAGACTTTAAAGGCCTCTTCTGCCTGTATTTTCCATTGTGAGTCATCTCTAACCTATTTGGAAACAGTCAGGACAGACTGAGTGAATGAATGGATGGATGGTAGCAGTCCCTGCGTAAATGCCAGGCCCTGTTCTGAGCACCTTATGGTGCTTAGATTGACTTATTTAAGCGTCCCAACAACCCTCTGAGAAGACATTTCTAGCATTCCCATTTCACAGTCAAGGGACTAAAGCACAGTGAGAATGAAAGCTGACCCCAGGTCAAGGTTGTCTGGATCTGCATCTTCCTTCCTACGGGCACTAGCCTGCCTCTGAGAATGAGCGAGAAGAGCACATAAGCACAGAGGTGGAGGAAGGGGAGCGGAATGGGGGAGGGGTGATGGTGCTGGAGGGTCAGAGCCCATGCTGGCAATGCTGGTGGAGGTGGTGCTGAAGGGAGGACTGCTAAGGAATCTGGCTACTTCCAACTCTCCCATGAGAGGGTTCCTTCAGGTGCAAACAGAAGGCAGCTGGTGCTATGGGAAGCTGGTTCCTGGCTTGCTCGTGATCTTGGATAAGCTCCTTACCCACTCTTGGCCTCACTCTGCCCATCTAGGAGACAGCAGGATTCAGGAATCTGAGAGGCCTTTCAGCTGAGACACACCGAGGCTCTTCCCACAGAGGAGCCAGCGCAGGGGTGAGCTCCGAGAGTTGGTGGCCTGGCCCCAGGAGAACCCGGATGGCATGGGAGCAGGGCGAGAGGACGCCAAGTTCTGATAGCCTTGGGGCCCAGGCCTCAAGACCAAACTACCCTCTCCTCCCGGAGAACTGCTGGGTTCTCAGAGCTGGGAAGAAACCCAGAGACCATCTAATCCGCCCTCTCATTGTACAGACAAGCAAACTGATCCTGGGGAAGGGAAGAGAACTCTGTAGGCCCACTACTAAGCCCCAGCAGATGGAGGGCTGGATCCCAGTCGCCTGACTCTTGGCCCACCTTCCACTGCTGGTGGTTCTTTTTCCTTAAAGCCCCAGCTGCCAAGTGAGGTGGCTGCAGGCAGGCGAGAACCCAGAGCATCTGGCTGGCCCATCGGGATCTCTGGCCGTCCCTCTGGCCCTCGCGTCGCCTCGGGCCGTGAGTCACAGAAGCATCACTGTGACACCAACCCAGTGAACTACGACTTTTGAGGTGAAGCAGTTGCTTATGACTAATCCCCACACTTAAGGTGCTGACTTGGCCCTGGGAAAATGGCAAGGGAGGCTAAGTCTGTTTCTGGCAGCCTCCCCTGGGCCCTGGACCTCCCCCAGTTCCACATCATCATGCCAGGGCTCCTCAATCCCAAGCTTGCTCTCTGCACAAAGCTGGGGGTGCCTTGGAAAGAATCTGATGGGCATTTTATACTGGGATGGTAACACCTGTGCCAGGGAGGGAAAGTCCCTTGGCGAGTAGGGGGCAGGGGGGTGGAACTGTGTTCTGGCTCCTAGGCTCTTGATAGCTAAGCGTGTGCTTGTGGAGAAATCCTGTCCCCTCTCTGCTCTCAGTTTTCTCCTCTATAAAAAGACAGCTCCTGCTGGGTGTCGCTACATCCTTATGCACTCTGACCTTTAAGGTTGATGAAGTGCTCTCTCTCCCATTGTGTATTTGCATTATAAGAAAAGGATCTGACAAGGGTAAGCTTCAGCCCAAACAGCTGTAGTTCAGTGAAGACATCTTGGCTAACTCTTTGCACCGAGCCCTCCCATCTCCCGCCCCACACAGCGGCCCCTGCAGCTCTCAGAGTAGGTCAAAGCTGGAGCAACGGGCTCTCCCTGAGGTAGAGGGACTGGACCTGGGGCAGGTCAGTGCACGCCATAGGATCAAGGATCTCACCTACCCCTGAGGGCATCACACTGACCCCTACACTCACACCCACACCCACGCAGACCCCGCAAATTCCCTTTAGGCACTGCCTCCCCAACTCGTGCAGCCCTGGAGAGGCGGTGTGGGAGCCCCTTCTGGCCTACCCAGCTAGCTTTCTATCCCCACACAAGTTGTCCACGTTTCCCCCTACACAGAGGGTACCCCCCTCCACCCCTGACTCACCAGCCCATCAGGACAGTGCCCAGGCCTACCCTTCAGAGTCAATTTCTCCAGAGAAAGCTGCTCAAAGGATAGAGAAAGGAATGGAATGAGACTGAAGAGTGGGGTTCATGTTAGGAAACCTCTTAGCTTATGAGGCAGGACATGGAACAAATGAACAAACTGAGCCTACAAGGGTAACCTAGTAACTAGGAGGGGGTTGGGGCTTGGACCTGGGAGCTTTCCACCCAGGCCTTGGAAAGGAAACAGACTTGTTGTTTTAAGGTTGGAAGCACACAGCAGAGGCCCACCAGCCCCTTTCCCTCATCTCTGCATGGGGATCACGCCGACCTCACGGGGTGCAATCTCAGGGGGTGCTGTTGAGGAGGTAACAGGGTCAGGGACCCACATAAATGGACCGTACTGTCAATATTATTATCATTATTACTCTTTATATCCATCACAGTAAACATGATCCTTGGTGTCTCAGGTGCCAAGGAGACGCCCCACCCTGGGCCCCTGCCCGCAGCACCCCAGGAAGCCACCCTTCCTGGCCTCTGACGTCCGTCCTGTCTGGGAGCCCTCTCCTTTTTTGTGGTTCCATGTTTGGAAATCTCCCTCTGTTTTCCCGGCTCTCCTCTGACCAGAATGGCCCAAGCTCTCTGTCCCCTGTGCACATGAGTAACTTTTGCTAAAAAGCAAACATCACTGGGGCACCCAGCCTCGTGGTTTCAGGCTGTGCGGTTTACCTCATGACGTCATCTTCCTTCCTCCAGATAAACCAGAAGAGACTTTACTGCTCAAAATCTCGCTGGTCCTGGGAAATGGGGCCTTCACGGTCCTTTGAAGGTTCAGAGAGGGCAGCTGAAGGCATCCCCAGGCCAGGCGTCCCCAGGCTGACCTGGAATGGCCAAAGGGGGTTTTCTAGCACTGAGAACCTGGGTTGGTACAGGCTTGGACAGAGCTCTCTACATGTAGGAATCAGGCTCAGGGCAGGAGCTGGGGACCTTGAGGCTGGTCAGGAAGGGCTGGGACCTCCATGGTCCCAGGTGACAGAACCAGGCCCCACAGCTAAGATCCACAGAGGACCCCTCCCCTTCCTCAAACCAGGCCACAAACCCCTCCCTGCCCCCTGCCAAACCCACAAAGTCTGGAGGATGCCAGGGCTGGGGGACAGGGAAGGGGCAGCTTACGTCTGTTGAACATCTACCTTCTCCCAGGCTCTTTTGCTCTATTATCTCAAGTAATGTTCTAACCGCCCTTTGAAGTAGGTAGTTTATAGAGTGCTCATACTCCCTGTGGCCCAGATGCCTTCCTGGGTCAGCTGTTGGGACTAAGCTGTCCCTGAGCGAACGGAAAGCCTGAGCCACTCAGAGACTGCTGGGTCTGTGGGCTGAGCTGGAGATCTGGACAATGATGGGAGCAGATAGCGCCCACGTGGGTGGTCTCCGGGAGAGCCTGAGAGGAAACCAGGCGGGGCGCCTCTGTCCTTGGCCTGGGCTCCCAGAGCTCAGCTGCAGCAGGCGCGTCCACGCTGCAGGCTGGGTTGGCTGCAGGGCCTCCAGGCCCCTTGGAGTCTGTCCGCAGATCATTGCTGGTCATCACGAATCACTCCTAGGCAGCCATAACTGCCTGCCTGCCCACCCTGCCGGCAGCTCCTGGTTGGGGTGAGGAGGACTCTCCTGCACCCGAGGGTGGGAGGGGGTGATAATTCCATAGCCACAGTCCTGGGCAGCTCCTCTCCACTCTCTGCCCTTGGCCACCCTCTCCTCTTGTCAGCCCATCGTCTGCTCCTCCATCAACAGGAGCTACTCTCTGGGGCCCCAGAGCAGGCAGGACCCTGGGCTGCTCTGCCGGGCCCAAAGGTGACTGGGAGGCAGGGATGGGGCAGGGCCAAGGGCAGTGAGCCCTGAGCGAAGGCACTGGGCCGGTGTCTGAGCCCAGCTCTCCCTGGCTCACGCTCCTGGCAGGAGGCCCAGGCTCAGAGCCGGCCTCACAGGCTGATTCGTGACTGAGAAGCTGCCTCCTGGGCCCTGCTCTGGGTGGGAGGGGCCTGGGAAAGTCAAGTTGTGGGGCCTGCACGGCCCTGTGGGGCCGGCCCAGGCTGTGTGTGGGGGCCCGAGAAGCATGGAAAAGCCGTTTTCTTCATTAAGCATCTGGGTAAAGATTGACGGACTCAGCAGGAAGGCTTTTCCAATTATCCAGACTTGGCCTGGCAGCCGGGCCCTCGGGGGAAGCAGGTTTGCCTCCTTGGTCCTCAGAAGGCTCCTCGCTCTCCTTGGTGCCATGGTAATTAATGAGGGCCTGTCTGAGGGGTGGGCAGCATTTTTCCACACCAACCTGCCATCCAGCTGCCCTGCTGCGGCCCTGGCTCTGGAACCCAGGAGGAGCAAGGTCCCCAGGTCATGGCAGCCGTCCCCAGAGTGAACTGGGTGAGGCCCACTTAAAGGCCAAGCTTGGGTGACACAGGGACAGAGATGTGACCACCACAGGCTCTCAGGCCACCTCTTGTGTAGTGGCTGCGGTGGCCACAGTGACCTCTGCAGGTGGCTAGGATGGTGAGGGTCAGACACCAGTGACCAGCCCCTCGATTTTTCTGGAAGTCATTGGCTAGAGCTCTGCTCTCAAAGAGCACTATGCCCGGGGGAATCCTGTGCCTAGGAACCCTTCAGTTTTGAAGGTAGAGTAAGAAGGACTTCCCTGGTGGCTCAGATGGTAAAGAGTCTGCCTGCAATGCAGGAGACCCGGGTTCAATCACTGGACTAGAAAGATACCTTGGAGAAGGAAATAGCAACTCACTCCAGTATTCTTGCCTGGAGAATTCCATGGACAGAGGGGCCTGGAGG
This sequence comes from Muntiacus reevesi, assembly GCF_963930625.1. Classification (NCBI taxonomy): domain Eukaryota; kingdom Metazoa; phylum Chordata; class Mammalia; order Artiodactyla; family Cervidae; genus Muntiacus; species Muntiacus reevesi. The sequence goes on along the minus strand of NC_089251.1, from coordinate 33,828,945 downwards.
GCTATAGTCCATGGGGTTGCAAAAGAGTTGGACACAACTGAGCGATGACACTTTTTCACTTTCAAGAAGGGCCAGTGTCTGGTTGGATGAGGGATTAGAGAGAGTGGGGGTGATGTTTCTTGACAACTTGGGATGCCATCATCTGAGTCCGAGGCTCCTCTGGGCCTGTGTAGTCACCCTCTAGTTCCAGAGGATCCCCCATCCCATCTGCTTCCAAGGTGGGATGACTGAGGTCTTATCTGCCTGGCTCCAGTTGCTCTATGGGGTCAGTGCTCTAAAGACTCACAAACTTTCTCTCTACTCGTAACTAAAAATCATGAAAAAGTCCAAACACACTCAAAAGAAGGAAAAAGTATCATGACCCACACCCCTACCCCCTCCATCAGTCCACCGTTCAGCTTCAATACCCATCAACATTTTCTAATCTCTCCTACTTCCACTCCACTTTTTAAAAATATTTGGAAATAATCCTAGACATCATGTTATTACCAATAAGTACTTCTCGTCTCCTGGCAGGGGCCACGTGGAAGTGACCTGAGCAGTTTCCACATCAGTCTCCTTTGGGTCAGCGCCTGCCCTTGTCACCTCTGTAGTCCAGCTCCTAGCTCTGTTCTTCAGGAGAGATCACTGAGCTGAGGTGACCCGTGATGTGACCTGTATGCTGAATGACAATCTCCAGCTCTAATTTCTATGTCCGAGAAATCAGTCTGCTGCTCCTAGAAGGAGTATGACCTAGGGATTGTTGTGGAAACTGCTCAGGCTGCTTTCATGTGGCCACTGCCAGGAGACAAGCCTTCCTAGAATAGCCTGGCTCCAGGAAGACGTGACTTCTCCCTGCCTCAGGGCTCCTGTTCATCACCTCCTCTGAGAAGCCCTCCCTGAAGTTGCTCCTGTGCCCGCAGCCTCAACCCCCCAGACCTGTTCAGATGACTATTCAGTGCGTCTGGGGCTTTCTGAAGGGCAGCACTGTGTTCTGCTTCACATGCAGCCATCACACCAGGGAAGTCCCGTAGGTTTGCAGCATGACTGAGGGTGTGCAAATAAAGGACTGAATTTGCAGGAGAACAAGTTGGTGGAGTAAAGAAATGACTGGAAGCATGCGGCAATGGGGAAATGCTCTTTGTTAGAGTCTCTGTCCATCTTCAGAAACTGGAAAACAGATGGAGCAGGTGAAAGTGTTAGGAACACTTCTCTGCTGGCAAGAGGGTCTCCTGCCCCTGCCCATCAGCCAGAGCTTGTCCTGTCCAGTGTCCTGTGTCATTGACCTCTCTGAAGCCCCAGGGCAGTTTCTCTCCCTGCCCTGGGCTGAGAACAGGCATGGGGCTCAGCGCAGGCCCAAACTCTGCGCCTGCTGATGGGGTCTGTTTGCACAGCATCATCTGGTTTCAATCCAGTGGAATCTTCCAACTTTCCACGGGAATGTCTTCTATTTTAAACTCTCCCGGATGGGCTGGGCAAACCCAGCCTGAGCAGCCTTGTGAGCCCCTGAGCAACTGCTGGGGGACTCACCTCCCCCAACCAGCCAGCCCCCAGCAGCAGGAGCTGGCACGGCTGTGGGGGTGTCAGGGCTCCAGCTCCACCCAGGACTCCCTGGATGACCTCAAGCCCACCCCTCTTCCTTCTGGACCACAATCTCCTCATCTTTACAGTGGAGGGTTAACAGCAGGATTCAAATCCTGGCACCACCCTCAGTTAACTATATGAATGTTACAGAGCTCCTCAGGCTTCAGTTTCTTCATCTGTAAAATGGACATAAGTTGAGTTGTTAGGATTGTATGAGTGAAGTTCTCCGCACAGTGTCTGGGCAATGGCAAGACCTATACTTTTGCTCAGTCGCTCTGTCATGTTTGACTCTGTGACCCCATGGACTGCAACATGCCAGGCTTCCCAGCCCTTCACCACCCTCCGGAGCTTGTTCACAGGCCCATCAAGTGCTGGTTATTACGGATCCGGAATTTCTTATCTAGAAACTTTGGTCACTTGTGTTTCAGAGTTTATACGTATTGCATTTTTAGGAAAGTAATATAAATACCTCATCTAATGCAGCGAGGTCTGGGCAGCACCCCATGATGAAACACACTGCTGTTTCTTCATCAATGCCCATGGCTATTCACCCTAAGTGGGAAAAATTATAGGTAGTCTCATGTTTGATCAGGCCAGATTCTTATGCCAAATAAGCTATAAAAAAAAACAAACTTGGGTTTTCAGTGCTTAGGGGAGTTTAGAGTGGCAGACGAAGGACTGGGGGAGGTGTATTGTTATTGTGCTGGTCTATTCAGGAGGAAATGCTGGAATGCTTTCCACTGCTCTGTGGTGGCTCCCCGGTGGCTCTGGGCCATGGTCAGGGTGGGCAACGTGTGGAGCCAAACATGAAGGGTGCCTGGGCACTCCCTCCTGCCCAACTGGACCGCCCACCACGGCCTGCCCTGGAGAGTGCCCAGTCAGGCAGGGCCTCCACCAGGCACTGGGCAGCTCTGTGTGAATTTGAGTAAAGCACCCCTCCGTGCGGGGCTTCCCAGGTGGCTCGGTGGTAAAGAATCCGCCTGCCGATACAAGAGACACGGGTTGGATCCCTAGCTTGGGAAGATCCCCTGGACAAGGACATGGCAACCCACTCCAGTATTCTTGCCTGGGAAAGCCCATGGACAGGGGAGCCTGGGAGGTTCCAGTTCCAGGGGTCCACAAAGAGTCGAACATGACTTAGAGACTAAACAACAGCAATCCCCCTGTGCAGGCTCAGCACCCACGGGAGTGAGACACAGTAAACAGACCCCAAACTGTGAGCTGGGAATGCATCCTTTCCTCTGGGCAGGCCAGCACCATGCCAGCAAACCACACAGCCCAACAGCATGGCCCTGCCCCAATGGACACTGACAGACACCGGAGGCGCTGGCTTCACCCTCACGCCGTGGGTTCACTTAAGTTTAAGAGCTGTGAACCACAGAAGCTGCCTGTGGTGCAGAGCAGTGGAAGGAGCCTCGTCAGGTCAGGCCATCTATCTGGGGGCACCTGAGGCTGATTTCTGACACATCTCCCTCCCTCTCCTCACTGCCCTCTGCTCTGGTCACTTGGGCCCCGGGACATAGGCTCAGGGTGGTGTGGGGAGAACGGAAAAAGCTCCTTTCATCTTAGAATCCAAGTGGGATTCTGGACTGATATCCTCACGGGATCATCTCAATCAACACCTATCCCAAAGAAGGGGTGCCCTGCCCTGGACGTTCGCCCAGAGCTGTAGCATTTACAGATCACTGTTACGGACTCCAACTCGATACTCACAGAGTCTCATTACCCCTGTTGTATATCTCAAAAAAACCAGGTTCAGTGGTGAAGTGACTGGCCCAAGGTCACACAGCAGCGGCTGGTGGAGCTTAGGCTTCCTGCCTTCCCTTCCAGCGCTCTTTCCCACACGTCTTGGCCATTGGGGTCCCCACCTCACAGCTCGTCCAGCAGTGGCCTCACAGGGACACCTTCCCCACTGCGCAGACGGATCCTGAAGGCAGACGCCCAGCCGAAGGCAGGTATGGGAGAAGGCGTTGCCCAGCAGCCGGGGTGGGACCTGGCCCCAGGGTCCCAGCCGTGCTGGTCAGGAGGCGTCCTGTGCTTGCACCACCTTGGGCTTGGGGAATTCCCCCTTGCTGGCTGCCCAAGGGTTAAACACAACACGTCAGCTAACAATAAAACACAAAGAGCAAACAAGACAACAGCCGGTGTGGATTAAGGAGATTAATGCTTATAAAAATGCTTTGAGCCCCTGGAAGAAAGGAGACGCCAAACACGAAGCTTCCTTCCCCAGACTTAGGTCACCGTCAGACGGCTCTGAACCTCATAATGGAGACGGAGGTGGGGTGGGGGGACAAGGTCCACCGCTCAGGGCATCCTGTGAGGAAGGGGGGTGGACACCAACGCCGGACTCAAGGGGACAGTCTTGCCGACATCATGCAGACCACAAGGCAGAGGGAGGTCAGATCCGGGCCTGTGTGTGCGGCCTCGCCAGCCCCAGGGCTCCGGTCGGCCTGGGTGGTCTCCAGGGTCGCAGAGTCAGGCCAGGTACCCTGAGGACCGGGTCCTGGCCTCCCACAGTGGACAGGTGTGGCAGCCCCACCTGTGGGGTGACGGTGGCTCTGGCGGGGCTCTAGGTGGGCCAGGGGCTGAGACAAGAAGAGACAGGAGCCTGAAGCAGATACGTCCAGCTTGGACGGGAATGGACACCATGTGAGGAAACAGTACCCAAAAGAGACGCAGCGTCGTGGTTGCCAGGCGGGACAGGAGGAAAGAGGTGACCAGCCCAGGGCTGGGCCAGCATTCCAGCTACCACTGTCCCCTCCGGCCTCCCCCAGGCGCACGGGCTCTCCAACAGCAAGCTGCAGCTCCAGCCTCGGCTGGCCAGGGAGCCCTTCCAAAATAGGCCAGCTGACCTACATCAGGACTGCAGGCGGTCTCTACAGGGTCTGAGGGCAAATTGGAAAAAGGTGCTTCTACTGGGCCACTGCCCCTGGTCCACCCTAGGACTTGCAGAGTAGCTGTGGGTGGGGAGGTGGGGGCGGTGCTGCACTTTGACCTCCTCAGCCTTCCCGTTCAAGGTGGTCCAGACAGGGGAAGGCCCCCTGCAGATCACGACCTTCCTGCCTTCCTTCAGGTCATCTTCCTTTCATCCTCATCCTCATGCTGGCCACCTGATACTGGGGAAGAGCCTGCTTGGCCCCTGCCTCAGCCGAGTCCAAGAGGAAGGTGAAAAATCACGGGAGTCAAATTCGGCTTTAGCTTCATGCTGGGTCCCTGCTCCTCAGGTTGCCCACCTGTGTTAGCATTAGCCCCGATGATCTTGATGGCCGTCAGAAAACAATAAAGTTGCCCGTTGCCTGGTGGGGCCCCCTGCCACCTGCCTTTCCCACCGGGTGGCAGGAGTAGAGGCAGAGAGAGGGGCTGAGGGTGTGAGAAACGGGAAGGGCTGGGCTCTGGGTCTCTCCCCACTGCCCAGACCTCCTGTGTCCCAGGGAGACTCGAGGGCTGCACTGCTCTTTGCCTGCCACCCCTGGATGTTCTGGGTTCCAGCACTGAACTTCTGGATGGGTTCCCAGGGGACCCGAGGCAAGTCCATACCAGGCCTTGGGGATGGGGCAGGTTCCGGGAAGGGAAGTCGGAGGGCCATGTCCTGCCCCTTTCGCTCTCCTCCTTTAGCCTTGGATCAAATGTCACCTCCTCAGTGAGGCCTTCCCTGACCACCCTGGTTAAAAGCGCCCTCCTATCCCTCCCTGCTTTATTTTCCTCCTCTCTTATCGTCTATCATGTGCACCATTTCCTCCGTATCTTGTTCGTGCTCTCCCCCCAGTGGAAGCTCCACGAGGGCAGGGACTCTTACACTCTATGCACTGCTGTTCTTGAACAGTGCCTGGGCAACAAATACATGCTCAAGCAATAACTGAATATGCATCCAAACTAAGTGTCACGTGTTCCTTAGCCCCTTTGCAGAGCCTGCCAGGAGGATGGAACATCACCGTGAAGTAAAGGGATAAAGTATTGGTGGGGCCGAGAGGCTGAATGTGTGCACAGCTGGCCCCTCTTCCAGGAAGCCCTCCCTGATGCGCATGGCCTGGACCTAAGCAGTGTGACTCTGCTTTCACCACACAGCTCATCACTGTCTCCCCTGTCAGGAGTGGCGGGTGAGGGGAGGAGTTGCTGCTGTTAAGTCACTCAGTCGTATCCAACTCTTTGCGACCCCATGGACTGCAGCATGCCAAGCTCGCCTGTGCTTCACTATCTCCTGGAGCTTGCTCAAACTCATGTCCATCAAGTCGGTGATGCCATCCAACCATTTCATCCTCTGTCGCCCCCTTCTCCTCCTGCTTTTCAGTCTTTCCCAGCATCAAGCTCTTTTCCAATGAGTCAGCTCCTCGCATCAGGTGGCCAAAGTATTGGAGCTTCGGCTTCAGCATCAGTCCTTCCAATGAATATTCAGGATCAATTTCCTTTAGGATTGACTGGTTTGAACTCTTTGCAGTCCAAGGGACTCTCAAGAGTCTTCTTCAAAACCACAGTTCAAAGGTATCAATTCTTCAGTGCTCAGCCTTCTTTATGGTCCAACTCTCACATTCATTCTTCAGTGCTCAGCCTTCTTTATGGTCCAACTCTCACATCCATACATGACTACTGGAAGAACCATAGCTTTGACTAGACTGACCTTTGGTACTTGCCTTATCCTCCTGGCTCTTCTGGGGCAGGGCTGGTTTTATCATCAGTACAGCCTCAGTGCCAGGATCAGGGGCGGGGTGCTGACAGACGGAATTCAATAACTACTTTCTGGGGAAGCAACTCCCACATCTGGGCCCATAGAAAGTACTCAATAAACAAGTGTGGAAGGGATGGAGGGCCACCTGACTGGGCACTGATTTCTGTTCTACTTCACATCCGTTTATCCTAAACTGACAGCCTGGGATCACCTGTGTCCTCCTTGAACTCTCCGTCTTTCAGCTCCAGGATGGCCCTGGCATCTCTTCCTACAGCCTCTGCAGGGCTGGCCACCCTTCCATGGGTGTGGGACTCTCCTCAAGGTTTCTGGATGACGTTACCGTCTCCAGCCCCGGAAACCTGCTTTTCACTCTCTGGGCGGCCTGTCAAGACCCAGGTGGCTCACATGTGAGAGAGAGGAGAAGGGGGTACTAGAGAGGGAGCTGTGATGGTTACACTGGGTGTCCTTCTGTTTCTCCATTTAACCCCTGGGCCTGGCCCAGGCAGACCAGGCTTTCCAACTGGGGGTCCGAAAGGCAGGAAAGAGGTCCACCATTGACAAGATTTTAAGGAAAGCTAATACCTACTGCTTGTTTACCAGCAAGCAGGAACCCCAGCTAGTAAAGTGTTCTAGTTTTGACTGGAAATGTGCCCATTCAGTGAGGTAACTTCCAGTCTCCGGTGTTCACTGGAATGTAAGCAAGTATGTAAGTCATTGGTTTCAAATGATTACTTAAGAAATGCAGTGGAATAAGCAAAACTTTCTGAAATAAGGGGGTCTTAGGAGCTTGACAGTAGTGACAAGCTGGGGAGCCCAGGTTCACTCATCACAGGCTTGCTGGGGACCCCAGGAGGGGAGGAGGCGGCTGTAGGCCCATGGGACTGCAGGAGGCTGGCAGCATGGGTTCCCAGATGTTCTAGGAAGGAGCCGCCATCTATGAGACTGGACGGCAGGGGCAGAAAAGGATTTTTTTTTTTTTTTTTTGGTCAGGTGATGCTCAAGGGCAGGGATGTTAAAGGAAAGGAAACAGTTAAGAAGAAGGCGAGGAACAGCCTGCATCAGACCAAAAATGCGCTAACACCAAAGACAGCCTTGTCTGGACATTGACTCTGCCAGCGTTAGTCTCACCGTCCCTCATGGCTGGATTCACCAAGTCCGCTGCCAGGCCCAGGATACAGGCAGTTGCCCATTTCGCAGGGTAGGAAACTGAGGTCAAGCGGCTTACTCAAGTCCACGCCTCCAGAAAGTGGTGGAGGCGGCATTTTGACTCAGGCCAGCTGGCTCCAGAGCCCACGGCCTCAACTCCAACAACAAGCCAATTAGCCCAGGGCTTGTTTCACCCACATGAGACTCCAGCCTGGGGAGAGTTCTGGAAGGGGTCGCTGCCCGGTGGCTGCCGGCTGCTGACCGGCCAACAGCTGGAGTGGGCGAGGTGCGGGGGGGGGTGTCACCAGCTCTGGGAGGCTAGGGTGACAGCAGGTCAGGGGACGGGGTGGCCTGGGGGTAGCTTGGGGTGTCGGTGCAGGTGGAAAGTAGGGAGATGGCTGGGTTGTGCAACCTGCTGGTCAGAACAGGCCGAGCACCATGGTGTGGAGTCGGGGTGAGGCGTCTGCCCCGACCTGGGCCTACGCTGAGTCCCAGGAGTGACCACTGAGACAGGATAAGCAGGGTCAGGTCAGTTGAATCCCTGGCTGTGTGCATGTGTGGGTGCGCACACGGTTCCAGATGAACTGCGTCTCCTCTCAGGGCAGTCTGGCCTGTCAGCGACCCCTGCCCCAGTCCTCATGTTCCCAGGCATGGCACGACACCAGCCTCCAGCTGGGCTATGAAATAAATCCAAGGGAAAACCCCTCCAAGAACCTACTTAACTCATGCACCCGCATGATCCGTGTCATTCAAAATTTCCCCTGGGGAGGTAGGAGACGCTGCCTTCCTCAAATGATCTTGACCTTCTCAGGAATTGCCAGCAGAGCCCTGACCCCTCCCTTTGACTCTCTGCAGCAGTGGCCTGTCCTAGTGCTTTGAAGGGTCAGAGGACCAAGAAGGCAATGGATGCGAAGGACCCAGAACAAGGGCCTGGAATATCACTCATGGTCTCACTATTAAGAGCCACCCACCACCTTATTTCTAGAGGTACCTGGTACCCTCCTAGCTTCTACGCTGTTGGCACCTACCCAAACAGCCACAGGTCTCCAGGAGCTGGGGAGTTTCATTTTGTGGCAGAAATGTGGTCATGGAATCAAAAGGAATGAATTTTCTTGAGTGGCTTCTAAACCGGTTCCAAGGGCATTTTCTAAGAGAACCTGGAATGAGGAGACTTTTGTAGAGTGACTCTGCCCTCTGGGGTCTTTAAAAAAGGGGGTGGTGGGCTGTGCTCTGGAGGAACAAGTGTGTCCCACACCATCTGGCTCATCCCAAGATGGTACCAAGGCAGCTGATCCAGGGCAGGGAGGGCCATCTGGCCACTCCTGGGGCCTGTGGGGCTACTTTTATTGCCATCATTAGTCATAATTCATCGTGACCCCAACTATGACCTTGCAGGCTTGTAAAGTGTGGTTCTTCTCAGGGAATCAGAGAAGAACGAAGGAGCCAATGTGGAAACCCTGAGGAAGAAAACATGAGTTATGTTAGGAAATAACCCTTGGAGTTATTTCATATTTAACCTGGAGTCAGTCATGGATCCTGCTGTCTTTGGTAATACCTTGGTAATTTTCCTTAATGATTACAACAACTATTTTCATCTTGTTTTTCCCAGATATTAGGCCATTATTTCAACCAAGTGTGTGTTGGACTTTAACCTGAGAATATGGCACAAGCTTTGAAGTCAGACTTTTTTTTTTTAAACTGTAGGCTGACCCTGGCTCAACCATCTGAAAATCAACTGGTATTTATATTTAGGTAGCCACATAGATAGACCCATCCATGTTTACAAAGACTGCTGCAGAGCATCTTACTTGGGGCACAGACACACAGAACCACTGTGTGAAGCCTGGACTTGGAACCAGCAGCCTTGGGCATCTGACCCTGACCAGTCCCAACCACCCAAGTCCCTCTTCCTCCTGGGAAAATTAGCAAAAACAGGTATATGAATGTCTTATACAGAGCTATGCACACAGTAGATGCTCAACAAATCTCTCTTCATTTGGGGAAGCTGGAAAAAGGAAGTAGAAACAGAGATCAGAGTTCACTTCCTTTGTGTAATCAGGAAGGGGATGGAAAGGGAGAGAATGAGGGTTAGGGAGGGAAAGTTAGAAACGATAGATGAATAAGGAAATGTACCAGTTTCCTGTCTGTGGGTAAGTTATTTAACTTCTTTGAGGCTTAGTTTCTCTGTAAGATAGGGATCGTAACACCTACCTCGCTTAGTTGTTGCGAGGATTAGAAAAGCAGCTAGTGGGACTTCCCTGGTGGTCCAGTGGCTAAGACTCCGAGCTCCCAGTACAGGCAGCCTGGGTTCCATTCCTGACTAGGGAACTAGATCCCACATGCCACAACTAAAGATCCTGGATGCTGCAACTAAGATCAAATACCCTATGTGTCGCAACTTAAGACCCAGAGCAGCCAAGTAAATAAATAAATATTTGTAAAAAAGAAAGAAAGAAAAGCAGCTAGTATGGAATTATCACTCATAGCTCCTTAAGGGCAGTGATCAGAGTGACCTCCACTCAGTACACTATGACTATTACATACCTGGTCTACTCTCTTGGCTTTTATTCTCCTGCCACTGCACATAAGCACCAAAGATATATAAAGAGGGTGTTTCTTCTCTTGTTTTCATTTTTAAAAGCACCAGTGAATTAAGACGATGCCATTGAGAGAATTCGATGTCACCTTACCATTAGATGCTGTTTTAACATTTACGTTAAGAACTGTGGGACAGGCCAGTCCCCATGAACTGGGGCAGAGTCTGGGCTCTTTCTAGTTATAGGCCCAAGCAAGAGGCCAACCGAGTGTGGTCGTTTCTCTGGCTAGGCTGTGACTCCAAAACAAAGACCTGTAGCTGTCAGGAACTGAAACTGAGTCAGAAGCAAAAGTGGCTTGTGCTGTTCTGATTCTCCTGCCCATCGGAGGTGGGGGCAATAAACCAGGTCACTGCGAGCCCCTGGGGACCTGCTAAGTTAAAGCAAGACTAGTGTGGGGGCAGGGGAGGAGGGAACGTTCATGGATACATCTAATCCCTCATTTATTAAAATTAGGATGACATCATCTTCTTTTCCTAGTCGTAAAGACAGGGTCACTCTTCCAAAGGCCACATTCATTGGCAAAACTTTTTTTTGGGTCTCCACACTGTACAGCATTCAGGATCTTAGTTTCCCCATCAGGGATCAAACCCATGCCTCCTGCAGTGGAAGCATGGCGTCTTAACCACTGCACTGCCTGGCAAGTCCAAGCAGGACTTTCAAATAAGGGCATTCTGACTTATTAGGAAAAGGCCAAAGTCAACATCAAAAAATCCTTTTTCTGCTCTGTAACAGTCATGGTTTAGCAAACGTTTCTGTGTGCCAAACTCCTTACTTGGTGCTTCATGTACTTTTCTTATTTAATTCTCACCACTCCGGGAGGCAGATGGTATTTATTCCCATTTTACAGATGAGGATAATAAAACTCAGCGAGATTTAAGATCCACACTGGAGCCTGCTCACTCCAACAGGCTTCCACCACGTGGCTCTTCGTGTTCTCCCCAAGCCTGCGTCTAGTGATCTTATGCTGGGAGCTTGGAATCAGTCATTATGGGAGCATTCACACCATGAAAAGCAGCAAATGATACAAACACGGCTCCTCCTCCCCCAACCCTCGTCTTCTATCCTCTTCTTTTTTAAACTGCTGAAGAACAGCTTGTTATATATTTGTTAGTGACTCAGTGGGCAGAGCCAGGATTCAAATGTAAGTCTCTCTCCTCCTAAAGCTCACCCACTTTCCAGTTCATCGTGAGGAGTAAATGGGCCCCATCTCTCTCTCTCTAACAAAGCACCATCTCTGTTGGTGGTGGGTCCTCAGGAAGCTGAACGGCTGGGAGAAGGATGAACACTTGCTTCTCCAGTCTCTTGTGCCTCTTCCCCGGCACCCCAGGAGATGCCCTGATCCAGTTATTAGCAGCAAACACTCATAACACATTTTCCTTGTCTGTGCGGAGCTTAAGGATGCAACTGAAATTACAAGGGCTGAGTAAGCTGGAGACAGGATTTACGAGGTAATAATAATGTGCTCTCATATACGGCACTTTTCATCTTCAAAGCATTTTATAGCCATTTACTAATTAGTCCTGGGCTGCACTCTGTGTGCAGATACAATGCAGCGACGGGCCGAACCAGCAAGAAGTGTTTAAAAAACACAGAGGCGACTGTCGCCCATTTACAAGTGCCACTTGCTTCTGTTGCTGCTGGGGGTGGAGATAAAAATCTCACAAATACTGGTTCTGAGTCCCTGGCATTTGAACTATGAAGTGGCTGTTGTCACCTTCTGTAGTTTGGCTGCCCCTAAGAAAAGCAGCCCAAACCTTCCCTCTGTGCTACTGGGGCTGAAAGTCTTCTCAAAAGTCCTATCATCTCCATGCTCACAAAGCTACACATAGTACATCATCCTTCAGTGGGGGAAAAAACCTGTTTGTTTATTAGTGTGCATGTGTGTTTAGCTGCTCAGTAATGTCTGACTCTTTGCGACTGTAGCCCACCAAGTTCCTCTGTCCATGGGATTCTCCAGGCTGGAGAATGCTGGAGTGGGTTGCCATTTCCTACTCCAGGGGATCTTCCCGACCCAGGGATTGAACCTGAGTCTCTTGCATCTCTTGCACTGCAGGCAGATCCTTTACCGCCACCAGGGAAGTCCTTGTTTCCTAGAGTTACGGACAAAAGTGAGAAGCGGCACTGGATCTGGAGCATGGGCTGAGCCCCGACTGGCACTGACTAGCTGGTGATCACGGGTAACTCAATTAACCTCTCTGATCTTGTTTCCTCATCTGTGGAACAAGGGCAACCCTCCTCACTTGCTTATTTCACAGGTCTGCTGTAGAGATGTGCTGAGATAAAGCACAGATAGCACTTCTGGTTGGTCGGGCGTGCTTCACAGATGTGTGGGCTACCATGGACGATCTGGCTGGCCTGAGCCGTCTGGACCCCTAGAGGTTGGCAAGGGCAGGAAGGCCACTCCTGAGTTGCACTGTCCAGGACTGGCTGCTGCCACTACTGACTGGCTATTTGAAATGCCAAGGGTCCAGGCCATGTGATCACACCCATCTCATAACCGCCAACCAGCCCCTGCTAGAACTAGAACTGGAAACCCCTACTGGGTCTGAAACAAAGTCTGACTCAGTCTACTCTTGGTTTCGTGGGCATCAAGCCCAATCCATGCCCCTCCATCCTAAGTGACCGTGTCATGGAGCAGAAGAGTGGAGCTTGGCCTGATGTAGAGGAGGCAGGCAGCTGGTGAGGAGAGACTCCAGTGTGGTCATGACCACCTGCTCAACAGAATCACCTGGGGAGTTTTATCAAAATCCAGACACCCAAGCCTCAGCTAACAAGATGTGATTCTGCAGGCAGTGGGGCCCTGGGAAATGGTTCTTTAAAAAGCTCCTGGGGTGGTTTTGACTACACAGAGAAGGGACTTACTCAGGGTCACGCAGCTGGCTGACGGCAGAGCTGGGTTGCAGACACGGGACACCGGACCGTTCTCTGTCACAGGAATTCCCAAGGCTTCAAGGTGAAGTACTCACGTGATGAAAGATCCCAGAGGAGGGCAGCCCTTCAGCTGGAAGCCAAGCTGAGAGGTCTCTTCTAGCAGTTCCCCTGCCTCCTGAGAACATTCTCGAGTGTTGGAGAACACCGGAAGGAGGGGTGTCTCTCACCGGCCCCCACAAGGGTCCTGAGCTGGCTCCCTTTCAGGTTGACATGGGCTCCAGGAGCCACAAGAGGAGCTGAGGGAACAGTGAGGGGCCAGGTTCCACCTGTGCAGGCCCTACAGGGGGTGGGAGGCAGGTGAGTTGAAGAAAGGAGCCCAGGCCACACAGGTCAGCTAGTTTCTCTCGCCTCCATGCCCGGGTCCCACTTTTGGGGCTGAAAGCCCTCAGGGTGGAGTCCCACTAAACTAGACCTTGTCAAGTGGACAAGCTGGCCGTGGTCAGCCTGGGTGTAAGCTGAGGGAAGCCATGTAAGGCTCCCAGGTTTGCCCTAATTTACTGGGAGTATTCGTTTAGCTTGTGGGCCTTGGTTCTCACTTCTGACCCGAAAGGGAGTAGCAGGGGAGAGGGATTCGGGGGTGGAAACAGATGACTTCTGAAACCCCACCCAGCTCTGCTAATCTACAAATTTAGGGAAGATGGAGCTTGCTGAGGGTACCTTCCCCAGCCCCGTTCCTGGGTGGCAGTGGAGTTGGCAGGCCTGAGCCCAGGGTTCACCCATGGGACCCTACCTGTGTCTTCCAGGTATAATTCACACAGTGCTTCATAAGCCCAAACAACTCTCCCAATGGCATCGGGAGGAGGGGCGGGAGAAGAGAGAGAAATTTTTTGAGGCATTGAACAAGCCTGGGTCAGGATGGGCTTTGTATCTGGAGTACACACAAGGGCCTGGAAGTGAGGCTGGTGCTGGAACCTAGTTGTTCCTGAGCACCGGTCTTGGGCCCAGCTGGGAAGTGGCTGAAACCCTGCCAGCTGGTCAGACTCATTCAGGCAGCACCTTTACTAGTGGAGGACTGTCCAAAATGAGAAACACTGGGGTGTGAAACACACAGGCACTAGTTTCGGGTGAAAGAGAAAAGCAAAGGTGTGTTTAATCTGAAAACTTAAAAAGAGGTCTCAGAGACAAAGGCTTTGGAATCAGGGTGTGTGCATTTAGGATGTCTTACTTTCCCTGGAAAATACGGCATCATGATTTGTGACTTTATTTCTTTCAACTAAGAAATATACTGCAGGAAACAAAGAGGGAGCCACCAGAGGCGGGGGGGCAGGGGGGGGCTCTGGGACCCAGGTTCCCGCCAGCCAGCTCAAGTCTGGGTTCCAGCGGGGGAGCAAAGCTGCTGTGTGAGCGAAACGCTGCCATGAAGACATTCCAATGGCTTCCAGGAAGCAGTCATATATGCTGACACGCATGTGGACAGAGAAGTCTGGCTGGCTACCTCTCAAGACTGGTGTTTCCTAGAGCTTTCCATTGGCAAACGCTGCCTCCTGGAACTGAGGGACAAAGGTTTTGAAATAAGCCCTGGTGGGAAAAGGGGAGAAAAAAAAATTGTGGTTAGCACAAACAACTTGAAAAAAAAAAGTGCAACTCAGAGCTTTCAACCTAACTCAGAACAGTTGTTATTTATTGTTCATGCATCTTGGGTTGGATTTTCCTTCTCTGCTGATGCAAAGCCTTCTGGATTTTTCCAAGAGAGGTCCAAGAGAGGTCCATGCAGTTCACTGCTGTGCCCTCTCTCATGGATGCTTAAAGGGCCTGTATTCAGAACTTCCTGGCTGCCAATTCCCATTAGACATCAGTACTTAGGTTCTGTCTGCCCTTTCCCAGGTCAAAACCAAGGGTCCAAGCTACAAGCTAGAGAGTGACCAAGCCAAGCAACCAGTCATTTTCATGATCTGAAATATCAACAGGGTTGTACTTTTCATTCAATTGGATCTTCAGCTTCATACAGACAAAGAAAAGGAAAAAGTGCTGGTCGCTTAGTTGTGTCTGACTCTGCAACCCTGTAGACTGTATCCCACCAGGCTCCTCTATCCATGGGATTTCCCAAGCAAGAATACCAGAATGAGTTGTCATGTCCTTCTCCAGGAGATCTTCCCGACCCAGGGATCAAACCCAGGTCTCCTGCGTATAGATAAGCAAGGCCTAATATGATGAATTTCAAGGTGATCCATGGTCTTCATTTATTTGCAAACATACTCGTGGTTTGATCTACTGGAAAGAAAACCAGGCTGGGTGACAGGAGAGCCTTCTCAGACTAGCGACAGGATCTGGGGCAGACCATTTGGTTCTTCCGGCACCCAGATTCGAACCTGTAGAAGCGGACGCTCCATTCAATAACAGGAGGCTGTGCCTGGCACTGTCTGAGGTGCCAGAGGTTGGGAGATGCCCCAGACATGGCACCCCATGTGGGTGAGATCAGCATCGAGGAGCAGCAGATACAGAAGAAATACCAACTGCTGTGGCGAGGGCACTTACGGAGGTGCCATGAGGCACCAGCCTGGGGCAATCAACGGAGAAGGAGGTGAAGCAGGCATTTTACACATGTTCCAGGCGAAAGACACAGCAGGAGCAGAGGCCTGCGGAGCATGGGACTGCTGCTCGTGAGCTGGGAACTAAACACTCTTCCAGAAGAGAAAGGGCGTGGTGGGAAGTGGAAGGCAACAAGACGGAGAGGTTGGGGTGGGCACCCTGTGTGCCTCTCGGTCCTCCCTCCCTGGCCCCCGATGCCGGTGAGATCGGAGCAGCTGACTTATCCAGCAGTGTCTCACCCAGACCTGTGACACGAGCTAGCTGACCTGTCACCATCGGTACCATGAAGGCCTCAGGTACCCTACCCAAGTCTATGTTATTAATATTTAGGATACAGTCCTAGTAAGCTTGGTGCTCCAGGCTCCCAGGAGATCAGAAGCACATTAGGAGTCAGGGCGTTCACTTAAAGGTAGATGGCAGACGTGCTGAAGCTGTGAGAGGCAACGAGGCGACGTCCACCGGTGAGAAAAGAGCAGAGAACTGCTCAGGAGTCAAGAAGCTCAAACGGGTGGTTCGATGTCGGGCGAGGAGTCCCACAAACTCAGCAGCCCCGGGGTCACCATGAGGTAGCCACACAGAGCGTCAATGATGACACCTGTCTGATCCCCTCCCCGCAAAGCCAGGTCATGGGAAGCCCTCTTTCACAGTTCAGGGATTTGCTTAGATTTTTCAGTCCTAGCCTCTGCAGCCTCTCTGCAGTGGTTCCTGCGTCTGGAAGCTACTGCCCGGACATTACACATCCAGACCTGCTCCCTCCCTTCTCTCCCTGCTCCTCCTCACCCCCAGGTGACATCTCTCCTTGGCCTCTTCCAGTCCTGCTTCAACTCCCCTCGCTTCCTCTCAGGCTTGAAACACCCTCAGCAGAGAACACCTCCCCCTGCCCCTGGAATCTGGGTCTCCAGTCCTTCTCTCCCAAATGGCCTGTCTCACATTTCCAACCAGGACATCATGACCTGAACATCTATCATTCATCCAAGCCAGTGCATGCCACATGGATGTGTTCATCACTATTACGCATTTGAAAGTGCATCGGGGCCTGGTACTTCTGTAACAGAACCCTCACTTTCCACTTCTCCCTAAACCTCTGCAGCGAATTCATCCTGCCGCTTCTTCCTCTTCCTCCCTGGTGTCCCCACACCCTGGGCTCCCTGCCTTGTTACCTTTTACAACACTGTTGTTTCTTCCTGGGATGCAAGGCTTCATCTTCCTGTTGCAGATAAATGAACTCTCTTTAAGCGTGGGTCTGTGTCCCTACCCCAAACAAGACCCTTCATCTGCCCAAACCCGCAGCCTGGGGTGCCATGATTGCCACCATCTGCACTTTTCCTCAGTCTCATTTTGGGATCATGCCCTGCCCTCCACCACTGAGAAGCTAAGAAAGCTGAAGATCCTCTCCCAGAACACCTGCAGGTGAGTCTCCTCACTGTGATGTCACAGGAGATCAGAAGCACATTACAAGTCAGCGTGCTCACTTAAAGGCAGATGGCAGACATGCTGAAGCCGTGAGAGGCAATGAGGGGATGTCCACCTGTGAGAAGAGAGCAATCAGGGGTGTCATAAGCTCCCTGAGGCCCACACAGTCCAGATGCCAGCCTCCACTCCCACTTCCTCCCATCTAGCCACCTGCCCTTCCTCACACGTGCCATTACAACCCTGGGCCCTTAGACATGCTCAGGCCAAATGCCCTTGCCCCCATCAAGCCTTCCCTGGTCACCAGAAGGCTCTCTCCCTGAATGCACTCTCTGTGCTTTTTCTGGGCGGCACTGCTAGCCCCAGAAAGGAGGGAGCGAGTCTCCTTCTCGGTGACCCACAGGCCTGACCTGTACAGAGTGCCCAGTGAGGACTCCATGGCTGTAATTAAGGTAACTACTGACAACCACCGGTTTGCAAGAGCAGTTGAAGCAGGTCCGTTGCATGCGTTTCGGGGTGAAAGAGAGCAAGTCCAGAAAGCAGGCAGATGCGACATTTAGATTCTGAGGAAGAAAACTGCAAAAGTGTCGTCCGTTCTCAAACTTCAGCCTATGCCGACTGTCAGTGAGAAGGATCAATGCCCTCCACCATCCCTGTTCCAGCCAATCCTCCACCTTTTCTGAGATGCAGAACCTTGGAGCCCTTGCCCACAATTGTCCTTATGGGGAGGAGGACTGCGATGAGGCAGGAGCTGCCCCAGACGGAGAGCCAGGCGGAGCAGGCAAGAGATGCCCTGAGTTCTGCTTCCCCAGGGCGAGAAGGGACAACAAGCCAGCCCTGATGTGACGCTCTCACAGGACCACATGTGGGAAGGAAGCTTGACTGGCTGCCGCCATGGGTTGTGAGGGCCGTTCATTCCTTCCCGGTGTTTCACGTGCTGCTATTTCCCCAGCAGGATTTGTGTTTGCTGGAGGGGGAGCTGGTGGCCCTTCTTCAGGGGGTCCGGCACTGATGGGCGGCTGCCAACCTCCGCTGCATTTGCCTTCCTGCACAAAGGACATCTCGGAGTCCGAGACTGGGTGGGGCGGTGAGGTCCCTGGTGAGGACACTATGGGGAGAGGCGGTTGGCCCCACAGTAGGTGCCCGACGAGGGAGTGGGACTGACTGCTGCTGAAACGGGGCCCCGGGCTCTCTCCTCATGCCCGGTGTCACATGGGGCGAATCTGATGCAGTGAATCTCCTCAGCTCAGTTTTTTCCTTGGAAACTTCTGGGGGAAGGGGCCACACCAGTGCAAGCTCCTTCGACGGAAAGGTCTTGGCAAGAGAGAGCAAGCTTTACAGCAAGCTCTTTCCTTCTTCAGAAAATTCTGAAGTTTCCTGTTCTGTCCTGGGCTTTCCCTGCCAGGGCAAACTGTGTGACGCCAAGGGGAAGCAGTACGGAGCAGTGCTATTTAAAGGCATGATGCTACCAGCTGCTGTCAGTGAGCGCTTCTCAACGCGGAGCCGCACGAAGTCAGCTTGGGGAAGGGGGGAGGAAGGGGAAAATGACAACTGGCTCCCAGCCATTTATAGATTTTTTTTGAAGCACTGTTTTCATTTACTTCAGTTTTTTTATCAGAGAAAGTGGAGAGCTGCTCAGAATATATCACTTGCCAATGGCACTAGTCTGTCACCTTTAAAAAAACTCTTTGACCCAAAGACAACGTAAATGGTAAGCTTTAAAAGTGTAAGCGTGTTACAGGGGTGGTGAGGGGAAGGTCTTCTCACGTCCCCCTTCTCTGGTCAAAAGGGCCTGCAGGATAGAGGCCTTGAGTCAGTCAAGCTCCTCATTCTACTCACACTGGAAGGGAAATTATTTTTAGACCAGATTAGAGCTAAATACACCTGAGGACAACATCAGGTTCTGACCCTTTTCACTGATCTCAGTCCCTTCACTCTGGGTTTTATAAAATCACAACTTAGTCTAATCACAGAATCTCAGATCAACAGAATAAAATTTAAAGAACTGACTCCAGGCCGAGGTCTGGTAGGTTTTCCATGAATCGGAAGCAGGATTGGCTCCTGGCCTCAGCTCATAGGCACTGCCAGGAGGGCAGAGCAGACAGACCCTGAGGTCAGGAATCAGGGCGCTGGGGAGCTCAGTGGGTCTGCTTTTCTGGGCCTGGGGTCCAGCAGTAACTTCCCTTCTAGGCACCAGATCCCTCATCTTCAAGGCAGGGAGCTGTGCTCGATGATCTCCAAGGCCCCGCAGGCTGGAGGCTGTGCAGGATAGGCAGTGTGTGTTCTGGAGCCAGCCATGCCTGGGCTCAAGGTTTGGCCCTGCTCCTTACTGGCTGTCCCACCTGTTCAAGTGACTCACCTCTTCAGCTTTAATTTCTTTGACTATAAGAGGGGAGCCATAATGCCTACCTTAAAGAGTAATCCTCATGAGGATTAAATGAGATGCTCCAAGTAAGCACTTGGCCTGATGCCTGGCATACTACTTGATCAATAGATGTCAACTGTTACCATGGGGACCCAGTTGGGTCTGAGGGGGAAAGACTGAGTCCCTGGGACAGCTAGGGCATGTGTGGCTGCAAAAGAGAAAAACCCTGTGTGGATGGAAAGGTCCCAGATCATCCTTTTCTCTGGGCCTTCTTGGATCACTTTTCATAGATCATACGTGCTCGCAGCTGGAGGCACAGAGATGGTTGGTCTCAGGACTTGATAACCAGCCAAAGTTGTCAGGAAACTGTGAACCTCTTGAAATGCAGCCCAAAGCCACTGGAGGTGGACTCATGGTATCTAAGGATGGGCTCTGCAGTGGGAGGCACCTGCGCCCCTGGCTGACTTTTGCCTGAGTTCTGAGTGTGCTCTTGTGTGCAGCTCTGGTCAAGAGTGTGGTTGGGGGAAGGTGGGCTGTAGGCCTGACAGATGTTTCAGATAATCACATGGCTCTGGCTACCAGAAGTGAGGGTGTCACAGTTGGCCCAGTCCTCAAACAGACCTTTCTCTGTCCAGGACAACAAGTACTGAAAAGGAGAGACAGCGGGGTGAGCAGAAAGAGCCCTGAGCCACGAGGCAAAAGTCATGGGCTCTAGTCGAGGCCCAGCTCCTCACCTCCAAAAGGCAGATGGATACTTGGTCATTTCTAGGTGCCACCCAGTTATGGTTCTGAGAAATCCACATGACTTTGAGCAAGCCACTTAACCTCTTTGTGTCTTGACTCTTCACTGGTTAAATCAAGGCACCAGCCAAGCCCAGGCCTCGAGGCACTGGAAGGACTTGTGCTGTGGGGAGGCAGTGCTTGTCATTATCTGGGATGCTTTTTTGCAAACATGGCAGAGCTCCGAACACATGTTCCGGGAATCACAGGCAGTGGTGAGAAGGAGGGAGGCTCGTTTCTCTCAGCCATGTCTGCCCTCCCACTGAGCAGAGGTCCAGAGTCAGGGAGCTCAAGCTAAGTTGTCAGGGGTAACAATGCCTGGAAAATCCATCATCTAGGTGCTCCTGGGCAGGGGCTCTGGGGGCACTAAGGAGAGTGGGGACAGGGAAGCCGTGAGAGGAATCCTCAGAGGCCTTGAGATGAAGGCAATTAGGAGCCTTTCTCACCAAAAGGGGTTTTCCCTGCTGGTATTTATAAGCCTTGATTTATTCAATGGACCTTTTCAAAAGGACAAAAATCTGTGAAATCAACATCTAAACATTTGAATCAGTACCACTTTAAGAAAATGAAAACAAAAAACAGAGAATAAAAAGTCCCAAGAGGCTGGAGACTCCGGGGAAAGAGGAAGGAAGCCCAGAAAGCAGATGGAACACTGTGCAGGTGCCGCTCATGATACTGCCGCGTGCAGCAGGAGTCATGGTCCCATTTTGCAGGTGAGAGCCGCTGACCCCAGTGCCCCCAGAGCTCGTCTTCCCATGGGAGCCCGACCTGACGGAGTAGCCCCTGGGATCTTGCTGCCTTTAACTTCATTTACTTGGGACCTTTGATTCTGCAGAAGCCTAAACAGCTGCTCTCTTCCGAAAAAGGACTCTGAGGTCTCTCTCTGGAATTCCCAAATGCTTTTCTTTGGGCAATCATAAGATGAGCCTTACGATGTTTGCTCGAGTCAGGTCAGTTTGGGGGTGGGTGGGACAGGGTGGGAGAAGCGGTTTGGGGACATGAACCTCACTGTCAGGAAATCAAGGACACACAAATCAAGTCAGAATTCATTTTTGCAAATAGAGGCGAGTTCCTAAACATCTAAGGCTCCTTTCTTTTTTCCAGTTTTCTTCTGCAGCTGTGACTTCAACTGGCACATGTTTTTAATCAGTCATATGCAAGCTGACTGTGGTCTGAAAATCAAAGCGGTCCTGTAAATAGTGTAAGACAAGTCCTGCTAATCATCCTTGTGGTCTTGCCTTGTCCTCATTGTCCTGAATGGCCATGGTAAAGACTGACTCATCGGGGGTTACTCTCCCGTGGCAAAGGGGTCATCCTCATAATAGGATCCCCACAAAGAGACCTGGTTCTGCCTCAATGCCCATCACCCCAAGCCCTCCAAAAGCCCCTGTGAAGACGGCCCACCCGACTCTGGGCACCCTGGTGAGCAAATGCCTGGCACGATGGGAGTTTATTCTGTAGCTGTGCCCTGCCAGGCCAGCCTGGATTGCTGGTATGGGCTTTAGGAACAAACAAGTGGTTATAACTGGTTCATGTACACAGTCTCCCTTGAGGTGCCAATCCTCGGGCAGGCCTGGTTTGTTTTTAAGGAATCTAAGCTCGCAAAACAAGGAAACTAACCCACGAGCTGCAAAAGGGTTTGATATCACACTGAGAACACGCTCGCAGCCTCAGGCAGAGGCCCTCGCCCTCAGCTGGAATCAATCTCCCCTCTGCCGGGTTCCACGGCACACTGGCCTCCAACCTCAGGCCCAGTCATGGTCTGCCTTGAGTTTGAGATGTTTAGATTGGTGTCTAGACTATGTCTTACACAGTTCGGGCTCCTCGCCCATGAGAAAGCTGGCTGTAGTCTCAGTATGTGCTGAATTAAATAAAATGCTGTTTTAGGAGGACAAACAACCAACTGGAATCCATTTCTAGACATCAAAGTATTGGGATGAAATCTGGCTCCTTCTAAATCATAGGGTATTTGTCAATGGGTACTGAAATGATCAAAATTACCTAGTGGTTCTCCCTCCATCTGAGACTCTCCGAGGAGGCCTTCTGGAGCCTAGCCCGTTCCTCTGGGGCTAAAGCAGCATGCAGCCAGCTTCTGCAACTGCAGGGCCAGTCCTTGCCCAGGAGTGGGGGTGGGGGTGGACTGTAGGTGCCTCTGCTCCCTCGGCATCCTCTGGTGCAGGGTCTGAGGAGGAGGCCATGAGACGGCCAGCTGGCAAGAAGAGGGGGGTGGGCAGGGAAGTCCTCCTGGGCTCTCCCAGCCACAGGGCTGCTTTCCTCCCCTGGGCTCTAGCTCTTCCCACATCTGTCTATTCACCCTGCCACGTCTGACCAGAAGCTCCTTAACTGCAAGCCCCAGTGCACATATTCATCCCTTTCTGCAGCCCAGCTTCAAGTCTAGTGCTGACACACTGCAGCTCAACAAACATTTCTCAAACGATGTAAGAAACACGTGGTCTATTTAAAGATGTACTTTAGAATGATAAAATTTTATAACAGAAACCTCAGCGGCCGTATACGCCAACCATTATGGGGAAGGGAAAACTAAGGACTGGAGAAGTTAATAGTCCCCTCTCACAAAGCTGAGCTCTTCTCTGAAGCCCCTTGAGGGCAGAATTGGGTGATGGTTCATCCTTAGTGCCCTGTGGTGCTCACCATCCACAGGCCTCACAGGCAGGAATGAATGAATGAATGGCTGTCCCAAGGAGCTGCCCTGAGACTGCAGAGCTAGTAGGTAGAATCTGAGCCTGTCCTCCCTATCTCCTTACTCTCAGGCTGATGCCCTTTCCACTGTGAACCTGCCTGATGAGACACTGGGAGGAGCAGCCGACAGTGTGGCCACAGAGAAAGGCTGGCCCCCCTCTACCCTGGAGGTGGGGGCGGGTGGGCTGTGATGACCCAGTGCACCTGGCTGCGCTAAGCTTAGGCCAGATAGTGGGCTAAGGAATGTGGTGCCTCCTGAGGCGTGGGACCCCAGAACAGAGCTACTCTCTGTGTCCACCCTGTCACCCTATTTGCACCTACATCTGACATATCTCAGGTGGTAGGTGCCATGGCAATGGGCATCTCAAGTTGTCTGCTCACTCTGCCCAGGGTTGTATGGGCAGGAGCCCAGCACTGGCCCTGTTGATGGCCAGGCAGATGCCTGTGGAGGGTGCTGGGACTGTCCACAGGCCCTGTCGGGAGGAGGGCTACCCATGCAGCTCACCTGTGCTGGACTGCTGAGGGGAAGCCAGCTGCCTGTCTGATGGCAGTGAGTCACCATCAAGATCACAGACAACCCTCTCCCCCTTAGTCAGCAAGAGGGGAAAAACCAAAGAACTGCCCACAGAGAGGAAGTGCCCAGGGTCCTGGTGGAGCTGACCAGGAGAGTACTGGACCCCTGAAGGACAGAGAACACGTAGGATATCAACTCCTTGGAGCATAAATTATTCTCTTCCTCTCCAGAGAGTCTCTCTGGGGCTAAGTGTTGTTTGCCTGGTTGTAAATTTGGTTTCTCCCACTAGACTCTCAGCATCTAGAGGCTGAAGCTCTGTCTTCCATAGCTTCCCGGGTCCCTGTCTACTGGCTTTTGAATGCACCTCTTGGTCATTGGACAACACTCTGGGTGTTTGCCTTCTTAGGTGGGTGCTCACAGATACCCCTTGAAGATCTGGGGGAGGGACAGCAAGGAGGGCTATGGTCCCTCTTCTTTTCAAGCTAATCCCCTGGCCCAGCAGCTTAAATGATATTCCCAGACACCTGGGCTCACAGACAGAAAAGCAGCAATTCCAGAAAGCGAGCTCTGGTGGCTTGATGCTGAGATGTGAGCATGGTTCCTGGGGAATGGGGTTGGCGGTGCCACTCCGGCTGCTCGGGGTGTACGCTGCCTCTACAAGGGCTTGCCACAAAACAAACAATGAAAGCTATTTTCGCCTTTAAAAAAAAAGAAAAGTGAAAATCCTCTTTGGATGTCTTTGGGTCACTGAAAACAGGCACTAATGTAGGCCTTTTGTAAAAGCGAAGTGGCATAACGTGAACTTTTCCAAAAGAGGGGGACGCCTATATCTTTATTTTTGCCAATGAGAAGTCTATGATTCAGAGAAGTCAAGTAATTTTCTAAGATCACATTGCTAACAGGTGGCAATGCTGCTCGACTCCAGAGTGCACATACTTTGCACACCGCCAGGATTTCCAGTGGAAAGAGTGCTGGTGGCTAAGCGCAGAGTCGAGGCCTCCACGTCTGCATCTCCTGTGTGACGCTGACTCACGACTCTGTTTCCTCATCCACACAATGAAGGCGTGGGTGAGATGATTTCTAAATATTTTTGATTTGGTGATCCTCCCCTCCCAAACATCATTTTAGGATCTTTTATTCTCCTTCATTAAAACTCCATAATACTGGAATTGCCAATGGCCCAGTAATGAATGCCAAGGGCTACTTACTGGTAACTCCCATTACACTTATGTCTGTTTCCTCCATCCTGTAAGTCTGTTTGTCCAGAGGTGGTGACTGGTATCCTTAGCTCTCATCTAGGAACTTGCATTGGGTGACTTTCCAGTAGAATTATGACTGTGATAACAAGGGACGGAAGGGAAGAACTGGACTTCTCGCTCACTTGCCCATCTGGTTCCTGGAAGTATCAAGACATCCTATGGAAGAATGAGGCCTAGTCTGAGTGTCTGGAGAAGGAAGGGCACCTGCAATCACCATAAGGGCACACAGGAGGCACCAGAAATGCTCTCCAAATAATGAGCCCCAGAAGAGCAAAGGTACCAGAAGATTCCTTTAACAGTAACGCCTGTGGGCTTCTGAAAACTCTCCAGAGCTGTTCAGAAGTGATGTGTCTGTAAAATGCTATATACAGTGAGAGGGATTACTACCCTGACATAATTAAACATGAGTTGTGATCCTGGTTCTTGCTATGTGATCGTGGATGAGCCACTTCACTTCTCTGTGTTCCAGATGCCTCATCTGGAAAGTGAGGGGATGGCCTCTGCGTTTACTTCGAGGTCTAACATACAGTCATCCCCTGGAACCTGCCACAGGAAGCTGGTTCCAGGACCCTCTCAGATACTAAAATTCAAGGATGCTCAAGTCCCATATATAAAGTGGTATACTAGTTGGCCCTCTGTATCTTTGGATTCTGCAGCCTTGGATTCAACTAACTCTGGTTTCCTATCCTCCACTGGTTGAATATGTGGATATGGAATGTTACAAATGTGGAGATTTGACTGAATTTGCTTATGACTTATGATGGACATATTCGCATATACTTTAAATCACCTGTAGATTACTTAAATACCTAATACAATGTAAATACTAATATAAATGCTATGTACATAGTTGCTGGTGCTTGGCAAATTCAAACTTTGCTTTTTGAACTTTTTGGAGTTTTTTCCTCCAAATATTTTTGAAATATTTTCTGGATGTGGAACCCACAGATATGAAGGGCCGACTGTACTATTATCCATTATTATTATTATTGCTTTGGTATCAATCCAAGCACTTTAGCCAGAGACAGTTTCTTTAGTGGAAGCAGTAATTTAATAAATGATCTCTCCCTGGGCTTTGCTAAAGGGGTTCCCTCAAGAGCCTTAATAAGCACCATCAAAGGCATGATAAGAGGTTTCTATCTATCTCTCTTTTGTCTCCAGATCTGACTTAGGACTCCAAGAATGGAGGCCAGCATTCATTCGTCAGACTAGCAGACAACCAGACATTCACTCACTCATGGCGAGCTCTTGTACTCAACAAGGCCTGTTTCCTACAGCGGGCAAGGGGAAGATCTGAGCAAGGCCTGACCCTCAGGAGACACACAGGCCTGGACTCCCAGACAGACTGCTGCCTGTTCAGCCTGGGTGGGAGCTGGGTGGTTTCACTTCACAGTCAGGGGCTGAGCCCTCCTCCGCCCACTGTTTCTTCCTGCTATTCCTCCGAAGCAACTAGAGCAAACTTGCTGCCTGGAACTGACTTTCTTTGCTGCTCAGAACTATGCCAGCGTATTATCCAGCAGGCCAGACGTCTGTCTAGCACTTTTAATGACAATAATAATAATTTGCATTTATACAAGGTCTTTCATCGGAGAATCTTAAAGTGTTTCACAAACAATAATTAATTCCCCTTGGCAATTCTGGGAGCCAGCTAAGTAGGAGTCCCTTTGCTTTGCAGGTGAAGGGTACTTTCCTGAACCATGCAACACTTTTTGAGGGCCTCCATATCTACTGAAAACGTAACCACCCTCAAGGTCTGGCATAAGCATCAGGCCCTCCACAGAGCCTGCAGCACTGAACAGTTATGATGGTCTTCCTTCTCCTAAACTGGAATTTGTCCCCTGGGAACCCCCACCCACGGAGTCTACTTTCGCCTTCTGGAACAAAACAATTCCAACTAAATTGTCTGGGGTTGCTGGCTGCTGTCCCTTGTACACATGTTGTCTACTTCTATAGTCACCCATGGGTGGAGCTTGGTGGCTCAGTGTTACCAAGGTTCAGGGAGGCCTTGTGAACTGAATGGTGGAGGTCAGTCGAGGCCTCCCCCATGTGCTCTGAGTTCCAGGGCCAGGATGACTTCCTGGGCAGGAATTCCCTGGATTTTGCTGGCTCTGGAGTTGTGTGTGCTAAGTTGTTAAGCCGTGTCCAACTCTATGCGACCCTATGAACTGTAGCCCGCCTGGCTCCTCTGTCCTTGGGATTTCCCAGCAGGAATACTGGAGTGGGTTGTCACGCCCTCCTCCAGCTGGGGCCTTGGGTCAGTTCATGTTTAAACGCAGTTCTTTAGATGTTTCCCCCTATGGTGTAGACATGGGAGGCTTCCTGTGTTCATTTCTGGGGGCTGCACCTCACTGACCCAGAAATACCCTAAACTTCTGTTGAATGACTGAATGACAATGAATGAATAATCTTCTTTCCTAAATCGATCATCTTAAATCTAGACAATATCTGGACTGGTTTTTGGAGACCAAGCCAGACGATGATCTCTTTAGTTCTTTTTTTTTTTTTAATCCTTTTTCAGAATAAACATTCGGTGCTACACTTGAGAAAAAGATTCATCGACTGCTCAACTGAAAACCCACATGAGGACGACGAGCTCCATGACCCTCCTGCTCTCCCAGGACTTAGAGGCAAGAAAAGCCTCAGCACTGGGAGGTGGGGCAGAGGGGTGAATGGAATCCTTTGCTAAGTTGATTTCAAACAGCTAGATCTTCTGGGGAAACCAACAGCTCCCTGGGGTGACTTCTGGGTCCTTGCTGGTAGCTTTATGCCTGAAAAGACAGCCGCCCTCCCTTGGCGGCCAAGAGTGCATTGTTTGGGTGAGATTTTTCTCACAGTGGCTTGCCATGGAAGGAATTCCGAGCATGCATCGAAGGCCGTTGTTTTCCTAAAACCTGCGCCCTTGTGAACAGAGATTTGGCTTGTGGTGATAGAGCCTCAATTTGCCCTGATTTCACATGATCCCAACTTATACTGGCCTAGAATGTGGTGGGGGTGGTCGTTTTTGGCTTGGACTTGGCCTGGCTCATTGATCTGGGGGAAGCTTGGGAGGAGAAAAGTGGGCTAGAGAGGGGATTTGGTTGTATCCTTCTGCAGCAAGGGAACATCTGGGATCACTGGGAACTGAATTCTAACGTGGGTCAGTCACTTGGTGGCTGTGTGTCTCAGAGACCTCTCTGAGTCTCTGCGTGTTTCTCTCTGATGACCCCAGAGAGAAACTTAAGCAACAGTGCCAGGCACACGGTCAGAACTCACACCCGAGTAGTTTCCTTTCCTCCCACCTTCCCCTCCCATCACCTAGCTGAGGAACTCCCGTTTCACTTGATTTTACCACACATGTGTTGAACAGTTCATGTTTACAGGAGGGCCTGGAATACCTGGGGCACTGCCTGAAAGTGCCTGCTCCTAGTAGGCATTTAATAGTTACTGGAGAAGTAAATGAACTAACTCGACCCTTAGTATTTTACAGTTTATATTGTGTTTTTAAAAATAACCCCATTTTAATCCAAGCAACAGTCATGTGTATGAAATAGATAATTTTGCTCTGCTCCCACTGTACACATGAAGAGGCAGGCTGGGAGACAGCAGATAACCTACCCAGGGTCACGTGCGTGGCAAAGGCAGAGTGAGGTTCAGACCTGAGCCAGGGCCCTGTGGCAGCACACTGCCAGCTCCAGGGGCCCTCTGTGGCCACAGGCTTGGAGAGGGATGAGCATGGCTCTGGGGAACCCGTGTTCCACTAGAAGGGCCCTGCTGAGTGCTGCTCCCCACCCCATCTCTGGTCATAACATCTGCAGCTAAAAGTGCTGGGCATCATCATGCGTCCGGTGACTTGGAAAAGTAAAATTTTTAAATTGGGAACATTTCCTAACTGGGAGGTTTCTTTCTTTTCAACCCTGAGGCTCTGGTCTGAAACTAGGGTACAGGGCTATTCTCTAGTGCCAACTTCATGGGCTCCCATCATCTTCCCCACGGGGTGCAGCAGCACTAATGCCCACACTCCACCCATTTTCCCCTCCATTGTATCTTTCCAGTACACAGAGAGAAGCGCTCTGGTCCACAGGACTCTGTTCCTTAGCACAGCACTCCACACTGGCTAGGGGCTCAGAACAGCGACAAACTACATTCCTTCTTATTCCCAGGAGTCTTTTAAGAACCAAGAAAGGGGACCGGAAGTAGATATTGGGTCTTTGGCTACTCCGGGCTCCCAGGCTTTCTTCCCAATCCTCTGGCCTTGAACTATCTGCTGGGAACTGCTGACAGACGCAAAATGAAAAGGGTAGGTTAGGGATCTTTCAAAATTTGCCCACATGGCCGACCCAATACAATTTCCAACGTGAGCTGAGAGGTGGAAACCAGATCTCACCGCAAAGTTGTTTCACCCACGAGGAGTGCATAACAGCCTTCTCAAACCACGCCAACAACACGCCCTGCAGAGGAGGGTGGCCTGGTGCAATGTCGTCACTGTGCACCCTGGGCTACATGTAACCCAGAGCCCAGGGGGTGAGGTCAGTTCTTACTGCCGTGAGCTCGTCTGTTCTGGCCCTCTTAGCACATTTCTTTGTGCTGCCAGCGTATTACCTCTGAGATGTAACTGTGGAAAATTGTGTGCATTCCTTGAGCTGAGCCAGTTTTAGGTCAGAAGTTGGCAAAGAAGAGCCAGGCCATGGGCTCTCCAAAGTAAGCACCTTGACCAGATCGGGGTCCCTGATGCAGCTGTGGGGGGACCATGTCCCTGTGCTCCCAGACCCGAGGCTCTCGGCCACCCTGCTCCATAGCACTGCTGAGTGAGTGGGTATTAACAGACATGCAGGGGACCAGCCCACGCTGCTGTGGTCTCAAAAACCAAAGTCAAGCAGAGTTGACCTGTTTTTTGGCCAGCAAGCCCCTGTGAGAGGAAGCCCCCTACCCCCACCCCACCTAGACTTCAGAGATGCCAGTTGGCAGGAGTGGCTGCTGCATTAGGCAGTGCAGTGTCTGTCCTGCAAAAGAAGTTTGGCCAAGGAGCAAGTGGAGGCTGAAATCCAGCCCCTGCCCACTTGCTAGTTTACCCAGGGCTAGATGCCAAGAGAAAGGGGCAAGGTTTTCTTACTCAAAGCTGTTAGCCAAGCCCGCACCAACCCAAAGGGGCACTTTTTTCTAGTTCAGACAAAAGTTCTTTATAGGCTAGGGTGGCCTGATAGGAGGACCATGCAGCTCTGTGCCTGGGATCCTCTGTTATGCACTGGGAATGTGGGTATGGAATGTATGTCACTGGGATGCAAATTTTGTGTTGGCCTCTTGTTTGAACTGGCACCAAGGGAAGAAGATTAAAAAGATTAGTTCTTCCCTAGTCTCTGCATTTTTCAAGGTTTCTTCCTGTTTTTCTAGCCATGGCCACCAACCTACCTTACCACTTTGAGCTATTCCTGTCCCCATCTCAGTGCTCAGACTCAGACAGGCAAACACAAACAGCAGGTGGTGTGGGTCTGGGCAGCCACACAGGTTCTCAAGGCAGCATTGGTTCCCTTTCCTGCCATAGTTATCAAGCAAACAAATCCTCATTTTCTTCCATGTGGGTACAGATGGGTGTCCCACCTTGAATCATGCCACTGGAGGCAATCAGACCTACCCAGCTTTGGTGTCTTTTTACCAAAAGTGATGGACACCAAAGATGCCAGATCAATAAACAAATACAGACATACAGCAAAATAAACTAAAGACATAGCAAAATAAGTCCCAACCTTTTGCATTGTAACTACTGCAGGGAAGAGAGAGGTCCCTTCTAGTTAGCCCCTTATTAGTTACTTCAGGAGTTCTTGCTATAAAAGAAAAAAAAAAACTGCTATGAGTTCAAAAGTCATAAAAAGTTGGATTAGACAACCCTAAATGTCAACTAATCCAGGGATCAGCAAGTTTTTCTGTAAAGGGTCAGATAGCAAGTATTTTCAGCTTTGCTGACCATATATCCTGTCTACAATTCAACTCTGCCCTTGGAGTGATAGCTGACATGAGCAACATGAAGATAAATGGGTGGGGCTATGTTCCAATAAAACTTTATTTATGAAAACAAGCAGTTGGTAAAATTTGCCCTCTGGCTATTGTTTGTCAAGGGCTTCCCAGGTGGCTCAGTGGTAAAGAATCCGCCTGTCAATACAGGAGACTCGGGTTCGATCCCTGGGTCGGGAACAGACTCCTCCCATGGACAGAGGAGTCTGGCGGGCTATAGTTCATGGGGTCGCAAAAGAAGACGGATATGACTTGGCGACTAAACAACAATAAATTGTTTGCCAATACTTAATCCAGTCCAACCCCTCTATTTGCAGAATAGAAGTGAAGTGGTTCCTTCCCACTCACAGGACCCACCCAAGACCATCTAAGACCAAGACCCCTGGGAGGAGAAGAGATGTTGCTGTCTCAGAGCCATCGATGCAGAAGCCCAAAGTAGCCACTGAGATAACTGGAGATTCTGACTCACACACTCAACTTCAGGGAAGAGGACAAAACACATGTGGAAAATCACAGGTTGAAATCTAATGGGACTGGGAAAGACAACCCACATTTCAAGCTCTGCTTGAGGTTAAAGCAAGCTCTTATGAGGTTAAATCCTCATAAGTTTATGTTGCTAATGTTCACATTCATCACTTAAACTCAGGCACTGTCTTAAAATCTCTTTGGTGAAGGACTGGGGAATAAAACGGGAAACAAGGACCTGGCAAGCTGCCGGCCCTGGTCTGTGAACAATATGAGAAGAAAACAGAAACTTCATTTTTTCCAGTCAGCAGTCAGTCAAACATCAAACAGTACAGAAATGGTCAGAGAGGACAAACCCTCTCGTCCGGGGCTGAGAACAGGTTGTTTTGGCTGTCAAGCATTTTCAAAACAAGTTTTCTTGGTCTCATGACAGGTTGTGGCAAGAACAAGAAAATAAAGAGTGGAAGATCCCATGATCACCGCTCCGGGCTTCCACGTGGGCTGGCTCTGCCTGCACCGTCAGGTCCGCTTTCAGAGTGTGCAGATAAAGCTGGTCTTAGGGCTAATACCATCTCGCCAGTGACACCACTGAACAGAAGGCGTCCTCTAAGAACTCTCTGGCCCCCAGATCATCATTCCAGTCTTGAGGGGACAGGTCAAAGGCACTCTTAAGCCCAGGAGTGCTGTACTGCTCCAACCTACGCCCTGCTTTATTTTAATTTTCACCTTCTGTTATGTGGAGAAATTACTCCTCTGAAACAGAGGTTAAAAGCCCTCTGCTTTGAGGTGGATTTTTCCATCTCAACCACAGAACACTTGGTCAGGGTGGGGCAAAGGGATCAGCAAGGAGGCACTGTTGGGGCGGGCCAAGATCAAGCTGGTCTAGAAAGTGCCATGAGCTCTCTATCAGTAGTAATCTTGCTCTTAAGGGTGGCAAGAATGAAGCTGAGCATGGCAGTGCTGAAGGACACGCGATTGAGTTGACATCTGGAGATGAGAGTTATCAAGTCATCCAGAGAAAATGTTGCCAAGTCCACCAAACAAGTGTGTGGGGAATTTTCAGACCCCCTGAATTATTACAGAAGAATGCAAGGCAGCAGACCCAGACTGAAGTTCAGACTCCAATTCTGGATAGCTGTGTGACCCTGGGCAAAGCACTTCCCTTCCCTGGGTCTTCTTTATTTCACCTGCAGTAAGGCAGCTGGGTCATCCTCCGAGCTCCAGTTCTGCAGTCCCCAGACTTCCCAGAGTAAGGAGCATCCAGTCAGTTATCATCACGCCTGCTCTGGCTGTTTCAAGTTACTCACATCACAGGAGCAGCTACAGTCCCCACTTTTGCAATGTTCCTAGAAGAACCTTTGTGAAGAGGGCTTGCCCTTATTTCACGAGACAAGTTACTAGACCACAAAGGCTGTCTTTATTCTGCCAACTGTCTATGAGAATGTTCAGAAGAAAGAGGGCTGGGGAGATGTGAAGGTTGGTACAAGACATCCCACACCCCGCCCCCCACCTCTGCTCCCACCCCAAGGACACACAGCAGGACCTGTCAGCATTTACTGTCTCTACCCAGGAAATGATTTGAAGGCACGGCCAAAGTCTTGCTGAGCCTTTATTACCAGAGGGAGAGGATTAGAAAATGGGTGAGTTCTCCTCCCCAAGTCAGTGGACAGACTGTTCAATTGATTCTTGAGCTGTCCCTTCACATAGGATGCCCACATCAATTTAAATTTCAAGTACACTTCAAATAACATTTTAGTATAAGTATATCCTAAATATTGCAAGGGATATACTTATACTAAGTTATTTGTTGTTTCTATAGAATTCAAATTTACCCTGGGTAACTTGTACTTTCAATTGCTATAACTGGAGCCCCTAACTTGGAGAGTAAGACTGGGTCTTTGGGCATTGAGGTGGCAAAGGAAAGGTAAAAGGGCCCAAGACAAGTATTCCTTTATAGGAATGGACATGTGTGACCACAGATCTCAGTTTTTACTGCTTTCCTTATTATTTCCAAGGCAAGCAGGATCTATTGTGATCCTATGCCAAGGCAGGTCACCGTATCAGTATGTAATTTGCTGATTTAAGGAAAACCTTATTGCCTACAGAAAAGAGAATCAAGTGTCTTAGCATAGCAGTTAATAACAAATTATCATTAATTGCACACAACAATAACCCAGACATTTTACAACCATTTTCCCATATTATATCCACAGTGACTTCCCTGGCGGTCCAGTGATTGAGCATCCACCTGCCAGTGCAGGGGACACAGATTTAATCCCTGCTTTGGGACGAGTCCACATGCCACAGAACAACTAAGCCCGCATGCCACAAGTACTGAAGCCTATGTGCCAAGAGCCTGTGCTCTGCAACAAGAGATGCCACCGCAATGAGAAGCCCATGCACCACAAAGAAGAGTAGCCCCCATTCACCACAACTAGGGAAAGCCCACACACAGCAATGAAGACCCCAAAATAAAACAAAAACCAAAAAACATCCAAGGCCGCCTGTGAAACAGGACTGTCACCCTCCTGTACAGATGAGAAAACCAACTCCACAGAGGTAACAAAATGCTAATAGAATAGCAGAATCAGGAACTGAATCCTGGTTGGGTCAGCCCAGAGCACACATTCTCTCCACCTTGCAGAACTCTGCTATCTGCCTCTCTTCTTTCTTTTTTTCCTGCCTCAGCTACTGCAGCCCTCCTCAAAGCAGACTGGCCTACCTGGAACCCCTGTGCTTCCCGGCCTCTGAGCATCTGGCAGAAGCATCCTCCCTCCATCTCTGCACATTAGTTCCTGTCCAACCTCTGACCTCTAGTGCCAGCCACTTCAATCTCAGGAGACAGATACCATCTCCTTCCTCTGGACTCCCAACTGTGTTTCACCTGCACATTGCACAGGCTGCTGCCTGATAAGTCATTTATGTAGAACTTTCATCTCAGAAAGTTCGTCCAGTGAAGGCAGACTGCATTCCCAAGCATCACTTAACATAGTGCCTGACACCTACTTTGAATTCAGTAAATGTTTGCTGAATGAATAAACAAATGGGAAGAAGGCTGGTGATCTGGACAGAACCTAACCTAAAGGTCTGCCACTACAGATCCATACTATGGCTCACCAAACCTGAGCGAGCATCCGGAAGCTCTGCAGTTCCAAACAGACAGCTCAGTTCAGCTGTCTGGCAATTTGAGGATACCTCAGGCAATCAGTTTGTGGAAGAGTGGCAGGGCGTTATAAGAGCAGAATATCAGTCTAAAAGTTGGGAAACCCAAATTATATCCTCAGATCCTACACTAAGTCACACTATGACCTAGTGGACAAGCCATTTCACTTTGTGGGGCCTCAGCTTTACCACGAACAAAATGGTAGAATGGCACTACCTGTCTCACAGGGTTGTTGTGAGAGTCACAGTGTTAAAATATCAATACCTAAGCTGTTAACAGCTGTGCTGGTGTACTTTATGTATATTTATTATTATCATCACCTATAAGATGATCAGGACTGACTGAATGATCCCTTATCACCTACTCTGACAAAGAAACAATATAATTTTGCCTTTACATATATGTTCCCATTAATTTCACTTTTTTGGCAACTCAAATAATGACAGTTTAAGGGTTATTTGATCCCCCAAATGATCGATAATGGAAAATTTTGGTTTTCTAAATTTGAGTTTTAGAAGAGCTACAGAGTCTCCTGCTTTGCAATTCTGACTTGTACTCAATATACTGAGGAATTAATGCCATGGATGTCCCATCTCTGGAATGGAATCTCACCCAGTGATGGACCATTCCAAAAATCAATCAGCAAGCTTTGTAGTTGGGAGTCTACACAACAGGTGGATGAGTTTCAGCACCTGGAGGGCAGCAACCTTGTGCATGTGTGTGTTGTCCCCAGTAACTTGCACATATTCTGTATATACAGGTTTAAACTGTGAGGGTTCACTTAACCATGGATATTTTTCAACTGTAAATATTACAGTCTGTGGTTGGTTGAATCCGTGGATGCAGAGAAACTCTGGATACAGAGAGTCCACTGTAAGTTGACCTTGCATTGTTTGAGGGTCAACTGTAGTGTATATAGCTCTTAACTATTTACTGAATGACTTGCTAGCAATACAAGCAATAACTTCACTGCAGAAGCCATTGTTGCATTTGATTCTTACAATCACAGTTGCTTTAAAGCCTGTTCTCTCCACACCATGGCATCTCTACCTGGCAACTTAGCCCTGATCAGCCAGGGCACACAAGGAAGCAAACCATTTTTTCTCCTCAGAAGTGACTCTGGATTAAGGACTACCTGAGATCACTCCAGGCTCACTTCTGCTTTCTTGGCTTCCATTTTCCATTAGGCATGACTAAGTGCCGGAGGTTCTGTCTGTCTGGGAAGATAGGAGTCACTGGAATTTTTTGTCCTTTTCTCAATGTGCAGCCTTCCTGCTGGTTTGCAGGCAGCTGTGAAGCAGTGTCCTTCCTTTGGCCTGCTCTGCTACGACACCCCTTTTCTTCGTTGGCCCATTGGTTATAGTAATAAGTCAAGCCACAGGAATGTTTGCCGTCCCTTAAAGGTACTCAGTGCCAGGTCTCCACACTCTCAGAAGAGCTGTTTCTGCTCAAGAATACCTCGGGCTGCCTCCACTGCCACAGAAGCCCTCAGCCTCCAAGGTGAGCCACTAGGAAGAAGGTTCCCATTCCAGGTCACCCCATGGGAAGGTGACGGGCACATGAATGCAGGCATGCTACCCTTCAGCCCCTGACTCCACTGTGCTGCTCCTGTAAGCAAGGGAGCAAGAAACAGGCAGAGAAAAGGGGGGAGGTCAGAGATGGCTTGGGCTGGCCCTGGACCAGTGATCAGGGAGACAGGGTTCTAATCTCTGTACTGTATGGCCCTAAACAAGTTCTTCCAGAAAATGAAAATGAAGTGTTAAATCTATGTCAATCACTGTGCTGAAGGTTTTAAATATACCAATCACTCCATTTAATCTCCACCACAATGGCAAATGTTGACCACACTCAACCTTGGCTGTACTGGATGATCCCTGATGTCCCTTCCATGTTCCACAGCCTGAGACTGGCCACTACTGACAAACTTACCTTCCCAGATGCTATCCTGCTTGGGCACCTAACCCAGTTCTGTTACTGGCTGTGGATTTGGGAGGTCACTGGCATAGTGGTAACTACCCCAGTGTCTGTGCCCTGTTTTTGCTCACCTCTATAAAGTTGTGATTTTTAACAAGTCATGAATCTAGCTCATCTTCACAGGTGGCCCCTGTGCTGAGGAAGCTGACAACAAACAAGACAGAATCTCATTTTTGCAGAAAAAAGGCCTCTGCTTGTCACTAATGATGTGCAGATTGGATGGCTGTTCTTTGATGCTTCCCCCCTTCTCTAAAATTCATGCCTTAATGAGAAGTGATAGAACCGTGAGGCTTGGCCCTCTTGCCTTGGCTGGACTCCATATCACACGTGACAGCCCTGAGCAGCCCCAACAGCACCTGTCAGAAACCAACATGCACATCTGAACAGTCAAGCCTAGTTCCCAAGAAGCTGTTTTAACTTGACATCTGAAAAAGTATTACATCGGGAATTATTTTACTGGGTGTGTGTGTTCAGGGCATCTGTGTGCACGTTCCACAGCTGAAGTGTTCTATAAATATTAGATACGGGTTGTACAAAAAAGCATCACGTACGTAGTGTACTTAATTCCATTTAGCAGTGTTTTCAATTTGTGCCTGACCTCTGGCAACAGAGATGGAATTTTTTCAACAAGAATAAAAAAGTATGTAAAATTACCTTAAACATAAATTTCATTTACAATTCCAGAAATAAGTTGGAGCTTGGTGATCACTGGCTACTTGCCCAACACTTTCAGATGAGGGTCCTGAGGCCCAGAAACGTGAAGTGTCCTTTCCAAGTTCACAGAGGAAATTAATAATGGTGTCCAGATGAGACCCAGGTCTCCTAACTCCCAGGACATTATTCTTTGCATTTTCGTTACTTACGGTTTTCCTTCCATCCATTCATAGGGAACTTTAATTCCGTAAGTATTTGTTTCTACTTTGGTACACTATAAAAATCCCAAACCAACTCCCCGACTCTTTCCTTTCTGACTCTGTAAGACATCTGTCTATTTTTCCAAGAAAATGTAGGAGTATAACTCACAAACAAGGAAGTAGCTGTACTTGGTTATCATGAACGTTTTCCCATCTGGGAGGGATAATCAGAATCCAAGCCTGAGCTGATCAGTAGCTTTCACAACAGGACAACTAGGTGAATTCCTCCAATTAGACCTACTGATCACTCTGTTACCCTCCCACCTGCAGCTTCTTGCGCGACTCAGGCTTGCATGACTGAGACCAGAGGGTAAAGCCTCACCCTGTTTTCCAATAAGAAAGCAGCCTGGACAGGGGGTTCAGTCCCCAAAACAGAGTGGCCAAAGAGTGGAATCAAAGGAAGCCAGGAACACAGATGGAGGACCTGGAAGAGATGGCCTGCGGGGTCGTGTAGAAGGAGTGGGGAGGCTGCTTGGGGCTGTGAACGCTCCGTGCCTGGTACAGCCTGGTCTGTGCAGGCTGGAAGAATGGTGAGCAGCCTACTCCAGGATGAGGGCTGTATTAGCAGTAATTGATGGCCAGGCTTTTTAATGGAGCTTATCATTTCACAGCAACAGATGTCAGGTTCTAATAAATAACATGTTCTCTCTGACCTACGCAATTTGGAGAGGAGGCCTGGATGCCAGGCACATTTGGATTCCTCCCATCTCTGTTGCTCTCTCTTCTCAGAGGAAAAACAAACTGAGTCCCCTGAAGATACTTTTCAAAATGAATCTCTGTGCAAGTTCAAGGATGCAATAATTTCACACAGCTTCTGCAGGAGACCCAGGTTCGATTCTTGGGTTGGGAAGATCCCCTGGAGGAAGAAATGGCAACCACTCCAGTATTCTTCCCTGGGAAATCCCATGAAGAGAGCAGTCTGATGGGCTATAGTCCATGGGGTTGCAAAGATTTGGACATGACTGAGCATGCATGCATATGCTCTCTATCTCTAAACCTGGGGATGGTAAGCATGTGCACGCAGGAACCCAGGACATGTTGGAGGAAAGGAAGGTTTGGGGTCCTCGACAAGTTCCTCTGCAGGCACCATCACTGGTTCTTCTCTTGTCCTCAACGGGTGCTCTCATCCCCCAAGCTAGGCTCGCCTGGACCTGAAAAATTCCCTCCTCTCTCTTGAGGGGAGTTCAGCTGAGATGAGGTTGGGAGTTTTTAAAGGGAACTATTCCTAGGAAACTCAAAGGAAAAAAAAAAAAAGAAAGAAAACAGAAAACACATGAATCATAGCAGCAGTTGGGCTTGCAGGC
This sequence comes from Muntiacus reevesi, assembly GCF_963930625.1. Classification (NCBI taxonomy): domain Eukaryota; kingdom Metazoa; phylum Chordata; class Mammalia; order Artiodactyla; family Cervidae; genus Muntiacus; species Muntiacus reevesi. The sequence continues at coordinate 33,790,683 of NC_089251.1, read as the reverse complement.
TCTGCCACTGAGGTCTGAACCCCGATGGGCCCCTGTGGCTAAGCTTCCTGGGAGCCTAAACTTGGTTGCTTTTGCCCAGCATGGGGTTCTCCCTTCTGCCCAGGGAGCTTCGTGCCCAGAGTGGCTCAGTTCTGCAGCTACACCACCCCCCTCAGAAGGGCTGTGGGGGTACGCAATCATAGTGGCCGCAATTTTTGCCTTCCTGGTCAACCCCTACCCTTGGATGCCAGATAGGAGTCCCAAAAATATAACCATAAATGGGAGAGGGGAGGGGCAGTGGTCCCAGGAGAGTGCTGTGAAGTCCCCATCAGGGTTTTCCCTAACACTGAGTGATGACTGGCTACCTGGGCCCCAAAGCTGGTTCAACCAGGACTCCCTGTGGTCAGCTGGCCAAGCACAGGTACCGAGAGAGAGGCCTGATGCCACAGCTAAATATTACCAGAAGGCGCAAGTGAGTAATTTCTGGAGAAACAAACACATAAATAGGCTCACATTATAACCACTTAAACTTCATAATCATCCCCTCCCCATCACCAGTCCTACCCTGGTCTCCAAGGAATTCTCAGGCCTCAGGGGTCCTGAAACCATGCTGTGAAGAACCCTCTTAGGATTGGGACTTCCATGCTGTGCTCCATGGCATCCCAGAGGGGCCCAGAGGCCACAGTAAGGGATGGATAGGGGGTATATCAGGTGAGGGGACATCTAACCCCTTTCTCTTGAGGAGAGGAGATCTGTCTTTATCTGTTTGACTTAGAAGACGAATGTGTAAGACTGGATTGAAGCATTTGGCCACTAATGAGAAGTCTGAAGAAAACAGTGTCTTTGGGAATACTAAGGTATTAATGAAGAAAAATAACTGAAGTAGTCCAGAATGTACAATTTAAAAAATTCTTGAAAGAGAAAGTTATTCTGCAAGGACAACAGAATGACAAATAATAGAAGTATGTATGGTGAAAAGCCACATATGGGGAAATATAGACTGCTTTGGATAAGTTTCTAAATAAGAAAATAACATCTCTTTCTGACCTGGAGGCAAGGGGAAAACAACAAGATGTTTTAGATGGTTCACAATGAATTACTCCCATGTGTTGACTGAGAAGTTATTTTTCAAAATATTCCATTTATATAATGGATTTAATGTGTGATAAGCCATTGCAGTAGGTGGTTTGGAGGTTAAATTCTATTCTAAGAACCTACTCAGACCTCTAGAATCAACTTAAGGTTTTATACAATGAAACTCAGAGAAAACTCATGCCATCTATTCATAGATTTATCAAGCTAGGAAGGATTATAAAAGTTACCTGGTTCATTCCTCTAGAGAGAACTAAAGCTATGTACAAGATACCAAGCGAGGTAACTAGTGGGTTCACCTTTTTTTCAGTGATTGTTGGTTTTGTGTAGGTTAAACAATTGAAGGCTGGAGTTTATCCACTTTTCAAACCAGCTATATTGGCAGCAAGGAAGACACAACCACAGAGGGTAGCAATCATGAATGGGACAGCTTAGAACTGGAGAATCTCTGGTGAAGTCACTGAGGTGAGGAACTGTTTTACACGGTCACATGTGTAGATAGCAAGGCTGACACTACTACCTTCTAATCAAAAATCTCTGTTTTTCCTCCAGGGATGATGACATTGATAGCTAACATCTACTGAATGCTCACAACATGCCATATCCTATGCTAGACAATTCACCTGTATTACCTGTGTAGTGGCAGAATTCTAAGATAGCTCCTATGTCCTCACTCCGTGGTGTATACTCCCTGTATAAGCCCCAGCACTGTGAAAATGATGGATTTCATTCTTGTCAGTGGGTTATTAATGCAGGAGATACAAGAGATGTGGGTTTGATCCCAGGAAGATCCCTTGGAACAGGCAAGCGGCAACCTGCTCCAGTATTCTTGCCTAGAAAATTTCATGGACAGAGGAGTCTGGCTGGCTATAGTCTATGGGGTTGCAAAGAGTCAGACATGACTGAATAACAGAGCAAACACACAGACAAGTGGTTTATGTTACACGGAATGGATTGATGACTTGAAGGAAGGGGTATTAACTGGTAAGCCTGGACTAATCAAATAAACCCTTTAAATCTGAGTCTAGATGTCAGTGACACAGTCAGAAATTGGAAATATGAAGATTTCAGGTACCACTAAAAGCTTGACAATGGAGGGGCCCACATGACAGGGAACAGCCTCTAGCTGAAACTCAGCAAGAAAACAGGGACTTCAGTCCTACAACCACAAGAATATGAATTCTGCCAACAATCTGAATGAGTTTGGAAGAGGCCCTGAGCCTCAGATATGGTAACAGCCTGAGCCAACACCTTGACTTTAATCTTTCGGGACCCTGAAAAGAGAAGTGAGGAAGGCTGTGTTGGACTCCTGATCTACAGAAAGCATGAGATAACAATTTGTGCTGTTTTAAGATGTTAAATTTCTGCTGTTCATCAACAATAGAAAATCACATACCCTACTTGAAATATCAATAACCTCAGATATGCAGATGACACCACACTTAGGGCAGAAAGTGAAGAAGAACTAAAGAGCCTCTAGATGAAAGTGAAAGGGGAGAGTGAAAAAGTTGGCTTTAAACTCAACATTCAGAAAACTAAGATCATGGCATCTGGTCCCATCACTTCATGGCAAATAGATGGGGAAACAATGGAAACAGTGACAGATTTTTGGGGGCTCCAAAATCACTGCAGATGGTAACTGCAGCCATGAAATTAAAAGATGCTTGCTCCTTAGAAGAAAAGTTATGACCAAACTAGACAGCATATTAAAAAGCAGAGACATTATTTTGCCAACAAGGTCAATCTAGTTAACGCTACGGTTTTTCCAGTGGTCATGTATGGATGTTAGAGTTGGACTATAAAGAAAGCTGAGTGCTGAAGAATTGATGCTTTTGAACTGTGGTGTTGGAGAAGACTCTTGAGAGTCCCTTGGACTGCAAGGAGATCCAGTTAGTCCATCCTCAAGGAGACCAGTCCTGGGTGTTCATTGGAAGGACTGATGTTGAAACTGAAACTCCAATACTTTGGCCACCTGATGAGAACAACTGACTCATTAGAAAAGACCCTGATGCTGAGAAAGATTGAAGGCGGGAGGAGAAGGGGATGACAGAGAATGAGATGGTTGGATGGCATCACCGACTCAATGGACATAAGTTTGGGTAAACTCTGGGAGTTGGTGATGGACAGGAAAGCCTGGTGTGCTGCAGTCCATGGGGTCGCAAAGAGTCACACACAACTTAGTGACTGAACTGAACTGACTTGATATTCTAAACTAGCTTCCCTATTTTATAGATAAGGAGACCGACTCAGATTATGAATTTGCCTAAAGTCACACAGCTAGTAAGTAGCACAGATAGGTTTACACTCAACTCTCTCTTGACTTTAGGGTCAGTGTTCTTAAAGGCCACATGTATTTCTTCTCTATATTTATGTTACTCAAATACCAGGCCTCTGGAAAATGAGGCTCAGAAGTGGTAAAGAGAATGGAAAACTTTATTTATCTGCCTCGGTGTGGATGTACAGAGAGTCAGAGGCCCTATATTGAGTCCTGTGTGCCCTTAAGAAAGTCACTGAGTCTCTCTGAGCCTCAGGTTTTTTTACATGTATGAAGGGTGGTGAGAATTTCTTTACTAAACTCCTCACAGGAATACAGTGATGATTTCAAGAAAGTATGTGAGGGTGCATGATAAATGGCAAAGTCCACAGGGCAGGCAGAGGTGCCTGGATGTCATGCAGGTGTATCTTTTCTTGGTGGCTGAGAGTCTCAATGTCCTCTGCATATAGGCTGGACATGGCTCTCTGATGGCTTGTTCCAAAGAAGGCATTTAAAAATAAGTGGGGTTTTTTTTTTTTCTTTTTGCAGGGGAAATATATTTTCCATTACCTTTATTTGGAAATTACCAAATAAAGTGGAGCATAACCTTTCTTTCTTTTCTAAAATTCTTTAAAAGTCAACTGACTATTTAAAGCCAAAGTAATAACAATATATTGTGGGATTCATGATATATGAAGATATATCAGAGGACAGCAGGAAGTATAAAGAGAATTATACTGTTTTAGATTTCTACATTGGAGAAGGCAATGGCACCCCACTCCAGTACTCTTGTCTGGAAAATCCCATGGATGGAGGAGCCTGGTAGGCTGCACTCCATGGGGTCACTAAGAGTCGGGCACGACTGAGAGACTTCACTTTCACTTTTCACTTTCTTGCATTGGAGAAGGAAATGGCAACCCACTCCAGTATTCTTGCCTGGAGAATCCCAGGGACAGAGGGAGCCTAGTGGGCTGCCGTCTATGGGGTCACACAGAGTCGGACACGACTGAAGCGACTTAGCAGCAGCAGCAGGTTTCTACATTATACTTGAAATGTTATAGTATTAATTCATCATAGACTGAGATGAATTAAGAATGTATTTTAGTGTGTTAAAAACTAAAATATGGTACATAGAGCTATAACTTAAAGACCAAGGAGAAGACAGAATGGTATACTAAAAAATACTTAAATAAAACAAATTAAAGATTTGGAAGGGAACAACAAAGGAATAAAGAACAGGGGAAATTAAACAACAAATAATAAGAAGCAGACTTATATGCAACCAGCTCATTAATAATATGAAATGTAAATGAATGAAATACTCCAATTAAAAGGCAGAGATTATCAAACTAGATTAAAAAAAACAACCTATAAAAGGTTTTCTTGACATATAAAGGCACACACAGGATGAAAGAACAAGGATGAAAAAAGATATACCGTGCAAAAAATAAGTACAAGAATGCTGGTGAAACTAGATTCACATTAGACACAGCAGAATTCAAGTGAAGGAGTATTATCAGAAACAGCATGAGTCATTTCATAATCATAGAAGGGTCAATTGATCAAGAAGATGTAACAATTCCAAATATGTATGTACGTAAATAACAAAACTTCAAAATGCAAAAAGCAAAAGAATGACAAAACTAAAAGGAGAAATAAACATATCCAAAATCATAGGTGGAATTTTAACACCTCCTTTCAGTAACTGATATAATAATAAACACACAAAAAATAGGATATAGAAGACTGAATAATACTAGTAAGTAACTAACATGTATACAAAACACTATACTCAAAATTGCAGGACATACATTTTTTTTCGAGTTCACATGAACTGTTTATCAAGATAGACTACATGTTGAGTCAAAACAAATCTCAACAGATTTCAAAGGATTCAGTTCAGTTCAAATGATTAAGGCCATACAGATTATAATTGACCAAAATAGAAATTAGATATCAGTAACAATAAAACATCTAGAAAAGTCCCCAAACACTTGAAATTCAAGCAGCACAATTATAAATAACTCATGGTTCAAAAAGAAGTCACAAAGGAAATTTAAAAAATTTTCTAACAAAATGACTAAGAAAAACAACATAATCAAAATTTGAGAGAGACGGCTAAAACAAAAAACAAACCTTAGGCAGAAATTTATAGCTTTAAAGGCTTATATTAAGAAGGAAGAAAGGATTAAAATTAATGATCTAAACTTTCATTTTGAGAAAACTGAAAAAGAAGAAATTAAACTGAAAATAAGCCAAAGGAAATAATAAAGATAAAAGCATAAATGAACAAAACGGAAAACAAACCATGGGAAACAAATAAACAAAGTAAAAGTTTGCTTCTTTGAAAAGATTAGAAAAACTGATAAACCCCTAACTAGATTTTTTTTAAAGAAAAGCAGGGAAGAGGATAAAGATACAAGTTTTCACTATAAGGAATAAAAGAAGTTATATCACTACATCCTACAGCTATTAAAAGGAAAGTAAGACAATACCATAAACAATTTTATGCCAATCAATTCAACAACTTAAATATGATGGATAAATTTCTTTAAAAAATAACCCACAACTTGCTAAAACTAATGGAAGAAGAAATTGTAAAAATCTGAATATCCCTATATGTAGTACAGACATTTAATTTTTTTCCACAAATAGACTCCACCAAACATTGAGGAAAAAAATAATGCAAAACCTACACAAACTCTTTCAGAAAACAAAAGAGGAAGGAAAACTTGTCAATTCATTTTATGAAACCAGTTTAGTGCTACTATAAATGTCTAATAAGGATAATACAAGAAAAGTAACTTCTGACCATTATGACTCAAGAACATAGATATAAAATTCTCAATATAATTTTAGCAAATTGAATTGAATAATATAAAAAAGGATAAAATTTCATGACTCAGAAGGGTTTATTTATTGCTGGAATGCAAGGTTGGTCTAACAGTCTAAAACTAATGAATGTAATTCTCCATTTTAACAGAAAAAATAAAAAACACAGGATCATGTCAATAGATACCAGAAAGCATTCTACAGAATTTAATACTCAGCCATGATAAAAATCTCTTAGCAAAGCAGGAATATAGGGGAATTTCTTTAATCTACTAAAGACATCTAAGTAAAACCTAATGCTAACACTAACCTTAAGGTGATATATAAAGCCAAATGTCTGCTCACAGCACTTGTGTACAACAATGAACTGGAGGTCCCAGTCAGTACAGAAGGTTAAAAAAAGAAAAAAACATAAAGATTATAAATACTGGAAAGAAAGAAGTAAAGCTGTTAACAGATGATATGACTGTGTATGTAAAAAATCCTAAGAAATCTGCAAAAAAGCTACTAGAACTTGGTACGATTATAAATTTAGCAAAGTCAATATAGAAAAGTCATTTATATTCCTACATACTTGCAACAACTGGAAAATGAAATCTGAAAAACTATCATTCACAATAAAAGCAAAACCACTAAAAATATACAAGAGTTCCACATGAAATCTTAAGACATATCTGAGATAAAATATAGAAGATCTAAACAAAAATCATGTTGTTGATTGGAAAACTCAGTATTGTTAAAAAGTTAGTCAGTTCTTCGTTGAGCTACAGATTCAATGCCATCTCAATCAAAATCTCAGCAGGCCTTTTTTGAAGGTTGGGGTTGGAATTGGCAAACTGATTCTAAAATTTATACAGGAATACAAAGGACTTAAAACAGCCAAAACAATATTTAAAAAGAATAAAGTTGGAGAATTTACATTTCCTGACTTTAAGAACTATTCGTATATAAACAGAAAACTAGATAGACTAGAATATCCAGAAATATATCCACTCATATATGGTCTATTTATTTTGATAAAGGCATGAAGGTAATTCCATGGGGAAAATAAAAGTTTTTTCAACAACTTAAATACCTGGAGATATATAAACAAAAAAAGTTAACTTCAGCTTCTACCTCATACCATATCCCAAAATGAATTTGAGATGGATTCATTTGAATTTGACCTCAATGTCAAACCAAAACCAAAGCTTTAGAGAAAGACAGAGGAGAATCTATTCATGCATTTGTGGAAGGCAAATAATTATGAGGATACAAAAATATTAACTTAAAAACAAAACACTGATAAAATAGATTTCATTAAAAATTTTCTGCTCATCAAAAGATACTGTTAAGAAAAGGAAAAAGCAAGCCACAGATTGGGAGAAAATATTTGTAACACATATTTCTGACAAATGTATAAAGAATTCTTAAAACTTAAAAATAAACAGCCCAACAACCTGATTAAAAATATACAAAATTTGAACAAACACTTATACCAATAAGCACATGAAAATATGCTTATCAGTAATCATTAGGATATCAAAATTAAAAGCTCAATGTGATATCCCTTCACTCCCTCTAGAATAGCTAAAATTACAAAGACTGACAATACCAAGTGTTGGAGAGGATATGCAACAACTGGAACCTGACATACTAATGGTGAGAGTACAAACTGGTACAATGATTATGAAAAAGGTGGTCAGTTTCCTACAAAGTTAATCATACAAACATTCCCACTCCCAATTATCTTCCCACAGAATTGAAAGCATGCCTATTAAAAGCTTATGTAAGAAAGTTCATAGCAGCTGTATTCATAAAAATCCCCAAACTGGAAACAACTTAAACACACATATGCAGATGAATGGATTAGTCCATTATAGTATATTCAGATAATAAAATATTACTCAGCAGAAAAAAGAAGGAATAATGTAACAGAAATAGCATTCCATAACAGATAAGTCTAAAATTAATTATGTTGAACACAAAAGACATGAAAGAGTACAATCTGTATTATTCCATTTATAAGAAGTATCTAGAAGAGGAAAAACTAAGACATGGTGATAGAAAAAAGCATTGTTTTGGGGGTGAGAAGACTAACTGGAAAGGAGTAGAAGGTAACTCTGTCAAAACTCCATCAAAAGTTACATTTGAATCTGTCTACTTCATGGCTCAGACAGTAAAATCGCCTACCTACAATGTGGGAGACCCGGGTTCGATCCCTAGATCGGGAAGATCCCCTGGAGAAGGAAATGGCAACCCACTCCATTATTCTTGCCTGGAAAATCCCATGGACTGAGGAGCCTGGTAGGCTGCAGTCCATGGGGTCACAAAGAGTTGGACACGACTGAGCGACTTCACTTTATTTTGTAAACTATAAGTGTACCTAAATTACGCTACAATAAATACATTTAAATGATAAAGATATCTTTAAAAGAAATATGCAAAACCCTTGGCTTCAAAGGACTCACCGGTTTATGAAAGAAATGAGATGTATACAAAGATGTGAAAAAGCAAAGAACAATACAAAAGAGATTTCAAAGCAGTCTATGACCAATAGTCAACCAAAACTGGAGAGAGGTGAAAGAACTGCCTGTAAGTTAATATGGATGGAAAACCATAAGGAAGACTGTGGAAGGAAGGGGAGATTTGCAGGAGCAGAAAGAGAGTAGGAGGAAAGCAGCAGGCAAAGGCACCATAAGTCAAAGCAGAAGCTAAATCCAACCAAGGGTCTTTCCCATGTCCACCCCCTGACTGACCCTTCACCTCAAGCCTATCATAGGGAGGAGTACAGTATTGTTTTACAGAATGAAGTTTGGGAAGATTAATAGCCCTGCCCAAGGCGACAGAGCTTACAGATTAGAACGTGTGATGGGAACTGGCGTGCACATGACCCCAAAGCCTGTGCTCACCAGCAGAAGGGATTCACTTGTGAGGACAGAATTTGCTGGGCAGCCATGAGCAAGAAGTACAAGTCACAGGAGAAGCCCTGGTCAGTGCCAGAAAGCGGCCTTTCTGAGTTCACATGTTTAGACTTTTGCGCTATGGGAGGGAATAAACAGCTGACTCCACTCCAAGGGCTGAAGTGCTGTTCATAAACCACGGGAGTGTTGGTGTCCTGGGCAGAGCTCCTCAAGTGAATTACAGCCTTGTGCACATGGTGTGCATACAGTATTTGCACAGGACAAAGAAGCAGGCAGTGTAAGGAATGCTGCAGCTGACCTCTGTCTCTTTCTGTCCTGTCTCTTCACCTTCTCCCCCAATCTCTAGTCTGTACTGCAGGACAGTTCTCTGGTTGCGCTTATCCACTACCTGGACTTCTGATACAGCTCAGAGAAGTTACTTGGGTCAGTTTAAGAAGGGAGTTTTTAAACTACTTCTTAATAGCATGAGCTGCTGGCTTTCTCTTTTATTACACTTAAAATGGATCCATCTTCACTATAGTAGAAGGCAGATTTTTTTTTAACATTACTTCAGATGTTTTCTTTAGGCTGGTGGTAACGTAAAGCAAATGTCTCTTGCAATTCTAAGCCAATCTGTTAAGATAAACAGGCTTCACTTATGATATGGCTACACTGAAATCATAGGCTTTGGTCTATAACTCCTTAAAGACTCAATTCATACATGCTAAAATGTTTACTGAAAAAGCACGTGTGTCTATGGGCATACACATGCACATGTGCATACAAACACGCGGAGATAACTTTGCCATGGAAACCTCAAAAACACGTCTAGTTTAGACTGCACAGCACATACCACAAATACCACCCCATCTTTTAAGGGCAGATCCTGTGTAGACCCAGGGAAAGCCCAGAAAATTAAACTGCAATTCCTCGAACATAAAACTTATTTCATAATCCCCCTTTTCAAGTTTATTTCAAGATAAGTAAGTCTTACTCATTGTCTTTAGTTACCTTTGTGCATGTTTGTTTTTTCCTTAAATAGAATTCCGGACTTGGGCATCGTGGACAAAAAGGAAAAACACAGTGAGGAAGGGCACACTGAAGGTTCAGATAACAACAGCTCTGGATTCCACATATGAATCTGAGGCAATCTGGGTTTCTAGAGAAAGTTGTCCTGTCATTATTTAAAAGAGTCCCAACTCTGCTGTGAGTGAAAGCCTTGTACTACTGAAAGTATAGGAGATGCCAGGGGGCACTTGGGGACCGAAAGAGAATCCACTGCTGCTGCTAAGTCGCTTCAGTTGTGTCCGACTCTTGCTACCCCTTAGACGGCAGCCCACCAGGCTTTCCTGTCCCTGGGATTCTCCAGGCAAGAACACTGGACTGGGTTGCCATTTCCTTCTCCAATGCGTGAAAGTGAAAAGTGAAAGTGAAGTCTGACTCATAGCGGCCCCATGGACTGCAGCCCACCAGGCTCCTCTATCCATGGGATTTTCCAGACAAGAGTACTGGAGTGGGGTGCCATTGCCTTCTCCACAGCGGGGAAGAAAAGAGCAAGAAGCCTTACCAATCAAGAGCGTTCTAGGTCTGGGAAGACCAGGTTTTACTAGTAGACACATTAAAAAACCATCACAAGTTTGATATCATAAAGGCTTTGATCTCTCTTGCTGGGCTATAAATTCCATGATGACATGGAAAATTTCTGATTTGTTTATCACTGTATCCCCAGCCTTGGGCACACTGCCTGGAACATGGGAGATGCTCAATAAATACTGGATGAACAATGAAGAGGATGCTGACTCGATATTCTTCATCTCTGTAATTCTTTGGATCTGATCATCCTTTAGCTGGAATCACAGGTGTGAGCATACAGCTGTATGATAAAATAATAACCACCTGACACTCTATAATTTATCTTTGGAAACTATGACATTGACCCACTCACTGTTGTTTCATGGTTCATGAAGACTGGTGCTCCAGATACTAAAGTCTTACCTATAAAAAACACTCTGCATTTATATTTACCTATTCTATATGACTGGGGAACACTTTCTACAGAGAGTTTCAAGTGCAATAGTTATATCTCTAAATTCCAAATTCCAGCTAACTTCAACCTCAAATTCCCAACTTATTTCCCTAAGGATATTAATAGTTCTAAGTTATTTGTATAGCCGTTTATTCAAAGATGATGCAGGCCCTACTCTGGGCAATGGCTGCAGAGATGCAATGAGGAATATAACTCACTCTGTTCCTTCAAAGGCATTACAGTTCCATATGAAAAACTGGGTACTGGATCCACATGTTGACTAACAAGACCAGAATTCTATTTGTTTACTGAAATTTCCCATTTTAAAAAATGTGAAAGCAGCTGTCAATATTTTTATCATAGACACTGTTTATCCATAACTCCAACTCCCATCTAGTAAATAGAATCTAATCTAAATAGAAAGGTAGATTTCAGAGATATCCTGTAACCCATTAAAAAAAAAAAGGCAATCTACCTGATGAGGCTAGAAAAGCAGTTGGCTAACTTTTTCTATAAAGGGCCAAATAGCAATTACTTTTGGCTTTCCAGGCCATATGTGGTCTGTTTCAACTACTTCTCCTGCCGTTGTTGCATGAAAGCAGCCACAGAAGATAAGTTTAAAAACGGGTATGGCTATGGTTCAATAAAACTTTATTTATAAAAACAGGCACAGGGCAGTAGCTTGCCAACTCCTGGACTAGATAAACAATGTGTTACCTATTTGCAAGAAATAACAATTGATTCAGGGGACTTCCCTGGTGGCCCAGGGGTTAAGAATCTGCATTGCAATGCAGGGGAAGAACGTTCAATCCCCAGTTGGGGAACTAGGATCCTACATGCTGTGGAGCAACTAAGCCCAAGCGCCTTTGCAACTACTGAGCCTGCGTGCCACAACTAGAGAATCCATACACCACAAGGGAAGATCCTGCAAGATGAATGAAGATCTCTCGTGCTGCAACTAAGACCCAACACAGCCAAATAAAACAACAACAAAAACAATGATTCACTTACTTTGCTCTTTTGGCCATTTCATTTCCATCCCATCGGGGGCTGTATGGGTAGTTCTTCTGGGCCTGGGAATAAAGCTGTCCACTGTTGGTAAAGTGATAGACAGATTGGAATGTGAGAGTTGGCTGATCTCGAGGAAAAAACAGGGGCAGGTCAACTGTAAAGACAGAAGAAAGGAAAAGAAAGTTAGGGCTTAAATGCATCTTAATACATATTTTTGGCTAAATTCAAATGGTGGGAACAAGATTCTACTTAAACCATAAACACTGGTTGATGCTTAGGTAACAGGTATGGAGAGAGAACCCAAGAAATATTGGGTTGCCCAAAAAGTTCATTTGGGTTTTCCAAACATTTTGGCCAATCCAAGACAAGGTATCTTCCCTGCCTTCAAAGAGTTTATGATTCAGGTAGAGAGGCAAATTACCCATAAATAAAAATTTAACCAATAGGAGGCATGATGTGTAAGTAGATGCTGAAAACAGTACTAGGAAATGGTCTCAGAAGCTGGGCAACCCCAGCCGCCTAAACTGCTGTGGCACTTACTACCCAGTCCAGTATTCACAGAGAAGTTAGCTGTATATCTCTTTTAAGTATCTATTATATCATAAACTTATCAAAGGCTGGGCACTGTCTTTCTCGTCCAGAATTTGAAGACGACTGTTCTTAAAGAATGGATTTGGAAAGGGGATCAAGAGGGCAAGTGATGATCTTTCTTTTTTACAGGAGATGGCAACTGGGCCACCAGAAAAAACAAAGTATATCACTTTATTTTCAGTCTAGCAGTGAATTTTGATACTGAGCCGTTTTACATTTTTCCGTATATGTTACCATATATATCTCCTCAATCAGTACGAGCTGCTTAATGGAATGCCACAGGGACTACATATGTCTACTGTTATAGTATATACTGATTTTAATATTTGCTATTTACAAATATTATGTGCTTTATGTTCATTTTGGGATCCTTTAACTCCATTTTTAAAAATAAAATGACTTCCTATTTTCAGTTCAGGCAAACTATCACTAAAAACACAGACTGTTTCGCTGTCAAATTCCTCAAGGCATATAATATGTATTTCGGTAAATGTTACTCACTCCGAGGACACAGAATAGGCACATCAGTTTAAAAAAATAATAACAAGAAAAATGTGTATAGACTTTTCTAGCTTTACAGAGTACTTTTGTATACTTTATCTAATTTGATACCTATAATTCCTTGAAGCAGACATTATTTTCACCAGCTGCATTTAATAAATGACATATTTGAGACTCCAAAAGGTTTATTAACTTGTTCATACCATAGCTACACAGAGGCAGGACTCAAATCTAGTCCTGTAATTTAAATCCTAAGCTCCTTCCACTGGCTCAGGTTGCCTTTTGCTCTTGGGTTTACTGCTCACTATGTCAAAATTACAACTTAGTAAGCTAAAGTCTCCACTGTGAAGGACGTACAGGGTTCATCCTTTTGGCTCCACGAGGCAAATAAAGAAAAGAAAAAGACTACTAGATAGCTATACATGTATCACCAAGTCAGTTAGGGTGACCTTTGACTTGGAATAGGCCCACCAAGTACCCAAAATGATTTTTTGAAGGAAGTTAGGCTTGCGGCAAACTTAAAAAACAAAAAACTGTCCAGTTAGTAAGGCCTCTTAGACCTCTGAGTATATCTGACTCTGACTCAGTGCTGCAGGGGGTTTCTACAGATGAATCACCCCACACCAAAGAAAAGTGGCAAGATTTTGAATGTCCACTCTTTAGTCACATTTTCCAAGTGCCTCAATGCAGTTTCAATACATGTTTGTTTGTGCCAAAGCAAAAATTTGGTAACATATAGCAATAATACAAAACATGAAAAACAGACTAATTCACATGATAAGCACTTGGATTCAGAAAACCCATTTGAATCCCTTCATCTTACAGAGTTGGATATGAAATATCTTCAGTCATTTGGAATAAATGTCGTTTTCCAAAGCTGTTTATCTGTCTTCTGATTACTCATTTCATTTCCTCTGATTAATTTTAGAAAAAAATGCCTATTCACATATATTTTAATTTGACTTCAACTATGTTTATATTTTATATGTTTCATACATAAAATGAAATTCAGATTAATCTTCAAAGCAATAGCTATAGCATTGGTGCAAAGTATTTAACATGCAAGTTTCCCTTCAAAACAGCAGTAATTTTCAATAATAAAATTCAATGGCAATAATTTACCAATTCAAAGTAAGTACAGTCATCATTCAGTATCCAAGCAATATAGATAATATCAGAAGCTTCATGACTCTTAAGATACCAGCTTTCTGGGGCTTTGAAATGCATTCTATTTTTTGTTCCTGTTATTTCATTTTATAGAAAATGAGTCGCTGGTATTTTGATAGGCTAAAAAATGATTTTCCCACCTAGTCCTGAAACATCCACTCTAACCCCCAAAATGCCCAATTAAGACCAGGATCAATTCAAAATACAAACAAAATTTTATTTACCTAAATAAGTGAGTTATTCTGATTTTAAAAAACCTGTTAGTTGATATGTACCAAGATCTCCCCAAAAGTATTTGATTACATGATTATTTTGCCATGGAGATTTTTCTTAAAAAGTGTAGCTGGAGTCAATACTAAAATTTGAACACAGTGGCTACACCATTAGAAGGGGTAGGACTGGTCAGAGTCCTTCAAAGATAAAAACTGGTAATCCACACATTGATTCACATATGAGAAAATAAAATTTAAAAAATATAAATATCTTGTTCAGTTTAACAAGGGCATATCCTGCCTGGATCAGTCAGTAGTCAGTCAGTAGAAGGATGACTTCTTTAAAAATGTTCTAAGAAGGAGTTAATAACTAAAATACCTATGAGAAATACTTTGCATTTTTCTTATAATAATGATTTGAATGGTATGTTAGTTAGAATTAAAAAAAAAACAAAACAATATTTGTTTTCCTTATCCCCAAATGCTTCTGACACTTTACATTTTGCCTACAGGCTACGTCGTGATTTTTCTGACACATTAAAATAATGACTGCTGAGCCTTCAAACAGCTAAATCGCTTTAAGAAACTTCTAAGCTTCCAGGCAGTTTGGGCTCGTCGTCTCAGCCATGTTAAATCTGAGCATCTGAACATCTGCTTCCTTAGAATCCAACTCTTCTACTAGCTCAGGTTTGATTCCCAGAGTAGAATCATTCCATTGGATTCAGTTACTCATTGTCAGCATTGTTTTCACAAGTGCTTCCTATTTCCTTCTTTCTGGATTCAGAGACTGAATTTTGCCCAGCTCTTGAGCCACAGAAGAAATGGTCCCCTCCTTGTTCAGTATGATTTTCAATAGCCATTTCCCAAGCATTATTTTCTCCAAGAACTTGTTGAAACGAGTCACACTCAAACACTGCTAATTCTGCTTAACCCGGACACTTCACAGGAGTTGCTCACAGGGCTCTGATGCCCTGGCAGAAAGCAGGAATAATTAAGTTCTGCACCAGCTTGCCTCATGATGGACAGTCACAGCAGTGACAGGTTCCACTGGTCACAGTCCCAGAGAAGTGCCCGCCATGCAGCTTTGAGAGGCGCCGAGAAACTTTGCCGCCTCTCTCCAAACCATGCTGAAGTTCTGATGGTTTTATCTTCTCTAGTAAATATGCTTAACTGCTCCTAAGTGCTCATCCTTGCACCAGAAGAAGACTTCATTAGTTTTATCTAAATTCACAAGACTCTCGAGAAACTTCACTTCTCAGCCTCAGACCTCAACAATGGAAAAATGACACTGAATGGCCAAAAGAAAAACTCCACATTGTGTATCTGATCCACAGGACAGCTGCCAGATACTCAACATTTCAGGCTTTGTTCTAACAAGTTTGATCATGTGGTTTTTCCAGGAAAAAGAAAAAAAATCTAATTATGGCAAGATTAGAATAAGGGACATTAACAGCAAATAGTGATAACTGGCAGTCTGGCACAGAGCACTGAGAGAATAATAAATAAGAGCAGACTTAGGAAATCACAAAGCATCCCAGTGGGGTGGGGGGGGGGGCACGCTCGATTCAGTGTAGAAACAAAGAGCTTGATCGGGCCCTCAAGCTATTACCATACATAGTGATGTTCACTCCCAATCTTGGTAACGGGGCCAACACTCTTGGTTGCCTAACCAACAGCCATTCTCCATCTTTTTTTGTATGTTTAGACACCTCCTCCCATAGTCAGACAGCATTCACTCCCTCAACCTTCTGTAAAACCAAGGCAAAGAAATGTGACTCAGTTCTGCCAATGGGACCCGAGCAGAAGTTGGTCAGGGGTCTCTGAGAAATATTTTCCTAATTTAAGACACATCTGGAGAAGCCCCCATTTCATTTTTGCCTAGATCTTATCACGTGAGATCTTGAGGCTTGGAGTTGGCACTCATCTCGTGACCATGAGCGGAAAGTCAGCCTGACATCACTGAGCTGTCGAATTCATCTCTTTCTGGTACCACCCACCTCTGGATTCCTTGTTATGTCAGACGATTACAAGACCTAACTATTTCAACCTCTTTTAATCAGGTCTTCTTGGACCTGCAGTGCAAGGAAACTAAAGGAAATGTTATTCCTTGCAGCTTCTGTTCAAGAAGGCAGGATAATTGTATAATCTATTTCAGAAATATTTCCATCAAGCATGGTTAAAAACATTCAAGGCGCATAAATAGGAAAGTTTTAGCTGTCTGGAAAATTCAGTTATGTGGGACAGTTCAACCCTTGAAAATGCCAGACAAATGAGGGGTTAACCATAATTGCTTCCCTGGGAGTCGCATCATCAAATATTTTCATCATTATTCACAAGTCAGCCATTATTTCATTCCTCCAAACCTTCCCAGCTCTATATTCTTGTGTGCTTAGGCTAGTAGGGAAGATGCTTCGTGGATTCACTATGTGGTGGCTATGGTTATGTTCTGATTTCCAGTCCTCTTAGGCCCCTCCAGTTCCTCGAAGCCTCAATAGGAGCTAGTTTTAACCCCATGCTGACTGGCTGTAAACTCTGCTTCCGATGATGATTCCATCTGAGGTCAATTCTTCTTAAGAGCAGTTTATACACGTCTCATTCTCAGGCTGCCCCCACAGTGGGCACACAACCAATTAGGGAAGTTGCCACTTATTGACTGACCACCCCTGATCTTACTAACTACACACTAAATCTCTGAGACACATGGATTCCAACCACTAGAAAGCTAAATACCACATATCCAAAATACTCACCTATAAGAAACAGAAAAGACAAGTTTTCCAATTCAGAAGTGTCCCTACTCAAGGCATTAAAAATCAAATGGAGTCTCTTTTTATCATCACTGCCTTACATTTAAGTGACCAAGGAGACCAAATATTGACCACATTTTAATACACTGGTTTTTTCACTTTTTTTGTGATTTGATCATGTAAACAGATGACCTTTGGGGTTGTAGTAATATTAACAAACTAAAGCCTGAAGTTTCTTGGATTTTGCTGTAAATGCTAAAAATCCTAGCAGGCGAGGTGACCGCATGATATGATGGAAAAGGTATACACAGCCTTTGGAGTCTGATAAAAATGGGCTTCAATTCCGAGCCCTATTCATTTATTAGTGGTGAGACCATAGGCAAAATAATTCATCTCTTTGAATCTTGACTTTTCTCACCTGAAAAATGAGGGTAATAATTCTTATAGCATTGTTGAAAGAACTGAACAAAAACAGGACAGGCAGTAAATAAACATTCATTCTTTCCTCCGACTCATCCTTTTCCTTACTTTGTATTTTACTTTCAGTCTAGTTTTATATACTTCTATATATGTGAAATTTCTAGCGATAGCATAAATTTTCACAGTGTTTAACTATTTTGATGGATCTCTTTCTAAACTTTGTACAGACCTTTACATCTCAGTAAAAATAACATACTGAAAAGAATTTAGCCTTTTCTTGATGATAAACAGCACAGGAAAAGATCATTATACATAAGAGTCTCAAGTGTTAATAAGACTTCACCTCTGAAAAGAAATGATACAAATGAGTTTATTTACAAAACAGAAACAGATTCACAAACTTAGAGAAGGAATTTATGGTTACAAGGGGCGGGGGGAAGGGATAGTTAGGGAATTGGGGATTGACCTGTACACACTGCTTATTTAAAACGGGTAACCAAATAAATAAATAAAATGGGTTACCCGAAAAAACCCACTGTATAGACAGGGAACTCTGCTGTATAGACAGGGAACAACCAACACAGGAAAAGAATTTGAGAAAGAATAGATGTATGTATATGTACTGATATAACTGAATCGCTTTGCCGTCCACCTGAGACTAACACAACATTGTTCATCAACTGTATTCCCACATAAAATAAAAAGTTAAAAAAGAGAAGATTTTACTTGCTCTTTCACAAATGCCTTCTACCACAAGCCAGACCCCCAAAACCATTCAGTTAAAAGAGCTGACATGCCTTTGAGGTGGTGCTGAAGTTTCCCCAGTGCTACTGGCATGTATGTGCTGTTCGCCACCTGACCACAAACTTTATTTATTTCTGTGCCTTTCCCTAGCCAGCTCCTTTGCCACTTCTCACCACGGCCAGCCTGGCCTCAGTATGGTCGCTCTCTCTTGCCTCTTCTCTTTGCCTTTTGTCTACTTCATCCAGCCTGTGTCTCAGCTCCTGAAGAGTCAGCGTGCTTGATTCTCTATCCGTAGGCTGGGACCTGGTGTGGAGCAGGGGCTGTATGACGTGAAGTGATGCTGTGTGAGCTCTGGTTCAGTCACTGTTTGGAGTTCAGATACTATCTCCTCCTCCTCTTCCACCTGCGGTTGTTTGTTTCCTTCCAGGTAGGTGAAGTTATAGGAAATCTGGTTCCTACTTACATTTTGTTTAGCATTTGCTTTTGAGGTATTTTCTAGAGACAAATTAGTAATTCTGACCCCCAATGAGTCATTCAAACAAAACTCCAGGAAGAATCTCACTGTGAAAGGGATGCCATAGTGTGGGCCCAGGAAGAGCCAGGTTCTCCCACCTGGCCCCATAAATGAACCCAGGCTGAACCATATCAGCTAAGCTTCTCCTGCCATGAGCTCAGAGGGTCTCAACTAGAAGTCAGCGTCTGCATCACCAAGGAATTGGTTCCTGAAAGTGCACCTGAAGTGTCTCTGATATGCTTCCCTAGCTGGGAATTACTACAGAAGTTGAGTGCTTCCAGGGGTAGGGGTCATGAATTAGTTATTTTATATTCTTAGCACTTGGCACAGGGCTTGACGTAACAAGAGGAGAGACACTCAATAAATGCTTGTTGAACTAAAGGAGCATTTAAGGGAAATGCAAAATTATAAACCTCAAGGAGATTCCATTTCATATGTATTAGACTGGCAAAAATTAAAAACACCAACAATCCCCAAGTATTGTCAAAGATGTGGAACACTGGAATTTCTCATCACTGACAATGAGAATATAAATTTCTATACCCTCCTGTACTGTAAAAGTGAAGATGTATAGACTTCATAACTCAGCATTACCACTCCTAAAATACTGCCACAAGTGCATAAGAAGGTAGGAGAAGGTTTGCTGTAGCACTGTTTGTGATAACAAAAATTGGAAACATCTTAAAGTGTCCATCAACAGGAGACTGTGGTACATTCCTCAATGGAATACCTTACAGCAGTTCAAACAAATGAGCTAGGCCTACATGTACCAACACAGATGAACCTCAAGAACATAATGTTCAGTGGAAAAAGCAAGTTATAGATGAGCAGTGTTCAGTATATACTTACAAAGTCCAAAAACATGCATACATTATTACACACTGCCTATGAATGCCTATGTAGTAGAAGTATAAATACGTGCACGGGAATGATAAACACCAGATTAAGGAAAGAAGTTCCCTCTGGGGGTAATGGGAAAGGAGAGAGGGATAGGAATGCATCATGGAGGGGTACTCAGGGGGACGTAACCAAATTAGTCATGTGCTCTTTCTTTAAAAACAAAGTGAAAACAAAAGCAGAAGCAATTAGAGCAAAATATTAAGATTTGGCTTATTGGAGAAGGAAATGGCAACCCACTCCAGTGTTCTTGCCTGGAGAATCCCAGGGACAGGGAAGCCTGGTGGGCTGTTGTCTATGCGGTCGCACAGAGTCAGACACGACTGAAGTGACTTAGCAGCAGCAGCAAGGTGGGTACATGGTATTTGTTTTGGTACTTTTTATATATTCAAGTCAAACTTTATTTTTGGGGGCTCCAAAATCACTGCAGATGGTGATTGCAGCCATGAAATGAAAAGACGCTTGCTCCTTGGAAGGAAAGTTATGACCAACCTAGTTAGCATATTAAAAAGCAGAGACACTACTTTGCCAACAAAGGTCCGTCTAGTCAAGGCTATGGTTTTTCCAGTGGTCATGTATGGATGTGAGAGTTGGACTGTGAAGAAAGCTGAGCGCCGAAGAATTGATGCTTTTGAACTGTGGTATTGGAGAAGACTCTTGAGAGTCCCTTGGATTGCAAGGAGATCCAACCAGTCCATCCTAAAGGAGATCAGTCCTGGGTGTTCATTGGAGGGACTGATGTTGAAGCTGAAACTCCAATACTTTGGCCACCTCATGCGAAGAGTTGACTCATTGGAAAAGACCCTGATGCTGGGAGGGATTGGGGGCAGGAGGAGAAGGGGATGACAGAGGATGAGATGGCTGGATGGCATCACTGACTCAATGGGCATGAGTCTGAGTAAACTCCGGGAGTAGGTGATGGACGGGGAGGCCTGGCGTGCTGCGATTCATGGGGTCGCAGAGTTGGACACGACTGAGTGACTGAACTGAACTGAAGCTTTAAATATTTATGATTTTTAAAAGTTTTTCAAAAAAGCAGACAGACATTGATATTCAGAGCAGCACAAAATAATATGATTCCATTTGTATAAATTTCAAAAACAAGAAAAAATAATGACATATTGTTTATGGGTATATGTTACGTGACAGAAGTATCACGTAAACATAAAATTCAGGGGAGTGGTTACTTCTGAGGGGGACACGTTTAGGGCTTCTAAGATACTGGCACTGTGCTCTATTTCTGAAGTCAGTGGTGTTTTATTACTATGATCCTTGTATATATATTCAAAGAAATATTATTTTTTTAAATGGGAGCATTTATAAAACTAAGAGGGTTTAGAAAGTTGAATGGTCTCCAGGGAAATATAAGACACCAAAGTTGTAAAGAAAAATAAAATAACATAGAAGAAAATGGTGTGGAAAACCTGGAATACAGCTTACAGAGGCACTGGAGAAAAGGGACATTCTCTCATAAGAACACTGTCAGGCTGGCACAGTCAGCTGGTCCACTGAGTTGCTCCTTTGCTCCCAGATTTGCTGAGTGGAAGGCGGAGTGCTGGGAAGAATGAAGGTGTCTGGGCCCAGAGCAGGCACAGGGGAAGAGGAGAAGTTCCCACAGCTCACGTGGGGTGACAGCGGAGGTGCGGACATGGTGTCCATGCTGAGGGAGGGGACACTGCTTGAGGTGGAAGCTTTGCAGGAGAGATGGATTTTGAGTTGGATCCAGAAAGTTAAGGGCTGATTCAGAACCAGTCTGGGAGATATTCTGTAAAGAGGGAAGAAGTCAATAAAGCTTTGATGTTGTGCAGACGTAACAATTTTCTTTAAAAAAAAAAAAATTGCCAGGTCTTAGCTGCAGCATGTGAACTCTTCGTTGGGGCATGCGGGATCTAGTTCCCTACCCAGGGATTGAACTGGGTACCCCTGCATTGACAGCATGGAGTCTTAACCTCTGGATCACCGGGGAAGTCATCAATTTTCCATTTTTACTTGACTCTTTTCATATTGCATACATTCAATTCAGAGAAGCTATAACCTGTCCTATTTCACCGATCCCACTTTCTCCCCACTGCCCTTACCGTTGCACACGTGGAGAGCAATAGGGGAAGCAAAGATGAAGGAAGCCGATGCTGCCCTTGGAAGCTCACGGCCAAGCTGCTCTCCCTCCCTGGAGGAACCTCCTTCCTTCCCCAAGTTTTCCTCTCGTCACGACTCAGTTTGTTGGAAATGCCTCTGTCCTAGACCTCTGCATGCTTTCAACTTGTACTCCCAAACAAGGACACATCAGGGCTATCCTCCCCAGGAGAAAAGGAGAATGCCAATGGCCAAGGCCAGGACCGAGGGGTTCCCCGCATGGGAAACCTTCCTTACCCCAGTGTTTCTCTGCCTGCTTTTCCTGGTTCATCCATTCCCTCATCTAGCACACATGGAGTGAGCACATCCCAAGTTGCAGGTCCCAGGCTAGACCTGAGGACCCACACTTCCTGGAAATGAATGGTAGGCGCGACACTGTGCGCTTCCTGTGATGTCCTCTGGTTTCCGTGTCCCCTGAGGATGCGCCCCATTTGGATCCTGGCATTTCCTCAGGCTTGGCTTCTGCTTCAGTCCATATAAGCTGCTCTTGCTTCTGCGGCCTTCTTCCAGGAAGCCTCTCTTGCCCACTCTGTCACTAAGTGACGTGTCCCCATGATATAGTCTTGGCTGAACTGTTAACAATGAAGTGTTCCCGTTGTAATTCTATATTCTCCACATGTGAACACTGGGCTAGACACACAGCAGGTAGTTGATGTAAACTCTGCCTGGCAGAGACCATAAAAGTGAGGAGAGGTCAATAGCACGAGAGGAAGCATGTTTTTAAGAGATGCAGAGAAAAATCATAAATAGCATTTCAGTTCAGTCGCTCAGTCGTGTCCGACTCTTTGTAACCCCATGAGCTGCAGCACGCCAGCCCTCCCTGTTCAACACCCAACTCCTGGAGCCTACCCAAACTCATGTCCATTGAGTTGGTGATGCCATCCAACCATCTCATCCTCTGTTGTCCCCTTCTCCTCCTGTCCTCAATCTTTCCGAGGATCAGGGTCTTTTCAAATGAGTCAGCTTTTCGCATCATGTGGCCAAAGTATTGGGAGTTTCAGCTTCAATATCAGTCCTTCCAATGAACTCCCAGGACTGATCTCCTTTAAGATGGACTGGTTGGATCTCCTTGCAGTCCAAGGGACTCTCGAGTCTTCTCCAACACCACAGTTTAAAAGCATCAATTCTTCGGTGCTCAGCTTTCTTTATAGTTCAACATAATTTAATACTGTTTAAACTTTTATCTTTAAAAGAATGTAGTCACAGTAAATAAACTCCTGGCCTGGGAGGATTAAAACAGAAATCTGGCTAAATTAAGGAAGAATTTGATTAGAAAAATCCTTAAATAAGTTAAAATATATTCAAATGCAAAATCCTTGGCATTTAAAAGCTGGGCAAAGTCTTTAAAGAGTCATAAGCTTCTAATTTCAAAAAATCATGGATGATTTACCAAAGACAGATGATTAGAAGGAATAGGACAAATTCTGAAAAGAAGGAGGACTGACACTGGTCAGTTTAAATTCCAGTCTTGAAAAATTAGAACATCCTGCCAGGCACAAATTTGCAAATAATGCAACTACTCCAAAGTGAAGGATGACTAACTAGGCTTTAACAAGAAAAAAAATCTGAAGCTAGTTATTTTTATTTTTGAAAGGGTCTGGTTATGAGCTTTATATGCTAGAGAAAATGGCAACAAGTTTCCAATTTGAGAAGCATTCCTGGAAAATCTACTATGAGCTAGCTCTAGGGGGCCAAGTTGAGTAAAGCCTGGTCCTCCCCCCACCCCCCTACCCCTGCCCCCGACCATCACTGTTCTCAGGCAGGAAAACGACGGTGGGTTATAATAGAGGTAGTAACTGCCTGGGTGTGGGGTGGAAAGATAATCCAAGGGCTTCTAGAAGGTTTGTTGGATAAGCAGGACCTTGAAAGACCACTAGGATTTGGACAGGCAGTTGCAGTGGGAGGCTTATGACAGGGAAGGGAGGGAGAAAGGTGAAGGGATTTCAGGCAGAGGGAACAGCATCGAGCAGTCAGAGCAGAGGAGGGTGAGGGGATGTGGGTGATCAGGGCAGAAGGAGCACTGGCCAGAGGATACAACGCTGGTGCAGGGGGACTTTGGACAAATACGCCAAACTGTGGAGAATCATGAGCACAAAGCAAAGCAATGTGGACTTTCTTCCATGAGCAGCGAGATCCTCGAACATTTCTGGAGAAGATATCCCACACCACCCACTCTGGTCAGAAATTTTCCTGTAATTTAAATACCCTCAAATGCTAGAAATCTTCTAGAAAGGAGAACATTTTAGAAGATACACATGCACAGATCACAAATAACTTATTATTTATTATTAGAGGAGTGCAGTCATTCACTTCTCAGTTCGGGAACCGATTCCACTTTACAAAATATCTCTTAAGACTTACTAGTGTGTCCCTTATGGTCAGAGGGAGGCTCTGAGTGGTAAGCTTGGCAATGGGCTGTCATCAGCTTATAGAAATCTTCTGTTTTCTCTCAAACAACTGTAACTTCCTATGAGGACAATTCTACAGCAGAGCCTGAGATTTGGGACTGGGTGTGGGACTGGGTGTAAGACTGGGATGGGAAATAGTTTAGGTCAAATACGTGGCAGCGCTAGGAAACCAGAACCCTCAAGGGTGACTGTTCGTTTTCTTACAAGACAGTGTTAGAACCCTGGCCACCCTGTCATTCTCCTATGCAGAAAGCTGCAAGAACTTATTTTTTGTGTATTACACTTTCCAAGCATTCTCCACTCCAGATTTATACTGTGCTGGGGTATCAAAATTACAGGAAAATGTCTGACCCGCTAGATTAGGTGGTTGTGGAAATGTACAGAGATAAGTCACTCCATTCTTTGGTTGCTTTGGGTTCAGTTCCGTCTGGTGAGATGAACAGGAAAGAGCTTATCTCGGTGAGGCTGAAGGGTCAGGTGAAGAACACATGGTGACCTAGGTTCCACTTAGTGATCATATAGCGTTGGTAGATTCACTGACCTCTCTGAGCTTCTTCCTCATTGTAAAACTGGAAAAACTCTAACCTCCAGGTTGAAAATAAAGCATGTGGTACAGCATCTGGTGCAAAGAAAGTGCTCAATAAATAAAGGTTGGAGCCTAAGGGAATGTAAGAACAAGTAGGTATATGGAGAGAATATGATCTTAGGAATTTGGCAGATCCAGGCTTGATTCCTACTCGACCGGTTATGACCTGGGTGACCTTGTGCAATTTGCTAAATTCTCTGAGTCTAGGTTTTCTCATCTTTAAAATGGAAGGCTGTTGGGTGATTTATAAGACATAATGAATACATGTAGAAGAATACTTGGCATCTAGCAGATATTCATAATGATAACTATTATAACTCACTTTTCTCTTAGAAGAAATTAAAACAAACCCGAGTCTACCTAATTTCTTTCTCCAACCTGACTTCCAGCTGAGAAAATACAACCCATAGATTAAAGTAGCCAGGTTCTTTCAATTAAGCTTCCAACTTATTTCTGCCCATCATTTTATGTGGGGCCAATTCAGAGTCCTTGAGAACTCCCCATTTTTAATTCTACAATCTTCTTCCTTCAAATTAAAAAAAAAAACCAAAACACAGTTCTGGATAATATAAGGTCAAATGGGGTTTTGCAGCAAGAGCTGACCAAAGACCATAAAACATTTGAACAGAGAGGAAGCCTGTTGAAAACTCAGACAGTTTTCCATTATGCTTGGATTAAAAAAAGATCAGAAATATAATCAATCTTTGTATATTTAAAGATTGCTATGTGGTCATGAACTATCCAAGTTTTTGTTTAGTTGTTTCTTTGGCCATCTCCTTAGTTATTATTTCTTCTGTGAGAATGGGAGGGGGATACAGTGGGAAAAATTGAAACTAACTCATGTTCTTCCTTGATAGCAACTCCATTTAGAAATTTCATTTCAGATGAAAGTATGACAGTTGTCTAAAATGATGTTTTTAAACTGTCATATTCTCCTAACTTGAATTATAGAGAACACATGTATAAACACAAGGTGAGCATGTTGAGGCAAGCCTTTGACTTAAGTTAGCTGCTTGACTTGTACATTCAAACGTAAAGGAATAAAATCTTTTTCAAGCAAAGGTTTTCCTAAGAGGAGCAGACTTGTGCCCAATAACTGAGAGCTCTTTCTTGCAAGCTCCAAAACTTTTTTCCCCTTTCTATTGCTTTTTATTGAAATCTTTCCAAAGCAGCCTTCACATTTACTTCTTCTCTATCCCCCTTTAAATGACTTAAATCACAGTTATGAATATTAGCTCTCAGAGTGGGCCATACAGTCATGACAACCCAGGCCAAATGAGGTGTGTGTATCTAAGTGTCTAGCATTCTGCTGTCTATAGTTTCTTAGTTCCCTCCACCCCCACTATCCAGCTCAGGCTATAGGTTAGGCTGTACCTAGAGACCATAGACCTTCTCTGAGCAGTTAAGCTGCTAGGGATCAGGGAACTAGTGCACCAAGCTTAACAGCAGGTGTAAGAGTCAGGCCTGAGGTCCCTGTGAGTGAAATACATAAACTTTGCAATACCTCTTTAGTCTACTCCCTTTCTTTCAGCTGTGTTTTTGACAGATGTGCTTTCAGGGAAGAGCTGAGCTACGGGGAGGTGAGGAGCTTAAAGATCTCCAAGTCTTGTCACAACAGAGGACAAACTCATTAAACCACAGTTCAGAAAGAAGCCTTGGAAGTCATCTATCCATTTAACTGAAAAGCCTGTGGTGTAGAGTGGTGAGCTGCCTGGGCAGCTGACAGAGAACCCCAGGGTCCTGACCCCCAATCCAGCAAGCCTCTTGTGACTCAGCAAATCTCCCTACAGGAACAACGTAAACCATAACTACCAAAGCTGCTTTTACAGTATGACTTTGTTGTTGCTGTTGTTTAGTCACTGAGTCCTGTCTGACTCTTTTGTGACCCCACGGACTGTATGTAGTCCACCAGGCTCCTCTGTCCATGGGATCTCCCAGGCAAGAATACTAGAGTGGGTTGCCATTTCCTTCTCCAGGGGATCTTCCCGATCCAGGGATTGAACCCGCGTCTCCTGCATTGGCAGGTGGATTCTTCACCACTGAGCCACCAGGGAAGTCCACAGTATGACTTTGGGTTCTCTCTTAACCCAAGTATGAAAAATCTCTTACTGGAGAAAAGTTAGGCATGGTGGTTATTTTTGTGTTCTGTTATAATAAGTACTTTTTTTTTAATGCTAAGAAAAGGGAAGGAAACAAGCATTTGCTGAATACCTACAATGTGCTGGGTGCTTCCTGCCACATGGTTCTCTTGTCCCTTTTCACTAGGGAGGAAGCCCATGCCTTGTGGCAAGCCCAAGAACCTTCGTGCAGCCAGGAAGAAGAGATGGTGCCAGGGTGAGCCCTGGCCCGTCTGGGTCTGGAGCCCGTGTTCTATCACAAGTGCTACAAATTAAACTTACTGCTTGTTTCTGACATTCTGGAAGGAGTTTCTACTCAGGGACACTTTGACTTGTCTGCCATCTCAGCCAGAGGTTGCTATGGGCAGGCACGTTCTCTGGCCGTGAATCAGAAAGTGCGACTGACTCTCACGGTCCTCACAGACCAAGAGGAAGAACAGAACGTGCCTGCCTTCCAGACCTCAAGAGTTATTCCTCTGGGTTCAGTGAGCTCAGGCTTTTAAGGATTTTTATTTTTGATGTTTCAATTTCCTTGTTTTCTTTCTTTTGGATTGGGAAAATATTTTACGGTCATATCTATGGGGTTTTAATGGCCTTAGTCCCTGGTGCTCACTTCTGTTCTTCTCTCATAGTTTCCATGACACTGGATCAATCTGTACTTCCCTTCCTTTTAAAACAGTTACTGTTTCCTTTCTCCATCTGTGTAACAGCTCCCCACAAAGCTCAGGTGAGGGATAGTTAACCTTGAAAGGTTGGCCCTGAGCTTTCCTCCTTTTGAAAGTCCCAGAAAGCTCCATCTCACTACCCTCTGATGTCTTCAAAATCTCCGTATCCTTCTGACTGCTCACCTGTGCAATCTGATAATTCCAGACCAGAGGTCTGGCAAATGTCATAACAAACATTTTTTGGCTTAAAAGTTTTCATATCTCATCTGTGATGTTCAAGGTGGCATATTATCCCATTCACAGGTAAGAACACTGAAACTCAGGAACAGAAAGAAGCTCGTTTAAAATTATGGTTATGTGACAGAGCTGGACCTTGGATTCAAGTCTTCAGATTTTAAATCCATGGTTCTGACATCATCAGGATGTCCTACTATCAACAGGGGAAGAATCATACCACATGTATGAAATAAAAGCCATAAGTTTGCTCATCCACACAGGCTGGGTCTAATATTCAGCCAAGCTCAGGACCTTTGAGTCACACTGACTCTTCATCCTGCTGTTTGCATCTCCGAAAGTCTCACTGTTGGCAGCACATCCTGGAGAGGATAGTCCACAAGGCCCTGTACTACTTGGTAAGGTGGGAGGCCCATCTACTTCTATCATGATAAACAGAAGTGTCAATGGGTATTTTTTAAAGTGCACTTTATGCAACTGAATATACTTTTGTTTAAACCTAAGAACAACTCCCAACGGTTGGCCTCCTATGCCAACCGTTTTAGGTCAGCTCCAAATGCTAATCAATTCACACCTGAAGTAATTCAATAAGCTTTCTCTGCCTCCAGGAACTGCTTCTCTGTCTGTCCTACACACTGGAGCCAGCTTGATTACCTTAATTCTCCCACCTTGTTTCAGCCGATAGGGACTAACCACTGTCTCCTAGATAAAAACATAACTCTTAAATGTTGGTGGAGCAGCTCAGGAAAGGCCTACACAGCTTGCCCTTCTTAAGAGGGTGTGTGTGGTATAGCCCATCAGGTTTCAGTTAAGACTAAGGTTTGAATATAGAAGTTGAAGTTCAAGTTCATATACACAAGAGCATTGAAGGACAGATGTAAAGAATCAAGATTAAGAATAAAAAAGAGAGGGAAGATCCAAAGGGCTTTAAAATAAAGTACTTTAAACCAGGGCACACCTTAACAGAACCTGATCTGGGCTCAACAGCTAACCCCTTCTCAGCCTGCCTGCTGCTCTCACAGTAGCTATTCTATCCAGCCCCACCCTTTCTCTTACCCCTTATCAATGCTCTTGGTGATGGAATTCTCTTTGTTTCCATAAGCCAAAAGGTTAATATAATTTAGGTATATTATTAATTGGCTGCATGGAAAAACAGGTTTGAGTCTTTTGATGTTCAACTTGCTAAGTCATCACTTACCCTTAGATTAAACTAGAGTCTGCAAAGGGGTGCCCTGAGTAGGCACTAATATGGATCTATAGGAGAGGTGTGGGAACCCCAGGTCCAAAGGAATTCTTCACCAAGAGATGTCATCATCTTTTATATGTGTGTACACACACATATGGGTTTCCCTGGTGGCTCAGTGGCAAAGAATCCGCCTGTAATGTAGGAGATGTAGGTTTGATCCCTGGGTCAGGAAGATCCCCCGGAGAAGGAAATGGCAACCCAGTCCTGTATTCTTGCCTGGGAAATCCCAGGGACAGAGGAACTCATATTCCACTCTGCCATCAGACCTGTGGCATAAGTGAGTGAGATCACAGCACAGCTCTGTTTAAAATCCTTCCTAGACTCTTCATCAGGAATAGGACATTCTTTGAATTCCTCATGTGCAAGGCTCTTCCTCATCAGGCACATTTCTTTCCTGCCTCATCTCCCAACACCCCCTTAACTCACACATTCTAAACACTCAAGTTTATGAATTACTCCCAGTCTTCTG
The DNA here is from genome assembly GCF_963930625.1 of Muntiacus reevesi. Lineage (NCBI taxonomy): Eukaryota > Metazoa > Chordata > Mammalia > Artiodactyla > Cervidae > Muntiacus > Muntiacus reevesi. Next base: position 33,760,956 of record NC_089251.1, on the reverse strand, counting down.
AATGTACCACATCAGTCCACGAGTACGCTACTCTCCCTGGGGCAACCTCGCCTGATTCTCTCCACAGTATGTTTCTATTAAGCACTCAAAGACTCAGCTATAGGATGCTTCTATAAAATCCCACAGAAGGGGTTTTATACACTTGTATTTTACAACTGTGTTACAGCATTTTTGCACAGTGGTTGTATTCATGTATTTGCACATCTGCAAACTCCTACCCATTTCTGTGACCACCCCTCCTGACAGAGGGCTCAGTCCATAGGAGATCCCCAAATGTCTGCTGAGTTGACTTGAATGGACACAAGGCTTTTTTCTCTAACAACAGGACCCAGTTCGTAGCCTCTGCATGGCCTGACGCTCTTAGTAATAGTGCTACAGGCACAGCAGCTGAGGAATACGATGGTTTCAGAAGTAACTGCCAGGTGACAGAAGTGGTTCACAGTGACTGTTCGTGAGTGGTGTGAGGCAGAGTACTTTCACTTTTCACTGAATTTCTTTCTGGAGTATGTGCTTTTGTAACCATGTTCATGCTTCTTTTATAAAAGTAATAAGCATAATATTCTTTGTCGGTTATGAACAGTCTATTGATATGTCTACAAGCTGCAAAGGACCATTTTCTGTGTGTTTGAACAGAGGGTCAAGTTCTGAGGGCTTAACTCCAACGGGGCTGCATAAGGCGCGTGTGCTGATGACCGGGGGGCAATCCTAGTGTGAGGCTGCACCTTGGGGCCAGCAGAGCCCTGTGCCTGAGAACAAAGCAGCAGCCCTGAAGAGAGAATGACGCATTCACTTCGGAAAGTCTGCTTACGTAAGCAGATGGTTCTTATTGATCTGTGACCACACATGTGGATGTGCAGGTTTGTGTATAAAAGTGAAGTCGCTCAGTCGTGTCTGACTCTTTGCAACCCCATGGACTGTAGCCTACCAGGTTCCTCCATCCATGGGATTTTCCAGGCAAGAATACTGGAGTGGGTTGCCATTTCCTTCTCCAGGAGATCTTCCTGACCCAGGGATTGAACCCAGGTCTCCCACATTGTAGGCAGACACTTTACCATCTGAGCCACCAGGGAAGCTCAGGTTTGTATATACGGCTTTTTAAAAAACATACAAAAATACCCTAAGAAAATACCTTTTTATTTCTTCTACTCCCTGACCTGGGCACAGTGTGGGGGAAGCAAGTCTTTGAAAGCTATTTCTCCCAGCTTAAGAAAACTAGAATGTCCATGTTAGGCTGAAGATCTTTCGTATACACACACACACACACACACATTTGGTTAAAGAAAGTGGGCCTGAATGCTGGACAGCTCAGTGCAGAAAGGGTGAGGATAGCTGTACCCTAGGGTCAGGTGGCACTGCTATGGAGAGCAGCAGATAGAACGGGCAGATCACCCAGCACAAACCACAGTCTTTCAAAGGCCAGAGCTGAAGATAAATCAATCCTTGTTAAAAACATCCGATGGCTGCGTGCTAGAAAGGCATATTTTGCTTTGCTATGTAATTTCCTCAGTCCTTAACTACCAAAGTGTATCAGAATTGAATTCGAGTGCTCGTCCTAATGGGAGCTGAGTCACAGGTACCTCAGTGCTGTGTCTGCAATCTCAAGTGGGTGACTCATGTCTGTAAAATTCTGAGAGAAAGTACCAACCGACCCGTTGCTTAGTCATCTTTCGCATGGATGCTGGGTTCATGAGCTCTGTAAACTATAATGAGCTATCTAGCCTTTTACCATCTCTTTATTCTTTTCTAAACAGTACAAATTACATCTCTAAAAATAACTTCATCTATGCAAGTGAGTCACTGTGACCTGACAAGCTTCCACAAGCTACCCAGCCAAACTGTAATATTTACTTGTGAAGGTATAAATCTTACTGTCACATTAGCCCCCTTTGTTTTTGTATTTTTTTAAAGATCAAAATTTGGTAGACTTGAGGAAGGGAGTAGAATCTCATCAGATGGTTTACAGAAAATATGGTTTACTCCTAATCTTTGACGTGGGCAGGGCTTTGGGCTGCAGGATGGGGGATGGACTCCTTTGAAAAATATTTCTAATAGCTTATGAAAACTAGATTTTTAATATTTCAAATTGAAGATGAATCAAAGACTCTGAACTTTTAGTAAGGAGTGCTTATCGGCTTTTGAAGGAGAAATATCAATAATCTTGTTTATTCTAAAATCCTAAACTGTGAATGTATGACACATTTGACAAAATACCCAGCCACGCTAATAAATGCATGGGTATTAAGCATTCATTTTTACTGTTCCAGTAGTCGATTTCTTTGCCACGCCCTGGGTTCTTCAGCCACACAACTAAGCTTCAGTACTCCACCCACTTGCTGGATAGCTGTCCAGCCCTCAGGCCTGCCTGCTGGCCTCTCGGTTGCTTGCCTGCATTTGTGGGCCTGGCATTGCCAGCTCTCAGTCACCCCACCCCAGGCCTGTCCCACTTAGGCAATAAGTGCAAGGAATTCAACCTGGGGCAGGAGCATGTTACCTGCAAGGAGCTTATACCTTCATAAGTCAGGGAGCAATCTGGAAATATCAAAGCACTGTTAAACTATACTCTGGCTGAAGCCAGAGAAGACTGGAAGGGTTTCTTTCTCATCAGTGTTTACTCAGGAATGGAATTACTGATGTCTCGAAACCTAGTAAGCTCCCACTGCTGTTTTAGCTTCTCCTTTAAGATATCAGACCACTTGGCCACAATTGGATAATTACACAGGGTACCAGGGTGCTTTAGAATATGAAGATGAAACCATTGGTCCATCTGAAAATTCCCCAGGAAATGACCTACAAAGCCCACTGCCTGGCTCCTACTTGGGCAGAGGCCGAGTCACATTAAACCCTTCCCATCTCCCGATCACCTGACCTGTCCCCAGGAGGCCAGCTGGGGTCACCCTGGCCTGATCTTCACCCCAGGGGAGCAGCTGCCCCCTACAGGGGCACCTACTGCAGCCTGTCAGGTTTGGTCCCTTCTGCTATGTCTCTTCACTAATTCAGTCTCAGCCCTGGGCACCTGCTGTGGCCTGAACACTACCTGCAGGAGCTGTCACTCACATCTGCACCCTACCATGGGCTCCAGCCACTCTGGTTCTCCTCAGAACAGAGTCCCCTCACCTCCCTTTTTTTCCTGCAATTTTGATGTTACTTAACCTTCCCAAGCCTCTCTTTCCTCACTTGTAAAATGGGGAGCATAACTATCTACCTCTCAGGGTGGTGAGATGAAAAGACACGTATAAAGGAAAGGGCTTTACAGACAGGTCAGTGTGCTCTGGCCGCTGTGCTTCCCAGCTCGGCCTGGGGCTGCTGGGCTCCTGCCAAGCGCCTATCACCGTGGGGGCACTGCACATAAGAATAATATCATTTAAAAAATCAATCAGCCCTAGTAGTCTGGGACCTTGGCAAGCAAACTAACCAGAATAATGAAGCAAATACACACAACAATGAAAGAATCATTCAGTATAATATATGTTAAAGTCTCATAATTATGTTATTCAGATTGAGATGGAGGTGATCAGATTAGAAAAACTGGAGATAGGTTTTCAGAAACGATTGCAAGAAATATATGAAGGTCAAGGACTGACAGCAAAGAGGCCAAAGGTGGGAAAGAGAGAGAAAGCGCAGTGGGAACAGGGAGCCTGTGTCCTCAGAGAGGCGACGCTGAGCAGAAGAGAAACACAATAGAAGTGGTGTTTCAAGAGGATTAACTTGGTGGCAGGGCGCAGGCACGACAAACCAACCAGCTAGCCCAGAAACAATCCAGGAGTGAGGTGACTGGCTGTTAATTGGGGTGGAGGCAGGGGTGGGACAAACAGGGCTAAGGAGCACCTGCATTTCTAGAGCACAGGAGGGTTTCCAGTTGGCTATCACGTGATTTAATCCACACAAAACCCCTGTGAAGTAGACAGGATAAGCAACAATACCATTTTATAGATGAGGAAACAGTCTCAGAGCCAGTATATAGGTGAGACTGGAAACACAACCCAGGTTTCCTGACTGTGAGGTGAGGGTTCCTTCTATGATGTGTGTGGTTCTCAAGACCAGCTATGCCTCAGGCTTACCCACAAAGATTTTAAAAAATATGTAAGTTCAGCATCTCCTCCTCACCAATTCTGGATTCTGATTCAGTAACAAGGCGGGGGGCGGGGGGGGTGGGCTGAGGAGAGGACAGAGGCAGGGAGGTAGGTGTTCAGGTGTCAGATTTTTCAAGACTTTGAGGGGTCCTGACGTAGGGTTGGGTCTGGAACCCTGTGCAGTCCAAGTGGATAAAGTGGGTAAGAGAAGAGGAGAAATTACCCTCTATTCCAAGGTCTGGAGCCTCAGTTCATGGGAGTCTGGTCCTGCCACTAAATGCTGGGTGGGGGAGAAGCTGTTTAATCCAGGAAATCTGGTAAAAACTGTCTCCTAGCCGGGGATGCCGTCTATCAGCTCCATGTGCCTGTCTTAGCTCCTATCTTGTGTCTTCACCAGTCAGAGTAAAGGGTCCTGTGGATTCCAGAAGACTGGCTGGCAGCAGTGGCTGTGAAGACCACCTGTGTGTCAGGGGGCTTTGCACTCTCCCGGCTCTGAGTGAGCACGGGTGCAGCTGGGCCCCGGCCTCCCTATCTCCTATCGCTCATCCCTCCCTCTGCTACGTCAGTCCTGTCAGTTCCTAGTCCACACGGGGTCTTTGTGAAGCCTTCCCCAGCTTCCTCAGAACTTTCTCCAGTTCCACAGAACTCTGGAAATTCCTACCCTGCTGTGGGCTTTCTTGGTTTCACAGAGTTCCCTGCTAGACACGGAACTGGCACCATCTTGTTTCCTGACACAGGAGAGACTTGGGGACTATTGGTTTACTCTGTGTGTGTGTGTGTGTGTGTGTGTGTGTGTGTGTGTGCGTGCGTGTGCGCGCGCGCGCGCCCGCGTGCATGTGCTAAGTCACTTCAGTTGTGTCTGACTCTTTGCGACGCTATGGACTGTAGCCCGCCAGGCTCCTTTATCCATGGGATTCTCCAGGTGTGTGTGTCCAGGTGTGTGTGTGTGTGTGTGTGTGTGTGTGTGTGTGTGCGCCCGCGTGCATGTGCGCCCGCGTGCATGTGCTAAGTCACTTCAGTTGTGTCTGACTCTTTGCGACCCTATGGACTGTAGCCCGCCAGGCTCCTTTATCCATGGGATTCTCCAGGCAGGGATAGTGGAGTGGGTTGCTATGCCCTCCTCCAGGGGATCTCCCCAACCCATGTCTCCTGCATTGGCAGGCATGTTCTTTACCACTAGTGCCATCTGGGAAGCTCTTACTTTGTGTGACTACTGAATCAAAACCAAACTGAATAAACTTTTGTCCAATTCTCAGCTTTCTGCTTCACCCCTCACCCCCGCCCCCATCCTCTGGAGCAAACACAAACTCGTTATCAAACCACGTCTTCACTGGACTGTTCTGCCTTTGTCCAAGGAACTGGTTGCCCCTTTTACTATATGGGGTTCATCCTACATTCTGTTTCCTTCCCTGAAGCGACAGGTTTTAAGAGATTTTGCCTTAACAATGATTTTCCCATGAAACTGCCATATTTACTAGGCCAAACTTACAGAATTCCAAACCAAAGCAAAAAATTCAATATTTCATTTATCCATGATACAACTTTACCACGAGTTTTGATTTCTATTAGGCTTTCTGAATTACACCTCTGAACACAGTTGGGTCATAGACCTCCACTGATGCTTTTGTGAATAGTTAAACTGGTCTAACACTAGAAAGAATCTCTTATCTTCTGTTTACCATACCCCACCTTCACAGTAGAAACTTAAGACCTCTTGGATGCTTTCCCAAAAGAATTCTCTCAATTCTCTACCAGTTAACATAATTCTCCCTTCTCCTTTCCTCTTAAAGGGTAATTGTACCCATTCTATCTATACTTTCTACAAACATGCCGACCAAAAGTTAATACCATTGAGAGTAGAAACCATCTCTAAAATCTACCATGTGCCTAGAATATTATTTCATGAATAATTTGAAATTAATAAATGTTACTAATTAGCATAAATTTCATAAGCTGAGGGCAATTACCAAGCTTAAGCACATATCTGTGAATCTAGAAAATCCATTCTAAACCTACCAATTTCAAAGGGATAGGCAGAGTCTTCTAATATTACATTGTACAGTTAAACTCCTTGGTTGGCCTTCTCCCTTTTAACTAATGACTCAATAAAGGATGAATATGGAGGTGATACATGCTTCTGTATGTATCTAAAATCTTACCCCATATTATGAGATTCCTTCACTCTCTATTTGTTAATGGAACACTTACTGTAAAATACATAGATATTTACCATACTCCCAAAGCAATCTACAGATACAATGCAATTTGTATCAAAATCCCAATAGTAATTTTTACTATTTTAAAAATTCTAAAATTCATATGAAACCACAAAAGACCCCAAATAGCTAAAGCAATCTTGAGCCAGAAGAACAGACCCGGAGGCATCATACTTCTTGATTACAAAATATATCACACAACTACACTAATCAAAACAGTACGGTACTGCCATTAAAAACAGACATATGGACCAAAGAAGAAGAATAGAGAGCCCAGAAATAAATCTATTCAATTACAGTCAAGTTATCTTTGACAAGGTTACTAAGAACACACAATGGAGAAAGAATAGTCTCTTCAATGAATGGTGCTCAGAAAACTGGGCAGCCACATGCAGAGGAATGAAACTGGACACTTAGGTCACACCATATAAAAATCAACTCAAAATGGATTGAATACTTGAACATAAGATCCAAAGCTATAAAACCACTAGAAGAAAACATAGAGGAAAAAGTTTCTTGACATTTGTCTGGGTAAAAGTTTTTTTGGATATAATACCAAAAGCACAGGTAACAAAAGGGATTGTATCAAACTAAAAAGTTATTGCACAGTAAAGGAATCAACAGAGTGAAATGGCAACCTATGGAATGGAAGAAGGTATTTGTACACCATTTATCTGATAAGTGGTTAATATCCAAAATATTTACAAAACTCATACTCAATAGCAAAAAAAACCAAATAACCCAATAAAAATCAGGCAAAGGACCTGAAATGACATTCCTCAAGAGTAGACATACAAATAGCCAACTGGTGCTCAAGATTATAATCATCAGAACCACAATGAGCTATCACCTCACAGAAAGTAATGGCTCTTAGCAAAAAGACAAAAGATAACAAGTGTTAGCAAGGATGTGGAGAAAAGGGAACTACTGATGGGAATGTAAACTGGTTCCAAAATTATGAAAAATAATATAGAGATTTCTCAAAAAATAAAAAATAGAACTACCATATACTCCAGTGATCTCACTTCCAGGTATATATCCAAGGAAATGAAACCAGTATCTTGAAGAGACATCTGTGTTCCTACAGTCATAGTAGTCACAACAGCCAAGATATGAAAACAACCTACATGTCCATCAACAGATGAAAGGATCAGCAAAACATGGCTTACACAGGCAATGGAATATTATTCAGCCTTAAAAAGAAGGAAATCTTACCATCTGTGACAAAATGGGTAAACCTGGAGGACACTATGTTGAGTGAAATAAGTCAGACACAGAAAGACAAATACTGTATGATCTTACTTCTATGTGGAATCTGAAACAGTCAAATTCATAGAAACAGAGAGTAGAACGGTGGTTGCTAGAGGTTGTGGGGGAGGAGGAAATGGGGAGATGTTGTCCAAGGATACAAGTTTCAGTTATACCAAATGAGTAAGTTCTGAAAATCTAATGTATAGCATAGTGACTATAGTTAACAACACTGCATTGTATACCTGAAATCTGCTAAAAGAGTAGATCTTAAATGTCATCACCACACACAGAAATAAGAAAAGGAAAAAAAAAAAAAGGTGACTATCTGAGGTTTTGGATATGTGAATTAACTTGATGGTGGCAATCATTTCACAGTATATACATATAGCAAAACATCTAGTTGTGTACCTTAAATATATACAATTTTTACTTGTCAGATACACCTCAACTTGCACTTGTCAAATATACCTCAATAAAAGGTGGGGGAAGGGTGGCATGGATCTTGAAGAGCCTTGCTTCCTTCACAATACGTTGACAGGTCACTCTCTCAATCTCTTTCTTTGAACGAGAACACCAAGAACTATTTGAAGACTGTAGCTGAGTCACACCACTGCAGCTGGAGGCACAGTCGTGCCTGTGAGGGCCCAAGTGGTGAGGAGGGGAGGTTACGTTGGCTCACTCCCCAGGTGGGTGAGACCTTGAAGGAACAATGTACCTCCTGCAGCAGGAAGTGGCCCTGGTGGCTCTGGCCCAGTATGAGGCCCAACCAAATCAAACACAGCCAACCACCACGGCATTTACAAAAACCTCTTCTATTTGGATGAGAGGTGAAAAAGACTGGGTCTGTATTCTCCTGAAGAATTGCATACATGTGACACAGCTGCCTCCTTTTATCTTCAACACTGTTAGACGAGTAAAGCATTCCACTGAACTTTAGCTGTATGTCTGCGGACGGCTATCTTCTCTATCAGGAAACCCAAATAAGACACTCTGCATCCTTTTTTGTCTTCAAGGCTCTGGCACATACTCTGTATATGTCAACTTGGTATGTACCCCCTTCATGTACCCTGATGCCTGCATCCCATGGAAACAGGGCAACAGCATACAGCAATAATCAAGAAATAATAGCATTACATCATTGAGTGAGTAAGATAAGGCAAGGTAGAGCTGAAAGGGATCAGAGTTTGAATTTAAACATCTGGAACCTGATCTAATCATTCTGCATTTACCACCCGTGGGATCTTAGGTACGTTAGTAACCCTCTCTGCTTTCTACCTTTCCATTCGGGGAATGGCAATCATGAATTTTATCTGGCAGGATTGTTGTAAGGATTAGGAGACAATGCATATAAACTATCTTGCACAGTGACTGTCTCAGAATGAGTGGTCCATGACAACTATCCATGTGATGTGGATTGAGGGTCCAAATACTTTCTCTTCCATAGAAACAGCAGGGTAGTTATCAGGAGACTGGAGAAAGAACTCGCCATCCGTGAGAACAGGATTCGTGGTTCAGGAATGAGAAGATGAAGGTGGTTTCCAGTGTAGGTTCAATCAGACCCATGACCAACAGCAGCAGTAGCCAAAATGCTCTTCAAAACACAAAGTCCGCAAATGGGTAACACAAGTGTCAGACATCAGCACTAAAAAGGCTTGTTCCTAGATCTGGTCCTTTCTTAAGAGACAATTCTCACATCATTTTCTGGAACAGTAGGATATGTTGGCGAATTTTTAATTCTAAGTTCCTTTGAGGGAAGGATCATATCTTATTTGTGTACTTGATACACTGCATGGTCCAAGATGGGGTCTCAAAAACTAATTTTTAATTGAACAGTGGGCTTAACCCCATTTTTCCAGGGCAGAGTAGAGGAAAATAGCACATGTGCTATAAACAGTGCCAAGGCAATATTCTTTCCAGCATTTTCATAATATGTATATTAGCCAAGTACTGCTAAGTACTATTAGTCAAGTACTGTTAGAGCTTCTGATGTGATCTTCAGTGGGAAAAAAAGAAGAAAATCCAAAATATCTCAAGATTATTTTTACTGAATAGCCTAGGTTTGTTTTTAATCTTTCTACAGCCCATGGTCATATCTGTGGCCTCCCTTTTATGGGCTCTGAAGCTATAAATCTTAAAGAAGACAGATAAGGTAGGCACCTTGTTAAACAAAATCCCCACCAACAGGACAAACATTCAAACAGGAGTGGCCTGTCTTTATCTCATCGCCACCCAGTTTTGACGGAGTCTGTTTCCCTTTTACAAAGGGCTTGCTGTCTGACAAGTGAACATTTTACCCAGGAGACCAAAAGTCACTCCCCAGGGAGGTATTTCCCAAAGGAGATGTACTGTTCCAGTGTGCGGGCAGCTGCTGGACTCACTCTCCAGGCTGCTGTAAATGCCTTGATTTTTATCTATGGTTAGAGGGATTGCATTTTTTGATAACCTCAGTCCATTTCCCTGAAAATGTGGGTATGTATCCATATGCTGACTCATTCTGGGTGCAGAGAGCAGAGTCCTCTATAGAAGGTGGAGCCTACAGAGGGTGGAGACAGCAGAGGCTGAAACCTGGAAGAAGGAGGAGAAGGGGGAAGGGAGAGGGGTGGAGAAAACAGGAACCCAGAGAGTTGGATTGATTATTTACAAGACAGTTTGCCAGCAGCTCGATAAGGGATGGATCCTGGCCGGCGACTGTTACCATGCTGCTTCTTTGGGTCTTTCACTTAACGATAAAGGAGATTTGACGTGTTTATTAAGTCATTTGGTTGCCCTGGAAGTTGAGCCTTTACCTGTGGTGATAACTGTCTAGCGATGACTCCTGCTTGTTACAAGCCTCAGCTTTTGTTTGCTGAGATGAGGGATTCAGTTGCATCTTTGTAGGCAGGAGATACTTTTAAAGGGACAGTTTTTAGGAAATTTAGATACACAGAGCTTGCCTTTCATGGCGAAGGATCACAATACAGCTTTGCAGGGTTTTTCTGCAAGGAATAATTGCCACAGTACACATCAAGTAACGTGAAATGCTGAGAGTGTGATGACGACTGAGCCACACAGGAGAACCAGCAAGGATTCTGACCAGGGCACGGGGGCTGATCTCTGACCCTGACCACAGGGCCAGCAACGTTCGTGATCTCAGGTGGACCCAGCCCCAAAGTGGGTCGCTTTCACTGCATAAGGAACACCAATTACTATGTCACCTTTTCAAGTGATGCGTCTGTTCCTTGCCACATTCTTAGAACTAATAAAGTTTTATTTGTATTGCTAATGATAGTGTTTCAGTTCATTTTTAAACTTACTGTGTAATATCTAATACATATCAAATAATACTTGTAATGCACATACAACATATGGAAAAACAGAACATGCATGAATCCACACTCCCTCTCTGAACAAAGACACAACCTACAGTTGGAAGCCCTCTGTGTGCTCCCCCTCCACTCAACCCCCTGCCTCTGCCCAGAGGTAACCACAGTCCACTGTCATTCCTTTCTAAAAAATATTTATATTTATTTATTTATTTGACTGTGCCAGGTCTTAGATGTGGCATGGCATGTGGGATCTAGTTCCCTGATAAGGGATTGAACCTGGGACCCCTGCACTGGAAGCACAGACTCTTAGCCACTGGACCTCTAGGGAAGTCGCTCCTTTGTTTTTTAAAAACATGATTTTACTGCCTATTTCCCTATCCCTAAATAATATAGTGTCTGGTTCTGCTTATTTTTGAGCTTTTTATATATAAATTCTATCACCTCGGGCGTCTCCTGTAACTGGCTTCTTTGAGTCAACATTGAGTTTCTAAGATTTCATCTTCATCGTGTGCAGATACGGTTTTGTCATTTCCACAACTGCGTAATATTCTGTGGGGTGAGTTTAACATTATTTATCCACTCCCATATTAGCGAACATTCACTCTCTCATTAGTTGATACCACAGCTAACAATACCACGGTGACTACTCTTGTACACGTGTGCCTCAAATCCTCTTCTTCCTGGGCAAAGCCAAACAAAATTTCTCGGCCTTTCTGCAATGAGGTGAAGCCACATGACTGAATTCTGACCTATGGACTGTGGACGGGAGGGATAAATGCCCCTTCTTGACCTGGCCCTACACCCCTGGACATGCTGGCCCGAGGCAGAAGATGCAGTGGAGGGTGCTGAGGCCACAAGGGACGGTGGAGCTACCGAGTAGAAACACCCAGGTCCTGGGATGCCTGCAAGCAGCAGAACCCTCCCCAAACTGCCCAAATACCATGGGTGAAGTGATATCACAAAAAATAAACCTTTACTGTTAGCCACAGAGATGGGGATTGCTTGTTATATCTGTAAGGCTTTCCTGACTAATACAACCTCCATTAAAACAGATTAGAGTGTGTGTATGTGTGTCAGAAGGGGTCAGGTCAGGGCTAGGGGTGAGGAAGGAATAAGGGAGGTATGCCTATAAAATGGCTCCAGGGATCCATGGGGTGATGGAGACTTTCTGCGTCTTGGTTGTGTCAATGTCAATATCCTGGCTGCTGATAATGCACCACAGTTTTTCAAGGAGGAAACTGGGTGAAGGGAACCCGGGATCCCTCTGTGTTATGTGCTACCCTCACAGGTATTATATAATTATCTCAAAAGAAAAAGGTTTACAAAACTGTGAAAGACGGTATGGTAAATGTGGAGAAGTATTAAACAAAAGGAGGAAGGCAGTTTCTCCCTTGTTTTCAGAAAACAGCCAAATAAAATGGTGTTAGGTACAGAGGATGGCCCTTAGACCCAGGTGTGTGCCCCAGGGAACATCCTTTGCCCTTGGTTTCTTCACCTTAAAAACAAGGACAGTACCTGCCCTAAAACCTCATAGGGTTTTGGCAGAAACAAATTACACAAGATGATAAATAGGAAAGTACTTTGAAACACTGAAAAGTTTTACACAGGATATTGAAGACTCATTTCTAGTAACAACTTGGCAATGACAAAGCATTATACAAATCCCATCTACATTTATAAGTGCTGGAAAGCTGTGGGCGCTGAGTCTTTGTGTTAACTTAGTGACCAGGACTGAGGGGCTGTTAAGGACTACACCTTTGTGGTAACAAGATAAAGGTCCTCCTTGTTCCAGGTGCAGACTGAGTGTGAGATACACTGCTTCTCATGTAATAAAGAAAAAAAAATCAATGTATACTCATTTTTACTTTATTTGCATAAACAAACTATGCAAGCCTGAATTTAAAAACTAATAAAAGTAACAAGACAATGAACAGGGTGGATTGAGGAGGGTGAGATTTTTCATAGTGTGCCTTTTTATAAAACTAGGTGAATATATATTGCCTAATCAAACAATAAAATACAAAATTTAAGGGACATTAAATAGGAGGATCCCTATTTTGTGTGTGTGGGTGTGACAGTTACTTTTGTTTTTCTCAAAGCCTTAGTTCCAGAAGGATGAAGTCTGCTGAGTGTTATCACTGGGCTGTGTATTTGTGTATACCAGTATGTGTGTCTTAGTATAAGTCTGCACATGCCAGAGAATTCTGGACGAGGTCTTACCTCCTTCCTGTCTCTCCAAATGGAAATACCCAGGAATCATGGAGGTGGGGGGAAACCACTGGAACTGCTACCCATGCTTTTCAATTTTCTGCCCCTTAGCTTATTACAATGTTTCAGAACACTGACCGATTTAATTAAGTGATCACTTCATACGGGGAAACTGAGGCTGACCTAACTCACTCAACCAGACAAAAGGAGATTAGAAATAGCAGCTGAGGTCTTTCCTCCCATATCTGCTCTATAACCACCAGTCAAGACTTCCTCTGGGTTTTAAGCAGTTTAAAACACAAATGCTCTCAGGGTACCAGAGTAAAACCTGGGTTGTCTCAAAGGACTTTCTAGTTGTTACAAGAATTAAAGTTGAAAAGCTGAAATCAAGAAGCAGTTCTTTCTGATTGTGTTGGTTTTCTGTAGCTTACACCATCTCGACAATAATGGAAACAGTGAATGATGTGGAATAAACCGTCTTTGAACCTTAGAGTGTATAGTCTCTTTTTGTTTACTCTCTGTGGAGTCCACTAAGCCTGCAATCTTGGGCTGTTCACCTCCCAGAAGAATGGGCCTTTTGAAGTATTCTGTCCTCTTGGTTGAAGGCCAAGTGTGCATGTTTTCATTTTCTTGTAAATACAGTGTTCCAGCACTGTCCCAATTGAAATGGCTTCTAACTTATTGACTGACTGCGGTGGAACGGTGTGAACAGAAGGTTTGGTCCTTTCCATTCTCCCAACATAAAACAAAGGCTATGCCATTGGGAGATGCTTTGCTGAGACCACAGTTCATTTCTGAGGTCTCAACCAAACATGAACCGAAGCATAAACTTTGCAAATTCTTTTAATTTGTCTGACATAGGAGACAGTTTACAAAACACATGAGGTTTCCATGCTACAGCCAAATGGAAAAATAAGAAATATTAGCATAGCCTAAGAGATTTTAAAAAAAGAAGAGTGTTCATTGGGAAAAGCCTCAGGGAATCTGAGTATAGCAGACTGTGAGTTCCTTTGGAAAATGAACATGTCCCCTTCAGCCCTCTATCTTTAGTATTCAGTATGGTGCCTGTCATGAAGAATATGCTTAAATGTTCATGGAGTTAAACGCAGCTGCCACCTGGGAGGACATAAAAAGACAAACTCCATTTCTACAAATGTTAGGGTCTGTAAAGCTAAATAAGACCTAACCTGACAGAGGAACTGGAAACATGCACAGAACTAAATTTGTATCTTTATTGGGAAACAAACTGAGTGCAGACAAGGGTTTAGGTCAGAGATTGCTGGGTGCATGGCATTTTAAATGTGAATGTAGTTGCTAATTCCCTGGCCTCATGGAGAGATTCATTTTGTAATTATCTTCACTAGGCTCCCCTATATGCAAAGTGCTGATCACTCGTGGGTACTATGGTCTGCCTAGAGACAGGGAATTCTTTTTTTTTTTTTTTGAGACAGGGAATTCTTAATCCACCTTTTCAACACTTGGGAGAGTTCAAAAGACTCATAGTACAAAGAGACAGATTCATAGTTGGGAGCATCAGAAGTAACGCAGGGATAAGTAACTCATTTACAGGAAAGAACTAAGACTCAGAATTCAAACCCTCGTGTACACTAGGGTAGGGACTCTTGATCACATACATAGAGTCTCTTGATTGTTATAGAAGAGGCAATTATGTTGCATATATAGTGTTATATGGTTTATATACTGTGCTCCCCAACCTCGTTCAAATGATAGCATGTACTTAGAAAGTTTGAATTTGGCAATAAGGAGTTCATTATCTGAGCTAGTCAGCTCCCGGTCTTGTTTTTGCTGACTGTACAGAGTTTCTCCATATTTGGTTGCAAAGAATATAATCAATCTTATTTCGGTGTTGGCCATCTAATGATGTCCATGTGTAGAGTCTTCTCTTGTGTTGTTGAAAGAGAGTATTTGCTATGATCAGTGCATTCTCTTGGCAAAACTCTATTAGCTTTTGCCCTGCTTCATTCTGTACTCCAAGGCCAAATTTACCTGTTATTCCAGGTGTTTCTTGACTTCCTACTTTTGCATTCCAGTTCCCTATAATGAAAAGAACATCTTTTATGGGTGTTAGTTCTAACTAAAAGGTCTCGTAGGTCTTCATAGAACCATTCAACTTCAGCTTCTTCAGCATTACTGGTCATGGTAAAGGCTTGGATTACCGTGATACTGAATGGTTTGCCTTGGAAACGGACAGAGATCATTCTGTCATTTTTGAGATTGCATCCAAGTACTGCATTTCGGACTCTTTTGTTGACTATGATGGCTACTCCATTTCTTCTAAGGGATTCTTGCCCACAATAGTAGATATAAGGTCATCTGAGTTAAATTCACCATTCCATTTTAGTTCACTGATTCCTAGAATGTCGACGTTCACTCTTGCAATCTCCTGTTTGACCACTTCCAATATGCCTTGATTCATGGAACCTAACAATCCAGGTTCCTATGCGATATTGCTCTTTACAGCATCAGACCTTGCTTCTTCTGTCACCAGTCACATCCACAACTGGGTGTTGTTTTTGCTTTGGCTCCATCCCTTTATTCTTTCTGGAGTTATTTCTCCACTGATCTCCAGTAGCATATTGGGCACCTAACGACCTGGGGAGTTCATCTTTCAGTGTTCTATCTTTTTGCCTTTTCATACTGCTCATGGGGTTCTCAAGGCAAGAATACTGAAATGGTTTGCCATTCCATTCTCCAGTGGACCACATTGTGACAGAATGTGAACTTCCAGATGTTCAAACTGGTTTTAGAAAAGGCAGAGGAACCAGGGATCAAATTGCCAACATCCGGTGGATCATTGAAAAAGCAACAGCGCTCCAGAAAAACATCTATTTCTGTTTTGTTGACTATGCCAAAGCCTTTGACTGTGTGGATCACAATAAACTGTGGAAAATTCTGAAAGAGATGGGAATACCAGACCACCCGACCTGCCTCTTGAGAAACCCTTATGCAGGTAAGGAAGCAACAGTTAGAACTGGACATGGAACAACAGACTGGTTCCAAATAGGAAAAGCAGTATGTCGAGGCTGTATATTGTCACCCTGCTTTTTTAACTTATATGCAGAGTACATCATGAGAAACGCTGGGCTGGATGAAGCACAAGCTGGAATCAAGATTGCCAGGAGAAATATCAATAACCTCAGATATGCAGATGACACCACCCTTATGGCAGAAAGTGAAGATGAACTAAAGAGCCTCTTGATGAAAGTGAAAGAGGAGAGTGAAAAAGTTGGCTTAAAGCTCAACATTCAGAAAACTAAGGTCATGGCATCCAGTCCCATCACTTCATAGAAAACAGATGGGGAAACAGTGGAAGCAGTGGCTGACTTTATTTTTGGGGGCTCCAAAATCACTGCAGATGGTGATTGCAGCCATGAAATTAAAAGACACTTGCTCCTTGGAAGGAAAGTTATGACCAACCTAGACAGCATATTAAAAAGCAGAGACGTTACTTTGCCAACAAAGGTCCGTCTAGTCAAGGCTATGGTTTTTCCAGTGGTCATATATGGATGTGAGTGTCAGACTACAAAGAAGCTGAGCATAAAAGAATTGATGCTTTTGAACTGTGGTGTCGGAGAAGACTCTTGAGAGTCCCTTGGACTGCAAGGAGATCCAACCAGTCCATCCTAAAGGAGATCAGTCCTGGATGTTCATTGGAAGGACCGATGTTGAAGCTGAAACTCCAATACTTTGGCCACCTGATGCGAAGAGCTGACTCACTGGAAAAGACCCTGATGCTGGGAAAGATTGAGGGCAGGAGGAGAAGCGGACGACAGAGAATGAGATGGTTGGATGGCATCACCGACTCAATGGACATGAGTTTGGGTGAACTCCGGGAGTTGGTGATGGACAGGGAGGCCTGGCATGCTGTGGTACAAGGGGTCGAAAAGAGTCGGACATGACTGAGCAACTGAACTGAACTGAACTCAGAAAGTGCTATGATTTTATGGCACAACAGGAAAAATATGTGAGGCAGGCAGAGATCACTAACTACAGAAGCCAGTCCTGAGCCCAGTTCTCATTTCCAAGGACTGAAATGATCAGCAGCCTACCTGGAGCTTGTCCCCACCCCAGGAGTGTGTCCCAGTACATGGGCTGGGAAGCTTTAGTGAACGTGGACAGCAAGAGTTCTGGAAAGGTTTTAGTTCAAATGCTGCTCCCTTCAACTACTAGCTATGTGACCCTGGCAAGTTACTTAATTTCTAGGTGCTTCAGTTTTCTTTAGCGTAGAATGGGGATAAGTAACCATCTTATAAGGCTATTGAGAGAATTACATGGAATTAGGAATGTTAAGTACATTTAAGGGCAAAGCACAGTACTTTGCCCTTAATGAGCATTCAATAATTGATATTATTTATGTATTAGTAAGACAATGGCATCATCATGATCACTATCATCATCACCTATCACCAGAAGGCACTTCTTATCATCTCAGTAACCTCTGAGAATGAATTGAAGAGAAAAAAATACCAGGTTGACTAAGACTGAAGAAATGTGGCCAATAAGATGCCTACCTATTAAGGAATTTTTTTTTTTTCTTCATTTTTCAAATTGTGGTAAAACATAAAACTTACCATTTCAGTCATTTTTGAATGTACGGTTCAGTGGCTTTAAGTACACTGACAGTGCTGGGCAAACAGCACCACCATCCATCTCTAGGACTTTTCTCATCTTCCCAAACTGAACTTCTCTACCTGTTAAACAACAATTCCCCACTCCCCGTCTCCCTCTTTCCTGGTAACTTCTATTCCGCTTTCGGTCTGTGACATTGACTACTGTAGGTACCTCATACAAGTAGAATCACAGGGTATTTGTCCTTTTAATTGTGTCTTGACATTCACTTCACCTATCTGAACACAAGGTCATTATCCAAAGGTCATTCTCAGTTCAGAAGTCACTCCCTAAAGCCTCTTACAGTACATTCTACACCAGGCCATGTCAAGAATCTGGACCACCACTATGGGAGGAAAAGTTACCAACAAGGTTTCAAGTTTCAAACCAAAACTCTTGTCAGTGTGACGTATGACTGAATCCTTTTGTTAAGGGTTCAGTCAGGCCAAACAGTTCTGAATCGCCCAGACTGGGGATGACCAGGGGTTTCTAGCTTGGGATGGACTTCAGGTGAAGCCTGTGAGAATCTCCACCACACATTCATTTTATATAAACGTTCATTCATTGATTCTTCACCTGGATATCCAGTGGCTCATAAAACTCAACATATCCCAAACTGGGCTCAGCATTTCCAAATCTGCTCCTCCTCACCAAAACCCCTGCTTCAACTGATTGGCATCATCGGCTAACAGATGCTTATGGAAGAAAGCTGGGAATCATCCTTCTTCTTCTCAGTCCTTCACTGGGATCAATTACTCAGTGTTGCCAGTTTTACTTCCAAAATATTTCTGGAAATATCTTCTTTCTCTTCATCTCTATCATGACTGCTCTAGTTCTGGTCTAATCATCTTTTGCCTAATCTATCTTTCTGATTTCCTGGTTCACGTCTCAAATCATCTTCTACATACAAGAATAATCTGTTTTTATAAAAAGCAAATATTTGTCTCTTCTCTACTAGGCATTCTTCAGTGACTTTTTTTTTAAAGCTATATGACTTTAGAAAATATATCTATTTATTTATTTTTGGTTTGGGGTCTTAGTCATGTCATGCAGGATCTTTCATTGCAGTGCTCAGACTCTCTCTAGTTCTGGTGCGCAGGCTCAGTTGGGCCATGGCCTGTGGGATCTTAACTCCCCAACCAGGGGTCAAAAGCACTGGAAGGCAGATTGGACCACCAGGGAAGTCCCTTCAGTAATTTCTTGCTATCCTCATGGTAAAATCTGCCTCACTGACTTATGAAAGTTGTACAGTTAGGAAGTATACAATATGTAAATGAAAAAGCCATTAAACCTCAAATCTGAACATGATTTTCTGGTATTTTCCTTATGCTGAACATTATTTAGTTCTTCAGGCTGGTGTTAATATATAAGCAGTACAATACTGAACACATACTGTTATAAAAGTGCTCATCTATCATAGTATCTTGGAACTGAGCCATTCAAACATAGGAAAAACAACTGGATTTAGGAAACCTGGTTTCTAGTCCTATTCCTCCCCTAACATCATGCATGGCCCCAAGTCAGCCACTGAGCCGCATCCTACTCCTGTAATACAGAAGGTTTTCAGATTCTTAATCTGAGGTCCATGAAACCCCCTTCTCTTCCTTCCCGTCCACAAAGGTCCTTGGATAAAATTCAGGGCATCTTGGAACTTGCATGGGAAAAATGTATATCTTTATATTCACTACTTTTAACTGAACTTCAGCATTTCTTCTAATTATGAATGCAGGCAACCATCTGTAGCAGTGTTAGCAGTACCCTGACTTTGGTATCAAGAAAAATCACAGGTATTTTTATATCACATTGTGGTTGTTGCTCATATTTTCAAAATAGTCTATGTTCGTCACTACTTCAAAATTGCAGTCATTATTAGATTTGCCATGGATATGGTTATTTAAGGTATTTAAAAAGAATTATATCTCTGTTATTATTTTTTAAAGTTGTGGTAACAGCATTTTAATTGGCTTCCTTGTAGTATACTACATACTTTATTTTATGCATTTTTAAACACTGAAGAATGAATCCATAGGGTTCACCAAAGGAGTCTTTGGCATAAAAAAAAATTAAAAATCCCTAGGCAAGATGACCTCTAACCATTCATTCAAGTGCTAGGAATTCTATCCGAAACTGGCATAGAGATAGATAGCTCATATTGTAAACAAGATGATTAAAAGCACTTTTGAAACTGGAAGGTAGTAGACTAATGTGAGAAGCTGTCTTCTATGGGCCCATGGGTGAAGTGATGTCTTCAACGATTTCACTCCTAAGCTTTTTAAACTAAATTTAGGGCAAGGAAAATGGGTAGTGATGACCATTATTTGGGCCCACATCTCTAAATGTTGTCTATTTGGCTCACATAACATTTGACTTTGTAGGTTTGCATAGTCTTTATATAATGAACCATTATAACTGACCACATTCACTATGTCTAAACAGCTTAAATCTAGTTTTTAACAACTCAGTTCAGTTCAGTTCAGTCGCTCAGTCGTGTCCGACTCTTTGCGACCCCATGAATCGCAGCACGCCAGGCCTCCCTGTCCATCACCAACTCCCGGAGTTTACTCAAACTCAGGCCAGGAACTGGTAATTCTTTTTTGTTCGTTTTGGTTTGTTTTTTTCCCAATCTTTATTAATACAAAATTAAACTATAGTTGATTTACAATATTGTGTTAGTTTCAGGTATATAGCAAAGTGATTCAGATAAACACACACACACATTCTTTTGACACTCTTCTCCATTATAAGTTATTACAAGATTTTGAATTCCCTGTGTTACACAGTAAAAACCCTTGTTTATCTATTTTATATATAATAATGTGTCTCTGTTAATCCCATACTCTTAATTTATCTCCCTCCCCCTTTCTGCTTTGATAACCATAAGTTTGCTTTCTATGTGTGAGTTTCTGTTTCTAAATATGTTCATTTGTATTATTTTTTTAGATTTCATGAATAAGTGATATCATATATTTGTCTTTGTCTGACTTTACTTAGTTTGATCATCTCTATGTCTATCCATGTTGCTGCAAATGACAATATTTCATTCTATACTATGGCTGAGTAATATTCTATTGTGTATGTATATCATATCTTCTTTATCTACTCATCTGCTGACAGACACCTAGGTTGCCTCCATGTCTTGGTTACTGTAAATAGTACTGCTATGAACATTGGGGTGCATGTATTATATCTTTTGGAATTAAGAGGTTTTATCTTTTTTGGCTATATGCCCTGTAGGGGGATTACTGGATCATATGGTAATTTTATTTTTAGTTTTTTAAGGAACTTCCATACTGTTTTTAATAGTGGCTGCAGGAGCTGGTAATTCTTTAATTAAACCACTTATTTTTCTCTTCCTATGGCCACAGAGTGAAACCCTTCTTGAGCCAATATATCTGTGCCACTCAACAGGGAATCAAAGCTGGACAAACTGTTACCACCACTGAGGAGCAATACCAGTTTCATACCCCATTGCTCAGTAACATCATTGGTGAGATGTCCACCCACGTTCCTGGGAGATGAGACACTATATGCCTATCTCCCACTGCATGGATGGACACTGACCCTTTACTTTAGTTCCTGGGACTCACAGTTCTCTGTGAAACTCCAAAGGCTTGCAACATTCATCGCATTCATGGGGACACTGCCAACCAATGACATGAAGCCATTGTAGAAATGCAGTTCATTTTCATATAAGCTCTGGAATCAGTTCGTGGATTTAAATCCCAACTCTGTCATAGTGAATATATTTTATTCTTTCTGTGCCACAGATTTGTCATTTGTAAAACGGGGAACTACTAGTAATTATCCTCAGAAGGATGATGAGGAAGAATAACTATATCTATATCTATCTCTCTCTCTCTCTCTCTCTCTCTATATATATATATATATATATATACATATATAAATATATATACACACACATCTATATATACATGCACAATCCTGAGAACAATGTCTGGAGCATGGTATAGAGTTAATATCTGTTACCTACTGTTACCATAACTATTATCTTAAACAATACCAAAAGTTTTACACCAAAATAATGCCCATATTTCAATAATACCTCAAAATTAATTCTAAGGAAAGGTTATACTAAATGAGATTGATACTATAAAAGTTACTCTCCGTAAAAAGCATCCTTTCTTTCACTGAGTTAGGTGCCTTGTGTTATAATTTGTTAATTTCAAAGCAGCTACAAACATTTTAAAGTTAAAAACACTGAGTTTTCATGACCTTTCTTAAATCAGATAAACTCATTTTAGCAATTGTGCTAATCCAATAATTACAGTTGAAAAGAATCCTATAACATATATAAGAAGGTATTTGGAATCATGTGGAATTAAAAGACGCTTGTTCCTTGAAAGAAAAGCTATGATCAACTTAGATAGCTTGTTAAAAAGCAGAGACATTACTTTGCTAACAAAGGTCCGTCAGTCAAAGCTATGGTTTTTCCAGTCGTCGTGTATGGATGTGAGAGTTGGACTATAAAGAAAGCTGAGTGCCGAAGAATTGATGCTTTTGAACTGTGGTGTTGGAGAAGACTCTTGAGAGCTCCTTGGACAGCAAGGAGATCCAACCAGTCTATCCTAAAGGAAATCCAGTCCTGAATATTCATTGGAAGGACTGATGTTGAAGCTGAAACTCCAATACTTTGGCCACCTAATGCGAAGAACTGACTCATTGGAAAAGACCCTGATGCTGGGAAAGATTGAAGGCAGGAGAAGGGGACGACAGAGGATGAGATGGTTGGATGGCATCACTGACTTAATGGACATGAGTCTGAGTAAACTCCGGGAGTTGGTGATGGACAGGGAGGCCTGATGTGCTGCAGTCCATGGGGTCGCAAAGAGTCGGACATGACTGAGTGACTGAACTGAACTGATCTGATATTCACAACCTCTTTCCTTACAAGAAGTCCTTTAAAGTCACTGAAAAAGTCTCACAAGGTATTAGATAGAAGAGAATATTCCTGATGAAAATTAATGAAATGAATTCTCAGATCAGTGTCAGAAATTACAAAAAAAGACTTTCTGGAAGTAGACTCTCAACATGAACCAGAAGTTTCAATTTGAATCAAAATAGTGACAGTGGTTTCTAAAGGATTGGAGTTATTTGAGCTGTAAACCTTGAATAGGGTGTGTTTGTATGTGTAATCAAAAGACGAAAACCACTTTGCCCAGCAGAGCTAACCACTTTCAAGGAAGTCCAGGATAAAAATTAACCCACATGTTTAAGTATCTAAAAGACCCATAGTTCTCTTAATCAAAGCAAAAGGGCATTTTGCATTAGAAAGTAGATTTTCTTTTATCTTTTTCTGTATTTTTAAATCACTTTGAACAGTACAGAGAATTGATTTGTTTCACCTTTTGTTCATAATCAATTTTAGTTCTTATTGTTTTGTTAGTTATTATTTCTACCAAAATGATAAAATTAAATCATAAAGTTTGATATATGCCTGATCTGAGCTAAGTATATTAATTCTGAAATTATATTACACTTTTCACAAATCTGGTATGAAATGAATTCTCATGCATATCATTCCTAGTTTTAATGACTTTGTTGACTGATTTACTCTTCAAATCTGCTTATTTATATAAAAATGTGATCTGTATTAAAAAAGTAAGTAGGTTTGGGAAACCGCACAGTTGTGGTTTTACTAAATTATCTAGTAGCTATCTTGTTTGCTGCTGCTAAATATTCTACAAGACTTTGTTTCTGTGACAAAGAGATGAGTTCACACCACTTTGCTCAGGAGATGAGTAGCTGTCACTTTAATAGCTCTGCCTTGAGTGGTGAAAAGACAGTGATACATCAATGTAAATAATTTCCTTGGTTAGACCACCAATCACACAGCCTGACACAATCAGAGCTTGGAAGGGGCATTTGCAACAATAAACAGAAGCCTCTGATTTTTACTTAAAATTTCAAAAGCTGTCCTGATTTCTAGCTTATTGGCCTTGATTACAGGCCTATGAGGAAAGAATTATTTAAATGACTAGCAAAATTAGTCTGCAGATGTCAATCTCCTCTAGCTTTAAAAATAAAAAATAAAAAAAACTTTACCAGAAACTAAGCTCTTTATAAAGTAAAATAACTGTTTTCTGAACAGTTAAAAGTAAGCTTAAAAGTAATGAATGAATGGAAAGAGAAAGATAAAAACAAATACCAAAAGTATATTAAGAAAACTGTTAACTTTTAATTATTTAAAATAAAGGAAAAAATCACAGTAAAAACTCATCATCTGCTAGAGAAACCCTTCCACTTCCCTCTGCCTCCACTACAACTATGAAATGGAGTAACAAGGTCCTACTAAGACATACCTTAAATAATGGACAGAGCAAAATACAAAGAAAATTATTACCTTCTTTTAATTTCTTTTGAAAAATATACGATTATAGCAGTAACACAAAAAGCTGTACTGTTTATTTACATAATGACACATATCAATACAACATATATGACGATAAGAGCACAAAAAAGGGGGAGGCAGAGGGGCAAAATTGTTATATTTCACCAGAATCAAGTCATCATTAATCTTGAAGTAGACTGGGTCAGCTAAAGATGCATACTGAGATATCCAGAAAAGGCTGCTAAGAAAATAACAACAAAACAGTAGCTAAAATATCAACAAAGAATCAAAACTGTACACTAAAAAATTCTGCTTGACACAAATGAGGCAGTAAAAGAGGAACAAAAAAAGAATGAGACAAACAGAAAACATATCAAAATGGCAGACCCCAATCCAACCATACCAACAATTACATAAAATGTCAATGGAGTAAGCTATCTTAATAAAATAGCAGAGTTTCTTTAAATGCATACAAAAGCAAAACCCAAACATATGCTATCTATGAGACACACTTTAGATTTAAAGGCATTTAGGAAAAAAAAAAAAGGCTGAAAGCAGTGAGCTGGAAAAGGCATACCAAGAAAACAATAAACAAAATAGAGCTAGAACAGGTTATTAATATCAGATGAAACAGACTTTAAGTTCTGAAATATCACTAGAGACAAAGAGGAATTTTCCATAATGATAAAAGGTCAAAACGTTGGAGGATGAAACAATTATGAATGGACATGTACCTAAGAACAAAACAGAACTGAAAGTAGAAATAATCCTTCTTGCATTTGTTAGTAGTATCAACATTTCTCAATGAAAGACTGTCCCCAGTTCCTGCCAGAAAACCCTTTCCTACAGCAACAACTATAGTTCTTTCCAGCTTCTGGTACCCACACTCTCCTCTCACCCCAGGGGTCCTAGGGAAGGTCATGACTCCCTGCTGCTGCTGCTAATAAGCTCTTTTGATTCTACTGAATTCTCCCTAGGTACCCCTGAGATGTAATGGGGCTTCTCTCATAGCTTGTCAGTAAAGAATCTGCCTGCAATGCAGGAGACCTGGGTTCAATTCCTGGGTTGGGAAGATCCCCTGGAGAAGGAAATGGCAACCCCCTCCAGTATTCTTGCCTGGAGAATCCCCATGGACGAGAAGCCTGGTGGGCTACAGTACATGAGGTCGCAACTAAACCACCACCACCTGTGTGATATGCCATCTGTCTTCTGACGGAAATTTGACCTTTATCTAAAGTCCCCTCCTTGGATTGAAAGAGACTAGCAGTTGCTTACTCAATGGTCATTCTCTCTTTCTCACTCAAGTTAAAAGAACTCTGATTTTGCCCCAGAAAAAGAACGACATTTCCAGTCTGCCCGAGGACACATGCTGACGCCATACGAACTAAGTCTCAGTAAACAAGAAGACCTGCACCCTCTTTCCATCATTTATCTATTCTGTTACTTGGATAAAGGATGTGACGGTTAGAGTTCCAACAGCTGTTTTGGACTTTAAGCAAGGAAACCACACCGAAGGATGGTAGAGGATAAAGCCT
Organism: Muntiacus reevesi; assembly: GCF_963930625.1. Classification (NCBI taxonomy): domain Eukaryota; kingdom Metazoa; phylum Chordata; class Mammalia; order Artiodactyla; family Cervidae; genus Muntiacus; species Muntiacus reevesi. The sequence goes on along the minus strand of NC_089251.1, from coordinate 33,735,393 downwards.
GAAGGAATTTTGGTCCCATGTGTCCTTTGGATTTGTCGTTCTGGCCCTGGACTGTTTATTCATACCCAAGAAAGAAATAAACTTCTATTTTGCTTAAACCATTGTTTTTCAAGCATCTGCCACTCAATCCTGATACATACAGCCTGTGAGGCACTCGTACCTGGCCCTGACTCTCTTTCTAACCTCTCTTGTATGACTCTCTCCTTGCTCACTGTGCTCCAGCCGCTTGGGTGCATGCAGAATTCTTTACTGCCTTTTGTAGCTCTTTGTGGAAGGACATTCCCCGCCCCTGAAATCTCCCTGAATCTGAGTAACTGTTCATCAAGGTCTTGGTTGAATTGTCACCTCCTATAAGAAGGCTTCCCTGACCATCCTAACAACAGCTCCCCTTTTAGGTTCTTTCAAAGCCCTCTGTTTTGCTCCGTTATGGTATTTATCACCATTTGTAACATGTATTTGTTAGTTTACTTCTTTATTGTCTCTTTCTCTCATTAGACTCCATTAGGGAGGCTGTCTTTCTGATTCTCTCATCTATAAAACACATGAAGTTTTCTGTGGGCTACATATCACTTTGTGCCTTGTATACAGTAAACAAGCTCACAAAACATTTGCTTTTAAAAATTACATATCAGTATACTTCACCTTTATCTGATCTCTTGTCTCATTAACTAGGTCAGGGGTTGGCAAAGTTTGTAAAGAGTCAAAGGGTAAATATTTGAGACTTTATCATTTTTGTTGCATATTCTTCTCATCCCTCCTCAACAACCCTTTAAAAACATAAAAAGCATTCTCAGCTCGAGGGCGATATAAAAATAGACTGAGGGTAGAGTTTGGCCCATAGGCTGTAGGCAGTCAACCCTTGTGTAGACTCCAACTGTCTTAAGGTCAAGCCTGAGTTATTTACTTATATCCTCTGGGACATAGCACAATACTGAGCACACAGCAGGTTCTCCATAGACGCAGAACTCAGTTGCATTGGGCTAAACTGATTGGGTTAGGCATAGAGGAGAAACGAAATCGAACACCTCAGTCAGATTTGGTCTAACAGGTATTTTGCCGGGGAGAGAAGGCCTGTGGTCCAAGCTGAATGACTCAAAGGGTCATTTACAGGGATTACAGGTAATGGGAAAAGACAGCTTCTCATTCCCTTACAATCTTAATACCCTCTGCTTCCAAGCAGCAACCCTGTGACCTTAGGCAGCTGCCCTCCGTCCAGTGTGGCTGACAGGGGCCCAAGAAAGAGTCAATTTTCCCCAGTGGTTACTTTTGTTCTGCATTACTATGCCTTGGTCTCTGGTTCCCTTGTCACCCAGCATTCGGAAAACCTGCTGGCTTAAAGACAGCATCTACCTCCAGAGGTACAAACAGCTTGACAAATACAGAATTACTTATTTAACCATTACAGATTATTCTTAGATGGTGACCAGGAAACCATTCTGAAAACAGTTTCTGAATGAGAGCAAGTACTTGCTCTTGCTGTGGTTCCAAATCTTGTGATATACTGATCTAGATAAAGGAAGGAAAGAAGGAATAAATGGATAAAAATACTCCCTGGTCATAATCATGGCCACAGCTCCCACTCCTGGGACCACCAGAATGCCAGGAAGTTGCAGCGTCTCCTGAGAGATCCCAGAATGTGTACAATGTTTTCCCCGCACCCTGGCAAAGTCTGAGGTCAGAGCCACTGGCCTCAAGAGAACAGTGCCTCTTTCCTGTAGCATCCAAAAGGCTCAGAATTACTGCCAGCACCTATCCTCTCAAAAGTCTTCTTCCCAGGCCTGGGCAGAACAGAGGGTGGGGGAGATCAGAGACATTATTTCATGTCCTGCCAGCTCTTCAATCTCCATGGAGTAGTGGGCCAGCCACAGAAAACTGGCTCCATCTCTAGGCACTTCTTTCTTTTTCATGTTCTTGGGGTCTCAGAATAATTCACTGCAATGTTCTAGCATTAAGTCTCTGCCACTCCATATTCAACTCCCATCTTCACGGCAAGAACAAAGGCAACAAGTGGTCCCTTGTGGGTTATAACCTAGCAAGCAGGTGTTTCCCAAAGAAGGTAAGATTCAGATGCTTAACAGTATGACTGAATAAATGCATTACCTAATCAAGCTTGGTGTACTGCAGTCCATAGGGTCACAAAGAGTAGGACAGGACTTAGCGACTGAACAACAACCAAGTTTCACTCTGATGATGTAGCAAGTCCTACATTTTAGATATAAGAAGAGAAAGGGTGGAAATAATTTATGTAAAGATAGGCTGTGAGTTAATGATGGAGTAGTAAATAGCATCAAAGTCCCTTGATTCTGCATAAGATCTTGTCCCTTGTCTGCATAAGATTTTATCTGCCAAAGAGCCAAGAATGTGGCCATGATGCTAAGAACAGGGAGCACATGGGCTGGGAAAGAAAGGAGTAAGAGCCTGAGGAAACACTTTGGAAAGAGTTAATTAAACAAACCTCGAGGTCCCTGTACCTGCTCTAATGAGTGTCTGGGGGTTCTATGTTTCTGAAGAAGCAATCAAAACTAAATGAAACTGTAACTTTGAAAATATGACTCTGGGACTTACTTCTGCACGTCTGACAAAGGAAGGTAGAGAAGGAACTGTAAGAAATACTGGACACTGTTCCATGCAGAAAATATTCTTTGGGGAACAGACCTTCCTAAGGAACAAGAATTGCTTAACACTGAGCACACCAAGACAGCTAACAGGAACTGAGAGGTGGACGCTCTTTTATCTCTGAACACCTCTCCTGCCAGCAGCACCACAGCAGCCATCCTTGAGTCCGATGTGGAGAAAACAGCAAGAAAGATCAGTGCCAAGGATTTATTTTTTCCATATATCTGATACGACCTGACATCATCTTTTTTGATGATGCTCCTTGGAAGAAAAGCTATGACAAACTTAGAGAGTGTGTTAAAAAGCAGAGACATCACTCTGTTGACAAAAGTCTGTATAGTTGAAGCTATGATTTTTCCAGTAGTCATGTATAGATATGAGAGTTGGACCATAAAGAAGGCTAAGTGCCAAAGAATTTATACTTTCGAACTGTGGTGCTGGAGAAGACTCTTCAGAGTCCCTTGGACTACAAGAAGATCAAATCAGTCAATCCTAAAGGAAATCAACCCTGAATATTCATTGAAAGGACTGATGCTGAAGCTGAAGCTCTAATACTTTGGTCACCTGATGGGAAGAGCTGACTTACTGGAAAAGACTGATGCTGAGAAAGAATGAAGGCAGGTGGAGAAGGAGGCAACAAAGGATAAGATGGTTGGATGGCATGAAAGACTCAGTGAACATGAGTCTGGGCAAACTCTGGGAGACTGTGAAGGACAGGGAAGCCTGGCTTGCAAAGAGTTGGATACATACAACTTAGCAACTGAACAACATCTTTTTTGAAAGTGGAATCATGGCCAGGAAACCAAAGTAAGTTTCCAGAAAGACTGTTGAGATTTCACGCCACTTTGGGATGAAAAAACTGGTTGAAGCAGTCATCTAATTTACTGTTTCTAACTGTCTCTCCATGTGTCCTTCCTTCTGTGTCCTTCTCTCACAGCTCCTCTGGGAGGCCTCTGCCCACAGCCACCACCATTCGTGGCAGGTTACAGACCCCTCTTGCTGAGCCGGCCTAGAGGAAACACACCAGACTAATCTCCCAGGCAGCTGTCCAGGGTCATGAAAGACAAACCAAGCATACACTCAGGACCTGGGGTCAGATTACCAAGCTAGAAACAGAATCACAGAATCACAGGATCAAGATGGTGGGGCAAAGCGGACATGGCAAATAGGAAGTGAGATCTCAGAAAGGAATTAACACTCAGAACAGAAAACCAAAGCTGTGATACATAAGGTCAGAATTAAAAGTGAGAGCTGGAAGCACTAGTATACAGCTCAGCTGGGTAGGGCCACAGAGATGGTGAGCAAAGAGAAGAGTGCCAGGAGGCCTTGACTGGGACTTTCTCTCCCACCTGGTCCTGTATTGCAGGATAAGCTCTGTCTGCTGATGTCTCTACAGAACTTAACAACCCAATCCCCAGTGACATAAAAGGAGACTAAAGCAGGGGGAGGCTTGTCCCAGCAATCTGAACAAGGTCATATAATTAGTTGGAGGCACACCCAAGATGAAAACCTTCACCTCTCCAACTCTGCTTTTCTGTGCATATGTAGACAATATGCTTGCACTTTTCAGATGCATTTGAAATGATGCTCCCATGTAAGACTAGTTATATAGAGTAGGAGCTCCATATGAAGCACTGCCTGGCAAGGCAGTTATTATTGGGAAGTACCTTAAGCCAGCAGTCCCCAACTTTTTTGGCACCAGGGGCCAGTTTCATGGAAGGCAATTTTTCCATGGACTGGGGGCAGGGAGGAGATGGTTTGGGGATGATTCAAGTGCATTACATTTATTGTGTGCTGTATTTCTAATCTAATGTCATCACTGATCTAACAGGAGGGATTGGTCCATGGATTGGAGGTTGGGAACCCCTGCCTTAAAAAGTAAGAATGATAACCAAATGATCAAGGCACTACACTTTGAGTAATCTTGAAAGTTTTGAGGTCTGAATCTGGAAAGATACTTAGAAATCTCTTTAGGATGCATGCATGCTAAGTTGCTTCAGTCATGTCTGATTCTTTGCAACCCTATGGACTGTAGTCCACCAGGTTCCTCTGTTCAGGAGATTCTCCAGAGTCTGGAGTGCATGGCCATGCCCTCCTCCAGGGCATCTTCCTGACCCAGGGATCAAACTTGCATCTCTTACGTCTCCTGCATTAACAGGCGGGTTCTTTACCACTAGCGCCACTGGGGAAGATCTCTCTCTAGCATAGGGTTTCTTAAATTCAGCACTACTGACACTGTGGACTCAATAACTTTTTGCTTTAGGGACCTGCCTTATGCACTGTAGGATGTTTAACAGCATCTCTGACCTCTACCCACTGATGCCAGTAACAAAGCCACCCCTGGTCCCCTAACCATCATGACAAACAAAAATGTTTCCAGACATTACCAAACATCCCCCAAGTAGCAAATTATACCTGGTTGAGATCATGCAGTAAATACGCTTATGCTAAAGTAAAATGAACCAAGTCAGGACACTAAAGGCTGTTATACTCATTATTACATGTGGTTTAGTGCATTCAAAAATGTATGTTGACATGCTAATAGCAAAAGTATACTCACTGTGTACAAGGAAACAAAAATCTTTCCACATCAGCAACAGAGTGAGTTTTGTAAAGCCTTCTGCATCATATTCCACGACACCCCTAAGTAATAAAAACACACACAGACAAAAAACTCTCATAAAAACAAGGTATCAAAGAGATGGAACCAAGTAGAGAATATATTCATAAAGCAAGGTTATTGAATCCGAGATACATTTAAGACAAGTGAGTGTTACCACAGGAAGGATGTGGGATTTGGAATGAAAGCATCTAGGTTTGAGTTACAGCTTTACTATCTATTATGACCTCTGGCAAATCACTTAGCCTTTGGAGCCTCAGTTTCCTTATCTGTAAAACAAATATAATCACATGTGCAAATTTCATCATGGAGTTGTGAAAAACAAGTAAGGCCACCCATAAAATGGTTAGATGGTATCACTGACTCAGTGGACATGAGTTTGAGCAAACTCCAGGACATGGTGAAGGACAGGGAAGCCTGGCATGCTACAGATCATGGGGTTGCAGAGAGTTGGACATGACTTAGTGACAGAACAACAATAACAATCCACAAAATACTATGCAAATGTTAGTCACTAGTGATGAGCAAAAGGACAAATGAAGAAGTCAGGGCAGCAAAGACCCAGGTCTATACAGTGATTATCCAGTCTCACTTTCATTCAGGTACTGAACAGTCACAAGCAATGACAGTATGACTAAGTTCAGGATTATAGATGACTATCTTCCAAAGTACTTGGCATCCTTTCTCTTGTGTTCCCTGATCTTCCCCACTGGGCTCAAGACAAAGTAGCAATGTTAGCAGGGTGGACGTGGGGTTCAGATGGGAGATGCACACCTCCTGTGTCAAAGGAGAACAGTCCCTGAACACAGAAGGGCCTAGACTGAATTCTGATGGGCTCCTCTCCCCCAATTCCCTCTGGAGCTGAGTGTACAGGGGGTGACACCACCATAATGTACCAATATTAATCACACAGAGAGGACAAGTATAACTTTCTCTCTCATCCATACAAGGAGACCTTTGCTGTCCTTAGAAATGCGTTCTCCCTGGCTGAGTCAGGCTAAACAGACCATTAATACTGATGGCCTCTAGGTTTAAGTAGGAAGCAACAGGTGACCCCACTGTGAAGGTAAAGGAACTGAAGCACCGAAGGTTGAATGATTTGCTCAAAGACTGTTGACACATCATTAAAGTCTGCTGACAAGTCAACAACTTTATTCATCAGTTTGTATTTCTTTTATGGATATGTAATTTACTCAATATTACAACACTGTTATCTAAACTTTTTAGACCCTGCACCCCATAAGCAAAAACAAGCACTGACAGAATCCTTCCCATTATGCATATAGTACAGTATATAGTAGTATTTGTATATGATTTTGTAGTTGTAGACAACTACTATTATATTATATGTGTAATAAAACACAAAAATGTACACACATAGAATGAGATTTAAAAACAATTGTTAACAAGTGTAAATGCAATTTTTCACCCTTTTCTTGAATACCAATGAAGTGAGGGGAGGCACATGCCCCTGAGGTACACGCACCCTGCTTTGCAGGTCACTGAGCTAACATCTTCATTTCCAGTAACATACACAAAAAATAATCTTACTCAAAAATGAGAAGACTAACAGAGTTATTTATTAAGCACTGTTCATATCATAAGTACTTTCTCAAAATGCTCATAAAGAAAGCTGAAAAATACCTTAAGTGTTAAGAGACTCATGACTCATTAACAGTTATGCTGTTTAGATATTGTTACTCTATTTTGGCGATATGAGAAATTCCACAATGGATAAGGAGAACATTTCTTAAAATTGTCTTGAGGAGTCAGAAATTTTCTTTTAATTATGTCACATTTGTAAAATTATATCCCAACCTTATTCTTGATTTCATCTTCTCATTCCTTTTATCTTAATTTCTTCAGTTACTGATTTAAAATTTTAATATACACACCTTCTCTAGAATGAGGTGGGAGGTAACGAGAGCACTAAAATGCTTAGTGCTTAGGCAGAGTGTGCTCCACCTTTTAAAGAGACTGTGAGGAAAATGCAACCACCCACCACCCCCCAAGCTAAGCCCTGAGTGGGAGGTTGATAAGGGCTCTGCCACCATTAAGGAAACAGCTGCAGAGCAGCCAGCAGGGGCCACATGAAGGAAAGGGCCAGAGTACAGGGTGGGTGGTCAGAGGAGACGCCCACCCTGGAACTGCAGCTACACACTGCCCTCCTCCCTTGCAGGGCCTTCTTCCAACATACTAATCCCAAGTGTGAGTCATGGCACTGGGGTCTAAAGTCAGATTTCCTTCCTGAATCTCTGCGGCCCTGTGGGGAGTGGGAGTCCTGTCAGGAGACCTGAGTTCTGAGGAACAGGGTTTTTGCCTCAGCTCTCTCTGAGAATTCCACAGGTGACTGAACTGGTCAAGTTTTATAGGTTTTCTTTTGTAAAATGTGCCAGGAAAGCCCACTTGGCTCACCTCATGACCACTATGAGATGACGGAGGTGAAAGTGCTGTGTAGACTGTAAAGAGCATAAGAAGAAGCAGGTGTGACAACCACTTTTACTGTGGTGTTTGGGGCTAGTTATGTGGCTGCTCCAGGGAAGATATTTGACTCTATTTGCCAAACAATGCTGAAAAAAATGTCTTTCTGGGAGCGTTAGTATGAGTAACACACCAGGAAGAACCAAAATAGCATTGAAAGGTATCATATAGAAGAACTAAGTGCTATTTTCTTCATTGAGCCCTCCCCTTAGGGTCACCAGGGTGTGAGGGCATCACTGATTTAAGGTCTTAATGAAGAACTTACGTGCCAAAGTGGCTGAGGAAGGCAGCAATATACTCTCTTCTTTTGTGATAGCCTTGAATCACATACTGCACCTGGAATACAAACCCACAGCTGAGTACAGTAGGGAATTATTAAATGCTTTATCATGTAAAATTTCCAAGATTCACAGAAGTAGAAAGAATAGTAAAATGAACACCCATATGCCCACACCTATCTTCAATAACTGTGAATATTTTGTCTAGTTGCTTTATCTAGCCATCTACCTATCTATCAACCTGTCAATCAATCTTGCTGAAATGTTTCAGAGGAAATTAGAGACATCATGACAGTGTGCCCCTGAACACTTCAGCATGCATCTCTGAAAAACAAGACAGTTTCTTACACAATCACAATACTGTTACCACACTCAACAAAATTTAGTAATTCATTCTCTGAATTTATTTAGTACCCTGACAATTTTCCAAACTTCCCAACTGTCCCCAAAATACATTTGGAAGAAAGCAAGGATATAAACAGGGATCAGGCATTTAATCTAGAAAGTCTTTTACTATAGAATAATAGTAGCTCCTGGGATGTGAGTGTGAGAGCCTAATACCGACTTTTCAGAGATTGGGCTGTCTTATCCTGCATTCTAGGCTCTCCGATGGTTTCCTTCCTTTTTTCTCTACCTTCTGTATTTCCTATGAGTTGGAAGTTAGAGCTAAAGGTGTGATTAGATCCAGGTTAAACACTTTTGGCAAGAAAACTTCCTAGGTGATACTGAGTTTGATCACTGGTTAAGGTGATGTCAGCCAGACCACAGTACTGTAAGGGAAAGGTTCCCTTTTGCTGGAGTGAAAAATCCAGGGGTACGCTCCTTAAAGCATGGGAAGATCAAGTTCCTTAGTGGTTTTAGTATCTGTTGGAGATCCTTGCCTGAATCAGTTACTTCAACTGAGGCCTGAAAAATGGTATGTTCGTATTTTCTCATTCTATCTCATTTAACAGCTGGCATTCTCCATAAAGAAGAGTTTCCTCTCATCAAATGGGTCTACTTGGTTATCTTGAACTACAAGTCCTTTGAAAAGGACAGTAATGCTCAATTATTTCTTTTTAGGTTTGTAACATTCAGAATAAGGAGTGTTACAACAGGCGATTTTATTTTGCCTTTTTATATTTCCTTCTTAACACCAAGTGACAGTTTCTATTAAAAAAAATCGTGAACTCATTAAGCTAAGGCATCTGAAAGTTAGTCATTTACCCATCAGTTTCTAATGCAGACATTCCTTATAAAATGTCTTTATAATGGCTGAAAGAAACAGTGGGAGAAAAAGACCCCCCAAATAGTTTATATTGGCTGGAGCCACACTGAGTCTCCATGCATAACAAAAGCTCAAGATAAAGTGCTTGAAATAACCTTGACACAATTGGTACTGATAGCCATTTGTACCCTTTAAAAGTAAAACAATTCTATTTATATAATAGGGGTTTTATGTCAACTTATAAAAACAGTGCTTGCTTTGCAGGCTTAAGGCAGGATCAGAAATGTTATTTTGGGGAAAGAAAAACAGATGATAAGTTTGCTTAAGTGGCTTTGTTTAAAAAGGGGATGAAAACAGTTCTGTATACTTGATTTGAAAAACAGAAAACCATTTTAACAGAAACCCACAACAAAACTGGCTATAAAGATAGATTCCAATGCAATTATGGAAATTCATTTGAAGAGATTGTTTCTAAAAGCAGCCCATACTGTCCTCATTTGTAGCAAGCAGAAGAACATCAATTTCGAAACACAAGTGAAATTAATGAAAGGGAACCAGATAAGAAAAACTGACTGATTCTTGTATTTCTGGGAAAATGGTATTACAATTTTTTTTGAGGAGAATGTATGACTAGAAATTAATCTCAATTGGAGAGCTTTAAAAAGGCTTTTCTTCTCAGTTCTGGAAGACCAAATTTGGATTTTTCTCTATAATGCTGGGACACAGATTTGAAGGCAGTGTAAAACCTACACTGTAAGTAAGAATGCTGTCCTCCGATCAGTTTTGTGAGAGGGCAGGGGCTGGGGGAATCTGGTCCAATGAACAGCAACCACGCCGTGAGAGTTAAACACCCTAGAATCTGTGCCAAGCCCACAGACTGCAGAGTTGCCAGATTTTAGTTCCTTTGACATTTAAAAAATAATACTGAAGACTTTGAAATATTATTATATTTCTAAGGTATTTTCTATACAGAGATGAGCTATCTTTTGAATGAAAGAGACAAACAAAAGATTTATTTTCCAAGCCATTGTGAACAAGTCAACAGAAGCAAAGAAAATAGGATTTGTGGAATTAAGCAAACTAAGTCCATGTGGGAGAAGAAAGAAAGTCAGTATTGTCTGTGGACTAATAGCTCCAGTTTTTAGCTAAATAAACTGGCTGGACATTAACAAGTATATTCTATACTTGCAGAAATACCTGATAAGACCCAATAGTGTAAGCTTAGTTACTTGCCAGTGTAAAGGCTCACTAACGCAGCTAAGGGAAAGCTTTAGATAATCTGGCTATAATCTGGCTATAAGCCAAGCTAACCTGGAAATCCTGTCCCAACAAGCAGGACTTTGGCAAACTGTTCCTGGGCATGACAGGAAGAATCAGGAACCAACCATTAAAACATGAGAGCTGCTCGACAGAATCACTGTGATATTAACTAGTGGCAAACACATACACACATAATAATTGGGAAATGAAAGAGTTCAAAATTTTTAAACCATAAGAAGAAGCAAAAACTTAGGGCATAACGGAAATTCAAGAATGAGAAGATAAAAGCTTAAAAGATGAAGAACCTAAGCAGACATTTCTCCAGAGAAGACATACAGATGGCCGAGGAACACATTAAAAAGTGCTCAATATCACTCATTATTGGAGAAATGCAAATCAAAACTACAATAAGGTATCACCTCACACCAGTTAGAATGGCCATCATAAAAAAAAAAAAAAAAATCCACAAATAGTAAATGCTGGAGAGGGTATGAAGAAAAGAGAACCCTTTTTGCACTGTTGGTGGGAATGTAAATTGATACTGCCACCATGGAGAACAATATGGAGATTCCTTAAAAAACTAGGAATAAAATTACCATATGATCCAGCATCCCCACTAATGGGCAGATACCCTGAGAAAACCATAACTGAAAAAGACACATGTACCCCAATGTTCACTGCAGTACTATTTATAATAGCCAAGACATGGAAGCAACCTAGATGTCCATCAACAGGTGAATGGATAAAGAAGTTGTGGTATACATATACAATGGAATATTACTCAGCCATAAAAAGGAACACATTTGAGTCAGTTCTAGTAAAGGAGAAGAACCTAGAGCCTGTTATACAGAGTAAAGTAAGTCAGAAAAACAGGTATTGCATATTAAGGCATATATATGAAACCTAGAAAAATGATACCTATTTGCAGGGCAGGAATAGAGACAGAGACATAGAGAACAGACTTGTGGACACAGTGAGAGGAGAGGGGGGCCAATTGATAGAGTAGCATCGAAACATGTGCATTACCACATGTAAAACAGATAGCTAGTGGGAAATTGCGTATAACACAGGTAGCATAACCCAGTGCCTATGACAACCCAGAGGATGAGTTAGTGGGGGAGGTGGGAGGGAGGTTCTTGAGGGAGGGGGCATACATATACTTATGGCTGATTCAAGTTTTTGTATGGTAGAAAACAACACATTGTAAAGCAATTATCCTCCAATTTTAAAAAAAGATGAAGATAAGACTGGAACAGGGAGGTCAGAATCCTTAGAAAAGGAAGGAGGGCAAACAAAGTGGGAGAGAAACTGATGAAACCTAATTCATAGCAGGAAAGGCCATGTCAGATGGAGGTTGAAACTAAGATGGGGTGGAGAGGATGGTGTCTTGCACCATGATGCTGGGGAAATGACACTGGATGAAGGAGCCTTACAAGGCTGGGGAGGCAGGGGACTTGCTTTTACCTTGTTGGTGAGCAGGTGGCACACTTGGGGAACATAATCAATGAGACAGCCTCCTCCTGGAAAAGCTGGGATGTGAAGAGCCGAGGAGCCGCCAAGTGCACTGAAAGGACAAGAGTATAGTGGATACATCTCTTAGGGCTCAAGCAACTTACGAGACATTCCCAACACACTCGGTTTCTCTTGTCCAAGTCTGCCCACCAACTGCCTGAATCAATGATGGTGAAACTAGGTGCTTCACTTTATGATTCCATTTCTATATTTTAATCCATTTTGTTACAGCAGCATGTTCACATTACACATAACTAACAACTAACGATAAATGACAACTCATGATCCTATCACAAAAGAACAGATAAGCAAATTTTGACTGGTACAGGTAAATGTCTTACCAACACAAATGGGTTACACCTGTTACTGAAACACAGACTTTTATACTCTTGATTACGCCCAATTCATAATTGAGCCAAGCAAAGATATATCATTCATTAAATGCTGAATTGATGTGCCGGTGTTATAGAGAACCAAAGGGACTAGTTCTGCAGCTCACTAGCTTGGCTGCCTTGAGCAGCTCTTTGGAATTTAGTTTTCTCTTTCTTGTGAGTGAAGTGAGAAAAAGTCACTCAGTCGTGTCTGACTCTTTTGCACCCCCATGGATTGTAGCCTGCCAGGCTCCTCTGGCCATGGGGTTTTCCAGGCAAGAATACTGGAGTGGGTTGCCATTTCCTTCTCCAGGGGATCTTCCCAACCAAGGGATCGAACTCACGTCTCCTACATTACAGGTAGATTCTTTACCACTGAGCCATGTGAAGTAGGTGTTGAGAGAAGGGGATGCAGTCTCCTGGGGGTTAGGCAGCCCAGGCAGGTTTTGTAAATAAATGTGGAGAACCAGGTAGGGACTGGAGATTACACACACACACACACACACACACACACACACACACAGAGTTTGTGGTACAAGGAACAATATCTGTAACTAGCCGAAGGACTCCAGGACCAGTCTGTCTCTCTGTTGACTACAGATTTCTGAAATTAATTTTTTTAGGTAAAAATGAATATTATGTTTATTTATGGGAATGAGAAATCCCAAGAAACAAAATTCCAGGTGATGCGAGTAACTCAATACAGAGTGGAAAGATTCGCTGTTTCCTTACCCTACTCAGAAGATAAGTAAAACACACAACTCTGACAACTGAGAAGATTCTGAGACAGTGTTTGACTAAGTATGACATTAATGAATCACATACACCCTGCAACTGCACAGAATTAGCAAGAACATCATTTCCATTTGCTACTCTCAGAGTAGACACTAGACGAGAAAGCTAGGAAGAAAGCTAGGAAAATTCCTGTGACTTTCTGTGAACTAGAGGAAGGCTTTCTGTTTCCTCTTATGTATGCAAAAGTACACAGAGGGTGTGCATCTCACTCCAAGGGTCTAATGGTTCCATCAGGATGGAAAACTGATTAAAAAGAAAATTTTACATTATGAGAACAAATATTTGGTGAAATATCTGCATAACAGAATACTAAGATCCAGGTTTCTCATAGGTTACTTAGAGAAACAATCTTTAGCATAATAAACTGCCCCCCCCCAAAATGATTTGGACAGTTCCCTGGAATTGATAGCAATGAACTTTGATCTGTATAAAATACTACAGAATAAGTTTTAAATCATTCACTATATTGAATACAATGAGTAAAAACTGTGTGTGAAAAGTCAACTTGAATCTCCCTCTCTACTTCTGAGATACAGCCATTGAACAAAAATTACCTATAATAACAGCAAGAAGCAGAGGTCTGGAGAAACCCGAAGGCCGGCTGCTCGGCTGCCAGGGCTATCTCTCCGCACCCTGCTTCTGTGATTATCAAGAACTAAGCTTGGTCGCTAGGTGCTTTCCCATTATCTAATTGAACCCTCTCTACAACTCAATGAGGTGGAAATCATCCCTGTGATTTTACAAGTGAAGAAATTGAGGCTCAGAGAGCAGAAGAAACTTCCCTGCAGTCACACAACCAGGAAATGGTACAGCTGGGATCTGAATTCAGGGAAGCCTGTTGCTGGTGTCCAGGCTGCTGTGACTGCTGAATTATGCACCTCTCTGGGGAGGGGGTGTGTGTGCTAAGTCACTTCAGTTGTGTCTGACTCTTTGCCACCCCATGAACTGTAGCCTGCCAAGCTACTCTGTCCATGGGATTTCCTAAGCAAGAAGACTGGAGTGGGTTGCCCTGCCCTCCTCCAGTGGATCTTTCCGACCTAAGGATCAAGTCCATGTCTCTTACACCTTCTGCATTAGCAGGTAGGTTCTTTACCACTATGCCACCCAAGCAGGGGTGGAGAATAATCTTGAAAGGGCTGCAAGAATGGAAAGACACACTGGGGATGACTACCAGTGAGCAGGGTCAGGATTTCAATGAGGTTATAGCAGCAGCAAAGGACTTCTAGAAGCACTCAGACCACCACGGAAGCACAGTGATGCATCGCTCATCTCCCTTTACAACTTCCACATGGCAGCAGGGCAAGCATTCCTCCTGACTGTCTTCACACCCAGATGGTCAAACAACCAGATTCACTGCATCTCGGATGTGATGGACCAACCACTGTCATGTTCAACTGTGAATGACTTAGCTGTGCAGGGGAAGGAAGCCTCAATGTGTGAAGCACTTCAGATACTATAAAGGATTGCTTTAAATGAAAGCTGATTTCTTAACGGACACTTGCCGCACTCTTTATTTAACTCAGTAGTTTTTCAGCCTGTGAGAGTTCTGAACCTGACTTCCAGCACTGCATGCTGATAAGTGCTGCTGATTCATGTATAAATATCGCCTCATGGGTAAATATTTAACAGGCTTGCTATAGCCTGAATGCTGCCCTGATCGTGCTGAATAAACAAAGTCAAGTGCCATGAAATAAAAGAGCTATTATGTTTTCAAAGGGTGCAAGATGGAGGAGGTAAGGCCTTGTGATCTCAAGTCCTTTAATATTCATGAATCAAAAAATACTGCGCTGAGCATGTACAAGAGAAAACTCTCTCTCTGCAGGCATGCCCAGCCTCACTCAGCTCTTCTCAGGAATGCAGGGCTGGCTGGCGAGAAGCCGGGCCTCACTAACCCACTCCATGGCTAAGTAGGGGCTGGGGACAGGGTGACGGGGAGATGAAAGGGACCACTGGGGCTGTAGACTCTTCTGATCTCTGGAGCGGTTCAGGGAGAAAGCTGGGTTAAAAGATGGAGAAACTGAATTGGTGTGGCAGGGTCTCAGGCTGAACTTGAGAGGAGAGGATGAAAAGGGCTGCTTTGATGAGAAAGCATCTTCTATCTCCTTATGGGCTGCAATGAAACATGAAACTAGCTGATTATTCTTAGAACTGAAACATGGATAGAAGTGAGAAGGACAAGGCCAGAGCTGGAGAAACCTTTCCAGCGGTGGAGGTGAACAGACCCAAAGGTAGCCAGAAAAACAATTTCAAGTCTGTCCTCCTTGGGTTCTAAAAGTCAAATACAAGAACCGTCTATGTACTAATATTATTGTTTCCATGCAAATACAGCTAACTGAGCCTCTGTGGACCTTGCTCTGTCTGCAAATATTCAAAGCGTCTCTAATATTGAAGACTTGACTTGGCTACAGTCGATAGCATAAGGAAATATTTTGGGGCATTCTGACCTGGAAAAAGGCAGGCAATCAGCCTGTCTGCAAGCTTGACTTGGGATAATGGGTTTTTAACCCATTATGAAATAGTAACTCCCCCCTCTTCCTGTGGGGCCTTACCTTATTGGCCAAATAAAAATGAAGAAAACATGATTTAGCACTGGAGAAAACCAGAAGGGCCACTGATTTTCAACTGCAGTTCTTGCTTCTATCAAATCTGCTCTCTTTGGTCCTTCTTCACTTTCCCCTGAGTACAGTGGGGATACTACTACTCTCAAAAAGACCCATCTCTCTCAAGGGTTAAAGTAACAATTAGAGTTACACTAATATGAAAATAGCACCACACACTCCAAGAGAGATGTTATGCTAGAATGCCTCTTATGTGAGTATTTCACGTCCAGGGTTATGTCAAGTCACGGTCAGGGATGCGTGAAGCAGTCTTGGTGTCTCATTTTTGCCTTTGAACCCAGTTCTGAGGTACAGGAAGTTGACCTGGTTGCCTCCTCCACAGTAAGGTTCAGGGGAGTGTGAGGGTGAAGCATGAAAATGGAGAACTTCAAGGATGATAGAAGGACCCAGCCGCCACTGGCCCCCAAGTTAAGAGAAATCCTAAAGAAAGGTAAGCCTTCAATTCAATCCAATAAACATGAACTATATGCCTAAATCTGTTTCTGGACTTGAGTTTTCCATTCTGAATACAAGACTCGGGCACCACTGTTAACTCCTTTCAAGGTAGAGAAATGCCAGGGACCTCAAGAATCTAGGGCACTCTATAACTCTACTTTCCTGGTAGCCTGCCAGCAAAGCCATTACAATAAAACAAAAGTCACTGTTATTTATTGAGTACCCACTTTTGCCAGGCACTCTACTAAATGTTTCATTAGCTCGAAACTGCCCAAGAATTCTGCCAGGTAGCTCTAATTAGCCCAACTTACAGATCAGGAAACTGAGATTCTAAGAGTCTAAGTATCTTGTCCAAGATTATGCAGCAAGTAAGTTGCAGGGTTTGAATCCGAGTCTCTCTGGTTCCAAAGCCTGTGCCCTTCTTCAGAAATTTTTTCATAAGAAGGATGGTGTGGAATTTCTAAAACTCTAATCTCTACTAATCCCTACCTATATACTGAACAGTAGTAGAAGTGGCTGAAATTATCCTTAGAAAACCTTCATCCATGAAATTCATCACCTTGTTATCCCACTTTTTCTTAAGATATCATGTCACAAGATATTAATTGGGTAGGATAAAGAAAAATCATATGTAATTTCCAAAAGTACAAATACTACACTAAGCAAAGAGTCTGGGTTTTTGTTGTTGTTGTTGTTGTTTTCCTAACTGGATTTTCTTTCTCTTAGTAAAGCATTTTCTACAGCTGTTGTTAGCCACTGTCTCATTTTATAGATTCAGCTTTGAATCTTACTTAAAGGCCCTTACTTAAGAGCCTCTCCACCCCTCAGTTAAACAAAATCAGAGTTTAATTCAAAATACTGAAAATCTCAATGACTATAACAGAGGAATAAAATAATATAACAGGAAAATAAAAGATCGGAATGACAAGTTAAGTTTATAAGTAGGAGAAAATCCAGGGAGTCACACTGGATGAGAGGTTCACTGAGACACGGATGTGGGCCTGGCTGTATTCCATTTGTCTACCTGATCAAAAAGTTCCACCAAACATACCTCATGGCATAAAATTAGGTCTTATTATTCCATTTGTTGTTTCCCATTTTTTAAGGGACATATAAAAATGGAAATGTTCTGAGACAGGGTGAGTAGGATTAAACACTCAGAAAATGTTCCTATTTGGAGCAAAGTCTAAAGAAGTTGAAATTGCTAAGTTAAATTACCTAGAAGGTTATAGAGTTACTAAATAGAGTAATTTTAAAAGGTGTAGGCATACTATAATGATCAAATTTGAGTCAGGTAGTCTTTACTAGACCTGGGTTTGATTCCTGAGTTGGGAAGATCCCCTGGAGGAGGGCATGGAAACCCACTCCAGTATTCTTGCCTGGAGAATCCCCATTTACAGAGGAGCCTGACGGGCTACAGTCCATAGGGTCACAAAGAGTCACACATGACAGAGCGAGAAAGCACATACACATTCTTTGCTTAGTCGCAGTATAAAAGAAGAGAATTTAAAAGGCAATATGGGGGGTTTAGTTGGTAAAATGAATTCTCCACAGAATGGAGTGGTGAAGAACAGTTCCATTTATGAAGCTTTATGTGTAATATTAGGCACTATACTGAGTGCTTTACATGAATGATATCATTTCTTGTTCTCACCAGTCTACAAGAGAGGTGCTGTCCCGTTTTACAGACGAGAAGGCTAGCGCTTAGAGAACCACATAACCCTCCTTGGAGTCACACAGGTGGTAAAATGGCAGCATGTGCATGCTAAGTTGCTTCGGTTTTGTCTGACTCCTTGCGACCTCATGGACTGTAGCCCACCAGGCTCCTCTCCTCTGTTCATGGAATTTTCTAGGCAAGAATACTGGAGAGGGTGGCCATTTCGGCATCTAAATCTAGGTCTCTCTGACCTCAGTCTGCCACTCTCAGGTCTTCACTGATCACTTCTGTGACTACTGAATCCTGATCTGCAGGCCTGACATCCGGTTCCGTGTATGCCAGGTCCATCAGGCTCCTTCCGGCCTGGGTGTCTTCAGGCAGATGCCTGGGCTGACTGAGCCCTGAGCCAGTGCCAGGAACACTCATTAAACTTATGTAGGTACCTGAAGTTGAAGCGGTTAGGGATGTTTTCAACATAGGCAAATGAACTGTTAGAAACTCTGAAGGCCAGAAGACTTGATGGGCACTTCCCAGGAGAGGAGGGGAAATGCAAGCAAGGAAACTTTATACTTCAAGAAATACAAAAGATGAGAATATTTTAATTGCAAACACAGTCTGTCTAATGACATGAACACTAACCAAGTTTTTGTTCAGAAATGTGTTTAAGTTTGTTAACATCTCAGAAAAGCCTTTAAGGGACAATCTTAACAGATGTCCACCATCAGGATTTTGTTAGCATGTGGAAAAGCATTTAAAGTAAGCCCTGGAAAACAACAATGAACTTAGCAGATGTTCTATTAAGATCTGGTATGAACTACTTATAATGATGCCTGGCCACGCAAGACATGAATAGGCAAAGGGAAGGAAAAACTTTTTTCCCTCTTACTGTATCTTGATCCCTGGCCTGTTACCTGCAGTATGATTCCATCACAATTTCTCAAACCCTAGTCATTAGGAATGAGTGAATTTGTTATTTACAACATTGAGACTCCAATGAATGACTTTACTGTTCTGCTACACAGGTAGAGGTTGTTCTTCCTATGAATTACTTTTGAAACATACTTACTGAGAAAAATCAATACATGTCAAATATATCAAATCATTACATTGTACACTGTAAATATCTTACATTTTAATTTGTCAATTATACTTCAATAAAGCTGGGAAAAAATCAATGCATATAATAGTTACCCTAGACTAAACGCACAAGCATTTTTATAACTCTCTCCTCCTCACTGTACACAGGTTTTAATCGTGGACAAAAGAAGAGGAAAAAACTACCATCTGTCTGACCAGGGTAGAGAAATTTATCCACTTGATTCCTGTTTGTCGGTATTCACTGAAGGTTCAGGCCTATGAATGGGCCTCCCAGGTGGTTCAGATGGTAAAGAATTCACCTGCAATGCAGGAGACCCAGGTTAGACCCCTGGATCAGGAAGATCCCCCAGAGGAGGAAACGGCAACCCACTCCAGTATTCTTGCCTAGAAAATCCCCATGATCGGAGGAGCCTGGTGGGCTACAGCCCAAAGAGGTGCAAAAAGTTGGACATGACTGAATGACTAAGCACACATGCTATAAGCCTATAAACAGCATAAATGACTTCACACACACAGCACTGGTCTCTGCGCTCCAAGAGCTAACCTGTTGGAGCTGGTTCAATTCCAAGATTGAAAGGATACCAGAAGATGCAGTTAGTCAGGCTACTAGTACACAGCACTTTATAATTTGTTTCCAAAGTGCCCCTCATTTGGGTTTTTACAACAGGCATACATAGTAGGTGGGGCTTCCCAGGTGGCGCTAGTGGTAAAGAACCCGCCTGCCAATGTAGGAGACATAAGAGACACAGATTCAATCCCTGGGTTGGGAAGATCCCCTGGAGTAAGAAATGGCAACCTGCTTCAGTATTCATGCCCGGAAAATTCCATGAACAGAGGAGCCTGGTGGGCTACAGTCCATGGGACTGTGAAAGAGTTGGACACGACTGAGTGAGCACTACATAGTGGGTAACAAGTGTTAACTCACTGTAGAGATGATAAGACAGAGGCTTGAGATGGATAATTTGTCCTAGGTTTAAGGCTGGCAATAGTCAAAGTGGGTTTGGAATCTTTCCTCTGCACTCTTTTCATGATTGCATAAGAATGATCTAAGGAGCCTGTTAATAACTCAGACACCCAAGGCCCACCCACAGAGAAGGTGACTGATTAAGCTGACCTGGTTCCCAGTGGATCATGTGCAGGTGGTCCTCACACCCTGCCCTGTACCTCCCAAGGATGCACAACAGGGATGAGGATGGGAAGGCGTGTGGAAAAAGCAAATTTGTCTTCCATCCCCAAGGCATGACATCACTATTTGAAAGGCAGTGTGGACAAGAGGAGAAGAAGAACACATGGATGTGCTCTCAAGGACTCAAAGTCTAGAATGGGAGAACAGACATTTATGGAAACAACTAGAAAAAGGTAATTACAGCTAAGTGTGTACATGGACAAAATGAAGTCCAGTCACATGCAGGTAACCAAAAGGCAAAGCAAAGAGCTGTCAAATCGAGACTGCAGATGGAAGGAAGGAGGAAACAGATTCTACACAAGGTAAGGCACGTGATCAAAGACTAGGAACTCTATGGACAGCAGGCTGTGGGGCCTGGACCACACCAAGCAGTTTTCTGCCCCAGTGAGAAAAGCCTGTTTCATTCTTCAGGCTGCCTGGGATATCCACTGATCAAAGGGCATCTGCCCGGAGAGGGGAAAAGAAGCTCTGATGTCCATCCTGAGGCATGCCAATGGTGAACTTGATGGAAAAGAAAATTCAAGGTTTAAGAAAAAGTTCTGTGTAGTTTTACAGTGAGAGATGTCCTGAAGAGAAGGAAGAGTCTAGGGTTTGAGCCTGAATCTCAGCCAGCTTCACTGCTTAACATAGCTCTTTTATACCCACCACTTCTAAATTTATACCTTTGCTAGACCTTCACTGAACTCAGGACTCATAGAACCAACTGCCTACTCATCACCTCTACTTCGGTGTATAAAATGTACCTCAAACTTAACCTGCTCATCAGCAAACTGCCTGCAAAACCTACTGCTCCTGCTCTCCCATGTCAGCACATGCCAGCTCTAACCGATCGGCTCCTTAGATTCAGTCCAATCTAGCATAGCTTCTCGTCTGGATTCTTGCCTCCTTGGATATGCAAGTGTTGTTCCACCTCAGCACACATGCCTCAGTTCTTCCACTGTCCCCTCTGCCTTGCAGCTCTCTTCCCAGCTGTTTGCGGGGCTTCCTCACCTGTTTCAGGTCTTACTAAAACACTGCCTTCTCAGGAAAGCTTCCTCAACAACCTATTTAAAACAATCCACCTCCTTTTCCAGTAACCCCTCTTCTTTGTTTCACTTTGTTTACGGCACAGAGCTCCATAAAACACTTTGCATATTGTATTTGTTTACCATCTCCCCTCATTACCCTCCACTAGAATGTAAACTTCTCCAGAATGGGGATCATTTGTTTTGTTTACTGCTAAGACACCAGAAATAAGAATAAGACCACATCCATTGTATGCACTCAATAAATATTTGTGGCATTAAGGTTGAAAGAATAAAGAAAGACGAGAGTTTAATTTCTAAAATGGACATGAGAAGTCTGTAAATGTACCTATCTTTTCTGAAACAGTCACTGCGAAAAAGGAGGTTTTAAGGGTCGAGGACAGGGATTGGCAAACTTTCTCAGTAATGGGACAGGCAGTAAATAGCACTGGCCTTGCAGCCCTAAGATTTCTGTCAAAACTATTCAAGTCTGATGCTGTAGCAGGAAGAGAGTCAGACGAAATATGTAAATAAGTGCGCGCGGCTATGTTCCTGTAACATTTTATTTATGGATGCTTAAATGTGAATTTCACATAATTTTTACAAGTTATAAAGTACTATTCTTTAAATGTTTTTCTAATCATTTAAAAAATGTACAAATCATTTCAAGCTCCCGGGCCATACAAAACAGGCTGCAGGGCAGATATGGCCAGGGCTGCTGTAGTTTGCTGACTCCTGAACTAGGATTAAAGGATCACTTGACAGTTCTACAGATGCTGAAGCTAAGGAAAATATCCAGGAAGAAATACAGGCCAAAAGACCTAGATTAGATCAGCCAAAATGAAAAGCAGATCCTTTGGTCAAACCTCTCAGAAACTATATTCGATCAGCAGGTAAACCACAAGCATTTTCAGAAACTATATTCAATCAGCAGGTAAACCACAAACATTAGCCTTTTTCAGGCAAGGGTGAGGTGAACATTAGGCAACTCGTGGACTGTGGGAGTTCTCATAATGATATTGGATTAGAACTGCAAGAGAGAGCTATTTATATGATCTCAAATGACGCTTGAGGCATATTCTGGTGCTTTTACTTCTATGCTAGGTGAAAAAGCTGCCTACAAAAGCCTTCCTCCTACCCGAAATACTAGCTGTTCGTTGGTGACTGATCCTCAGAAATATTAAGATGAATCATAGATGCTCTTTTCACAGTGCAAAGATAGATAATTTTAAAACTCAGAAAATGTCACTTTGGGAAGTCACAAACCACACAACAGAAAGGCTGCCCAGCCTGAAAATTGTAAATAAATATAATTCTGATTCTGCACGGAAGCTTTTTCCTCATCTAGATTCTAATGCTGTCCGAGGATTGGCCTCTGAGGGTGGCTGGTGTTAAAACGTGTTGATTCCCATAATCTGCTGATGGGAGGCAACCTCTGGTCCCCACCCCTCTTCCCTGGGGCCCTCCCAGGTTAACCCTGCAGTTCTTGGTAACGCAGGCACAGCATGCTCAGCCTTGACTTTCTCAAGCTGATTCTTCTCACCTGCAGGCAGCTCTTGGCCACCCTGTCTACTGTGCCCGCCGGGGTTGGCCTGAAAGGCGCCAGCTGACAGAGTCTCAGCCTTTCCCTGAGCACGGGGAAAGGACTCCTGTGTTTCTTTCTGCTTCCTGCTTGGAGAGACAGGTATTTCTGTCTTTGATCCCTAAGCTCTGTTTTCTTTCTCCTGTTACTAAATGGTTCACTCCCTATCTCCCCTGCCCCCTGCCATCCCGCCCTTTTTGCAGCTTCATCATTTTTCCCATATTGCACCGTTTGGCACAGGAGAAGGAGGGAACCACATCAAATAAAGGAATGCAACCACAAAAGCTGCCTTGAGAAGCAAGGCCCCAGAGTCTTTTTTTCTTTTTCTCTCTCTTTTTTTTTTTTTTTTGCCAGTTTACCGTTTTTGGACTTGTTCTCCCATAATCAAATCCTCCCTGTCGTGTTAACAATGTGGTGGTGTGTCAATACATTGGAATTCTGCTTCAATCAGCGATCTGGAGCTTAATAGGAAAATGAAGCAACAAAATGTTGGTCTTACTGTTAACCTTAGGCAAGGCCTGCACTTAGGATCGGGATGTTGGCTTCTTGATGGTATGTGGGCCAAACCTTCAAAGTTTTGTGAGAGCTCAGGGTTGTCAGCAGAGGCCTCAAGCATTATTCAGGCATCCTTCTGCTGTTACAAGGGGGGCAGCCACTCCAAATACCACTGGTTGGAGCACGAAGCACCCCAAATTTTAGCAAGCTGAGTAAAGTTCGGGTTGAATTCGCATGCAGACATTGAAAATTCACATTCAGCTTACAGGCAATAGCAATTCTCAGGTCAGGCTCTCATGATACCTGCACTTATCACAAAAGGGCTTATGTAAAGTTAAAGTGGTTTTTTTTAAAAAAAAAATTAAAAACATGTGCCCAACATCCAAGCCATTTAGAGACAACAGTAAGGTGCCACAATCTCCAAACATTGGGAAGTCACTATTCCCTGTCCTCAGGATATATGTGTTATCACTGATGTTTAACCATAGCTGGCCAATAGTTGCATGCAATTCTGGTTAATGTTGGAAGTTCGTCTGTTCTTGAACATTATCTCTCGCATATTCGACATGAGCCATCCACAGACAAGCCACTAGGGAGTGACTGTCCACCTTCATGTGCCCCACCTTACCCAAGTGATCTGATACCGTCCAGAGATTCTTCTGGGGAGAAGAGAAATCTCTACCCATCCCTGTTCTGGGCTTCCCTGGTGGCTCAGATGGTAAAGATCTGCCTGCAACCCAGGAGAGCCTGGTTCAATCCCTGGGTCGGGAAGATCCCCTGAAGAAGGAAATGGCAACCCACCCCAGTATTCTTGCCTGGGAATTCCCATGGACAGAGGAGCCTGGGGGCTACAGTTCATGGGGTCATAAAGAGTTGGACACGACTAAATGACTAACACAACTAACACATACATCCCTGTTGTAGAGTAGCATATTAGAACCTTAGGAAAATGTGTGATTTGAAAAAGCAGATCCTGTAGCTGGTTCTGATGTGAATGAATAGGATAGGTTCTCAACCGCCCTCGCACCAGCAGAAGAATCACATGTCAAACATACAGAAGGAGGAGTCCTTTATTCCTTAGGAGGTAAAGATCTTCTTAGCTAACAGGTGAAACTGCCAGTCTTCCAATTTTGGCAATGTTCAGTCTGGCTCTAATAACCCCTTTAAGAGCCAAATCATCCATGTCATTCCAGCTGCCCGCTGATCGTCCTGCCCTTCTCCCAGCCCCTCTGCCCTGCCACACACCCCTGGCTGCCCAATGGGACAGAGCATGCGACTGATGCAAGGCAGCGAAGGGAAGGGGGCGCCACCGGCAGGTGCTGCTCAGTAGCCCCACCTCTACTCCACATTGTGCTGCTGCCGTGGAGGTGCCAGGCCCTGGTGCCAGCTACTGCCCCAGGACATGCCTACAAACGTGAATGCGGGATGCTATCATCCTACTAAAACATGTCACGGATGTTGGATGGGAACACTGCTCCCTTCCACGGGACTCCCAGCCCTCCAGGTCCTGTACTCCAAAACGCACCCGGAAAGCCAGAGGACCCATTTTCTGGAGATACTAAGGAGAGGAAACTGAGGAAAAGATAACGAGAAAGTCCTTTCTCTTGGGAAAGTCCTTTACTGGGAACTTAAAGAGGTGAGGGACTGAGGAGGCTATCGGCGTAGTCAGAACTTTAACAAAAACAAGTATTGAGTAGATTCCTGTCATTTAAAAACACATTTTATCTTACTAAATAAACTGTTTACTTACTAATGAAGGAAGTAGGAGTTCAGTTCTGTTAACACCCATCTGTGCAAAACTGGAGCCTGTTTCTGAATATCTTAATTTATTTACCTGCATCTTTTGCTTTAAAAATACCTCCATTGGTTTAAACCCTATTTTTATCCAATTCTCTGCAATAGATAATTCAAATCAGCCACGACAATAAACACTGGTCTACACACTCCCAGACAAAGGCTGCCAGGCAGGCCTGAGGAGGAGCAGCAGGAAGCCTGGGAGAGCCCATGGTCCAGGCAGCTCAGGGAAATCTGTCTGGGGGGAACGTGATAACTCCAGAAGGAGATGTGTTTGCTTTCTTTATCCCAGTGGCACAAGATGTAACAGAAGCAGAAAGGTTGTGTCAGGAAGGAAACCAGTTCTAGAAAAGGTAGACAAGGATGATGCCAATTTAATTGGTCAAATATAATTGAAGTTGGCCTATCATTAACTTCTTTGCAATTCACTTTCTTGGTTGCTTCAGAATTTTTATTACTACTGTTCTCTTAAATCTTTAAAATCAAACACTCAAAATTTACTAACAGAGGAATATTAAGAGTATGCAGGGGACTGTCAAAATGACTTACTTAACAAGCTGTGTGGCTGAACCATAGCTATTGAATCCTGACCCTGCAGTAGTGAATGTGTCAATATTGCATGCGGGGCATCAGTGTCACCCAGAGTCACATAGAAGATGCCGAATGAACTGCTCAGTGTAAGAATTCAGTTTAGGATATGATTTAATTCTTAGGAGTCCTAAGTACTCTCCAAGAATAAAATCCTGTAGAAATCTATGTGGATATTTATAGTCTTCAAGGAGAAAGGCAGGGAGGGATCCACAGCTTCGGGGCCACCTGGCAAGTTCTGAGCACGCAGGGCTCAGTGGTCCATCTCAGAGCTTCCAGCCCCTTGTGAGGGGGCTGGGTTCCCAGCAGCACCTCTTTCCCAGTCAGACCGAGACTGCTTCTCAGTATTGGTGATGACAAATTCAGCACGACTGTCTCTTCTGAGTATTTTCTCCCTGAATGGGGTCAAGGTCATTTCAGAACCAGGGGAGCCCTTGCGCTCACTCACATCACATCCCCAAACTACTAAGCTGTAGCCATGCTTGCTGCCTGAGCAGCAAACACACCAACTGTCCTTCAGACTCGACACACGCAGTGGGCATATTCTGAGAGACTGGGGCCTCCTCAGAAGCAGGGAGTGGGGTGGGGGAGGGGGTGGGGGGGACTGAAGCCAACTCCTAGAGAAGAAATGACGGCTTCATATGGGTAGGACCGAATCACAGACGTAAACAACAAATTTCAAACAACCGAAGTTATCTGTCAACTGCAGAGTTGAATACATTAGAGTGAACTCTTCCGACGCAGTACCGCGCCACCATGAGAAGGTTCTGAGTGAGAACATTGGCCGTGATGTGTTGTTAAAGGGAAAAAAAGCAAGCTGCAGACCAGCCTGTAAGATGTCAAGCCATCCACGTGACTAAAGCAACAGCTGCTGCTGCTGCTGCTGCTGCTAAGTCGCTTCAGTCGTGTCTGACTCTGTGCGACCCCATAGACGGCAGCCCACCAGGCTCCCCCGTCCCTGGGATTCTCCAGGCAAGAACACTGGAGTGGGTTGCCATTTCCTTCTCCAATGCATGCATGCATGCTAAGTCGCTTCAGTCGTGTCCGACTCTGTGCGACCCCATGGACAGCAGCCCACCAGGATTCTCTGTCCACGGAATTCTCCAGGCAAGAATACTGGAGTGGGTTGCCATTTCCTTCTCCCAAAGCAACAGCAATAACTACAAAAACCCCAAATGAACTAGCAGGGACAACTATGTGAAAACACGAAATCGACCTACTTTGCACTTCCCAGTAAATCTATATTTCCCCTCCTTTCACTGAGGTGGAGACTTGAGGCTCACTGACTGTCCTAAGGAAGTGGGTGGTCCCGCTCAGCTCAGACGAGCCCCCAGTCCAGGGAAGAAGACGGCTAGAGCACATCCGCCAGAAGGAAAGGAAGAGAAACAGAAGCAGAAGGGGGAGAGAATCAGAGAAAACAAGGTCTGCCTGGGTGTCTGAGAGACCAGCCTTGGACCTCCGTGTGCCTGTGTGGAGACAGACAGGGAAAAAGAAATAAGTGGAGGAAGTGGGTGGGGGAGAAGCAGGGTAGAGGTGGTAAGAGGTTAGAAGTTCCAGATCACCTAACGGAAAGCCAAGTGGAGAGGGGTTTCTATTCCAATTTCCCCCTGGGGCTGAGGAGATGATGCTGCAGAACAACCTGCACACCAAGGGGGAGCTGCAGTAGGACACAGCTATGACATTTCACCCTGTATACTTGGTTCTTTGGTGCTACTGGAAAGTTACAATCATCATTTATTACCTGTGAGGGTAACAGGGACCAGGATATAAAAAGAAGTGAATGCAAAGAAGAGAAGGTACTAAACTTGGACAGGTAAGGGTGAAAAGGAAAAAGGCAGGGACCCAACGGATGGAGCCCCTGAGGGGTGTGCAGAGTAGTTCATTGTTTGGTTCTGGGGTTGCGAACCTAAAATTCCCAAGGACTTTGGGACTCTATATTATTGATCTGATTCCTACCACTATTTAGAAGAGCAGTCGTAATGCCTAACACATATTGAACACTTTCTGTGAGCCAGGCATTGTATTGAGAATTCTCATTTATTATGTTTATTTACTCCTTACAAAAGCCCTATAAGGTTGATATATTTTACAGATAAACAGTAAGGCTTGGCAGGTTAAGTAACTGACTCAATTAACTCATCCAGTAAATCACAGACACTGGATTGAGCTGGGCCATTTAATTCCTGAAGTCACACAATTTCACCACTGCCTGACACCCTACCTCCTACCACAACCATCTGGTACTGAGGCCTTAGCAATCACTTAACTCTTCTACTGTCCAGTTTCCTTATATGCACAAGGATGAAGCCAACTTGTTCTCAGATCTCTTCAGTTCCATCATTCTACTCTGGGCTGATGCAGTGGTACAGACTGACAGGTGGATATTTGGATTCAAAAAGCTGGGAGTATCTCATTAAGGAAAGCTTTATAAGAAGTCCTATAACACCTGGAAGATCCAATCTTAATGCCCAAACTTTCCTGGCACCAAATTATGAAATAGTGACTAGCTAAGGAAAGCACATCATTCATAAACAGATGGTCTAGATGCTGTAAAGAGGGCAGGTCCTAAATCCAGGAAACAGAAACCCTGAGCCACAACTGTCCAATTGATTCTGCTCACCAGCCTGGGTGCACCTGAAGTCCCTGCAGCCAGCAGCATCATGACTTTATTTTGCAACAGGGTCACTTGGACACGAAGCCCCACATGCTCGCTTGGCTCCTCAGTGGTCTGTCCAACCTTCCAAGCACTGTGGTTGAGGCCCTATTGCTACTACATATTCTTCTCAGTTTCCACTTTTGACTATTACTACTACAAGTCTATCGTGCATACTACATATTCTTCTCAGTTTCCACTTTTGACTATTACTACTACAAGTCTATCGTGCATGTGTGCATGCTCAGTCGCTTCAGTCATGTCTGACTCTTGGCGACACTATGGACTGTAGGCCATCAAGCTCCTCTGTCCATGGGATTTCCCAAGTAAGAATACTTGAGTTGAGTTACCATGCCCTCCTCCAGGGATCCTGCATCTCCTGCATTGTAGGCATTACTGCTGAGCCACCACAGTAGCCTACAAGCCTATACTTTTAAATAAAAGTTCAGTTAACAAAAGTTCAAACTTTGTTCAGTCTCTCATTGAACAGTTTATTTGCTTGCAAGCCTCTGCCTGATGTTTTGTCTGATTAAATAGGAGCCTCCAGCATTAGCCTTGAATAAGAATAAGCATTTGTGGTGGGCAGAATAATGGCTCCACAAAGATGTTCAAGCCTTAACTGCCAGAACCAGAAAACACGTTACCTTACATGGCAAGAGAGACCCTGCAATGCAATAAAGGTTAAGGACTTCGATACAACTATCCTGGATTGCCTGAGTGGGCCCAATCTGATCACAGGAGTCCTTAAAAGTGGAAGAGGCAACAAAAGAGTAGGTAAGAGAGATGTGACAACAGATGAAGAGACAGAAAAGATGTGAAGTGTGAGAGGGACTGGATTTCCTGTTTTTGAAGACGGAGGAAGAAGGCCAGGAGCCAGTGGATGCAGGCAGCCCCTCGGCTGACCTCTAGCAAGGAAAGGATGTCAGTTCTATGACTGCAAGGCACTGGATTCCACCAACAATCCAAGGGAGCCAGGGAATAGGTTCTCCACTAGAGCCTTCAAAAAGGAATACAGCCTGCTAACACCTTGCTTTTAGCCCAGTGACAACTGTATTGGACTCGAGGCCTACAGAACTATAATATAATATATTTATGTTATTTTAAGCTCCTAAAGTTGGGGCAATTTGTTATAGTAGCTGTAGAAATCTAATACAGAACTCCAAATACAACTGTTTTTTAAAGCAAATACAATGAGATGAATTTATCTTTCCTTATGCAACAAGATAATAATAGTGGTGCATATTCCACCGAATAAAAGAGAATCGCTAAGTCCTATACTGATAGATAAATAGATAAATAAATAGATAATAAAAACTCGTCTTTTCAGTAGAAGGTCAACTAATAAATGTAAAAGGAAATACGAAACTAGAAAAATCATCAGTCATCAATGGATGTTAAAACTAATGGGTTAAAGTCTGATGAGGACACTTATATAGTCTTTACACTGGCCTCTATAAATTTCTTACTAGTCATAGAAAATTTGTAACGTTACAGTAAAGAAATCTTGTAGACATTGCCTTAACCAAATGATCAAAGCTAACATCACCAATCCTGAGACAAAATGACATCACGTGTGACATCATGTGCATCTCGGAATGATGTACTCAGGACACTTATTGTGTCTGTAGTCAAATGTCATAATCTGAATCCAATCATGAGGAAGTACCAAATGGACCCAAACTGAGGAACAAACTATCTGGCCTCTACTCTTCAAAGCTGTCAAGGTCAAGGAAGATAAAGACAGACTGAGAAACCATTCCAGACTAAAGGAAAATAAAGAGACACGGCAACTAAAGGCAACATGTGATCCTGGACCAGGGTAAAAAATAGCTAAAAGGGATATTATGGGAAACAACTGACAAAATTAGAACACGGACTGGGGATTAGATAATAGTGCTCTGTTAGTGATACACTTCCTGACTAGATAACTGCGCTGTGGCTATGAAAGAGAAGGCCCATGTTCTCAGGAAATGCCTTCGGAAGCGTTTAGGGTAATGTCCATGTCCCCAACCTACTCTCAGATGGCTGTGTTAAAAGATAATCATAATACACAAATACAAATAAACAGAATAGTAAGGCAAATGGGGCAAAATATAAACAATTGGTGAAAATGGGTAAATGGTATGAGGCAGTTCTTCACTCTAGTAACTTATTTTCACTTTTTAGATATCAACATAAAAAACTATTCCCAAACTATATAAATTATGCTTTCAATTCTTATGTTTATACTAGATATACTATTATACATACAAAGAGAATTTTTGAGGAGGAAAATATGAATTCAATGAACTTAATTTTCTCTGAAGTAATACAATATATAACTGGCTAGGTGATTTTTTCAATGAATGTTAATATGTTATTTAATACCATGACTATAGTAGGCAAGCAGTATGTATCTGCAGGCTAAAAAGAAGTAATTTATTTTTAGTAGGAAAGTTGGCACTCCAAATAAAAGCATGGAGACACATACATAATATGAAATAAAAACTTTTTAAAAAATTAGCTTCAAGTGTAAATGAGCCAGAAAAATGAGGAGGTTGAGTCCTTGATCTGAAACTGATGGGCTCTAGGATTTGAAATCCAATATCCATTTAGTATACTGACCTTAGGGCAAGTTGTTTAATATTTCTCTAAGTCTCAGTTTTGGACTTCCCAGGTGGCTCAATTAGGTAAAGAATCCGCCTGCAATGCAGGAGTCGTGAGGGATGCAGGTTCAATTCCTGTATCGGGAAGATCCCCTGGAGCAGGGCATGGCAACCCACTCCAGTGTTCTTGCCTGGAGAATCCCATGGACACTGGAGCCTGGAGGGCTACAGTCCATGAGGTTGCAAAGAGTCGGACATGACTGAAGCAACTGAGCATGCATGCACACAAGCCTCAGTTTTGCTCATTTGTGAAATGAGTGTAATAATAAAGCTCACAGGGTTACTGTGAAAAGTAAAGAATCTTGTGCCTCAGGCACAGTTTTAAATGTTATTTTTTAGTGTCATTGAGTTCTACTACTTCTGTACTAGTTTAATTATTTCTTTCATAGGAAAGAGAATCAACATTCAAACCAAGCTAAAAAATAAATTCATTTCGTGGGTATCCACTGTCAAATGTTTGAAAAATCATGCTTTTAATGAACTTTAAAACTCAGTTTATCCTGGAGGAAAGAGCAATTAAAGGTTCTTTGTAAACTTTCTAGGTCACTAGTCTCACTCGCCCCACCTCCCCTCTCTTCCGAGGCTGTACAACTTTAGACATGTTTCTTCAAATAGAGATTTGCTTAAGCATGTAAGGCTTTCTGCTTTTTCTACTGTAGGTCTGCTGTTTATTTTCTTGAATCTGGAATGAGTCCCTGTGTTTCTCAGGTCAAATCTGAACTACTTCCTTACTTCTGAATTTCATTGATCCAGCTTCCTTCACACTCACTCTCTAAGAGGTCCCTTAGATTTTTTATTTTTGACCTCCACACAGCACTTATTCGTATGGATCATTCCTCACACATAAAATGCTTTCTGGCCACTATTTCTGCCCAATCATACTTATCACCTTTTCCGAAACAATTAAGGGCCAATCCACGGAGCCTTTCTTGACCCCCATGAAACTCAATCACCCTCCTCTTCATTCACTCTTTCAACAAATATTAACACACATGGCAGGGAACATGACAAATACTGTTGTTTCTTTTACAGTGTTTACATTCTAATAAGAGACAAACAATACAATAATGATAATAGAGTAATTGAAAAGAACAGAAAGCACTAAGAAAGAAAATATCATAATGTTAAAGGGCATAACTATTTATGTGGGAGGCAACTTCAGTGTGATCAAGAAAAGGCTTTCTGAGGAAATAAATTTAAATTGACACTCACGTTAACATGAAGTCGAGCAAGTAAACCTCTAGGGGGAAAGTCCCTTTGACAGAGGCAAGAGTAAGTGCAAAAGCTCAAACGGCAGGTAAGAAGCCTGGCAGGCCTGAAGCAGAGAAAGAGGTCAACAAGTGAGGACAAAGCAGAAGGCACAGGGGTAGATGGGAGAAGGTCAAATGTGCTGGCAGAGAGCAGATTATGAAGGTGATGATAAGATATTTGGATTTCATTCTATATCTGTGAAAGGGTTTTACACTGTTTCTTTCTCATTATGGTAGATATTTCATGGGATTATATAAACTCCCCATACCACAGGTGCTTAATAAATGCTTATTAGGGGCAAAAATTAGAAAAGCAGCTAGGAGAGAAATGGAGCCAATACTCTAAGATCATGAATGATGGTTTCTGTCACCATCATGTACCTTTGCTCCAACAACCTTGACCTCAGGTCAGTAAGTCTATTTTACCACATGAAAACAAGAGTTGTCATGGCAGTTCTAATTAGATGGGTTTCTTTCCAAGGAGGATAAACCAAGTAATACACTTCCGGGCTGATTTGATTCTCTACAATACCTGACAGAACTGCAATCCTCTATAAGTTGGAAGATTTAGTTCAGGGAGGGCCCAAATTACCAACAAAGTGGGTTCCTAAACTTGGCTTGTTTGTGAAGAGTTTGGGGAATGCATCTTCCTTCAGAAAGAATGTTATAAAGGAGGTTAGACTCAGGCCAATCCACTAAAGCTTTTTAAAATTCATAAAGTAGCAGAAATACTGTAAATTAGCATTGAGAAAATAATAGAAGTGAATTCTTTTGAAATGTGGCAATTAAACAAAAATTAATTTGGAGCTTTTAATTTTTCTTCATACTGTCATTTGAGGGAAAGAAGGTTTAATTAGAAGAAAATGAGTACAGAAATGGAAAATTTAGAAGAGATTCTATTAAGGAATTCTGGGCACCATCAAGGCTTTTAGACATTAATGTCACTAATTTTATATTATTACTACTTTGGATTCAGGTGTCTCTCAGATGGCTTAGTCATGATCATGGTCGTTTTGGGCTCAGAAATAAAAGAGCAAACCATGAGGAGTGACTGTCCTGAGGTTGCTGGGCCATCTAGACGTTCTCTAAGGAAACAAAGAGATTAAAGAGAAAGCCTAAAATACAATTATGGGAACTATGAAAAACTGAAAAAATAAAATGAAGGAAGAGGAGAAGAGGAAATTCCCATGAGAATGGAAGGGTAGAAATTGGCTCACCTAAAACAGTTTGTGTGTGTGCCTGCTAAGTACTGTTCGACTCTTTACGACCCTATGGACCATAGCCCGCCCACAGTTTGCCATTGCCATTTCCTTCTCCAGGAGATTCCCAACCCAGGGATTGAGCCCTCATCTCCTGTATTAGCAGGCAGGGTCTTTATCATTAGCGCCACTTGGGAAGCTGGGCTGTGACCAAAAAACAGGGAAATGAAGAGAAAGGAGAAAGGAAGAAAAAGAGGACAGGTGCAAAGGAGAGGAGTGTAAGAGTAAGAACCAAACACTGACCAGTCTTGGATTGACAGAAGAGTAGACTGCTTATTCTTTTACTCAAATATATGGAATATTTGAAAATTAAATGGTACATTCTTGTAAGAAAATCTACACTTAACTCTGTCACAAACTAAAGAGAGCTTAATAAATTACTGTTAAATATACAAACCACTGTAACAACAATATAACAACAACAGCCAACATTTACTAAATGTCTATAATCTGTTAAGCATTATATATATGTATGTATATCTATATACATACATAAACCTCATTTAATCCTCACAACAACATGAGACAGTTATTAGCCCCATTTATAGGGAATGAGAATTAATTTTATTATTGAGCCAAGAAAAGTATCACAGTAAACTTGGCAAACCAAATCATATAATCCACATTCTGAAAACAGATTTAAAATATCTGAATTGTCTTTACCTCTGTCGTCATTTGCATCAGAAATTAACAGTTAATGCTGAGATGAAATCACTTTATACTTACTTCAGTTCCAAAATCTCTGTTGAGTGTTCTGTTTAAATGTTTTAAATGTTTTGTTTTAAAGAAATATAATCTTTTCAAGGGATCTGCTCTGAGGAAGTCCTTTTTTCTTTCCTTTTGGAGATTCATTTGCAAGGGGCTGGCCAAAAGTACTCATTGACTAAGCTCCGCTACTGTACTTCAGTTTCAAGGAACATCTAATCCAGGAGCATCTACTGGCACTAAATATTAGGATGAGGAAATCTCGACTGCCCTTGCTTTTCCTTTCTCTTGCATTTTATAACTCTCTCTTAAGGGAAAAACAAAATACTTCCTTTTTTTCTTTGAAAACAAAAGTCACTGGAGCACATGCTATTGATATCTTTCTCTTTTCTTGAGCCTTGAAGGTGAAATACCATCTCCTACTACCACCTTTGCCACTGGGCATGCTTCAAGGCCCTCTTTAATACCCAGCTCAACCACTGCCATACCTTGGTGAAAGTCCTACTCCTTGGTCTTTCAGGACATCACCAGCACTCTCGCCTATTCCAGTATACTTCGTTCATAATGCAAACACAGCACTTTCTACTAGGGAGAGGGGATAAAGACTGGATTTGATCAGTCAGTGCACCACAATCCTAGTTTGTGTGTGCCAGGCATCACAGATATTCAGCCTGTACACACCACAGCAACAGCACCAGCTGGCTCCATTCTGAGGATGGAGCTCCATGAATTCTGATTGATCAATGCCAGAGCTATATTGGTTGCTAAATATTTTGAGTAGCACCATAATGCCAAGTGCTATGGTAATTCTTTACATGCATTAAAAGTACTCTAAAATTAGGAGTTTGGGATTAAAATATATACACTATGATATATAAAATAGATAATCAGCAAGGACCTACCGTATAGTATAGAGAACCATACTCAATATCTTGCAATAACTCAAAATGGAAAAGAATCTAAAAAAGAAAATATGTATATGTGTGTATATATATATATACACATACATATATATATGTATAACTGAAAAACTCTGCTGTGCACTTGAAACTAACACAACATTGTAAATCAGCTGCATTTCAATAAAAAGTTAAAAGCAACAACGAAAAAGAACAATTTTAACAATAAAGTTTTTCTAACTAAAAAAAATGTAAGTTAAAAAAACCACAAGTACATTCTATGGTATAGCATAATTTACTATTTCCTATGTTGTTCTTCCTCGAAGACTGTGAGCAGCTCAGGAATGGAAAACACATTTTACTTATCTTTAGAGCTGTAGGACCTGGCTCCATCCTAGACACATGTGTATTAGTCATTCAGTCTTGTCCGACTCTTTGCGATCCCATTAACTGTAGCCCACCAGGTTCCTCTGTCCATGGAATTCTCCACGCAAGAATACTGGAATGGGTTGCCATTTCCTCCTCCAGAGGATGTTCCCGACCCAGGGATCGAACCCAGGTTTTCTGCATTGTGGGCAGAGGTACCAAATACCTTATAAACTAATAAAAGGCAGGAAGCAGGGAGAAGAATCAGAGAAGACAGGAGTTCCTCTAGCTCTGCTCCCCCTGCAGGCTTTTCTTTGTCAAGAGGCTAATAATGTTGTAGAGATGGAACAGCATTACTCAAACCCACAGAGCCAATGAGTCCAGGGATTTCTACATTTAAGAAAGGAGGTGCAAGAAAAGAATAAATAGTTCTGACTTCTAGACACCAGGGAAATGGAACCACAGGGTTAACAATTAGAGAAGTTAAAGGTATGTGAACAAAGTACATAATAATACTTAAGACTTCTGCTTTCTCTCCATACCAATGACTTTAAAATATAGACATTAAGCCTTAGAGTTTGCTGGTGTTGTTCAGTAGCTCAGCTGTGTCCAACTCTTTGCAACTCCATGGCCTGCAGCATGCCAGGCTTCCCTGTTCCTCACTATCTCCTGGAGTTTGCTCAAACTCATGTCCATTGAATCGATGATGCCATCCAATCATCTTATCCTCTGTCGCCCTCTTCTCCACCTGCCCTCAACCTTTCCCAGCATCAGGGTCTTTTCCAATGAGTACGCTCTTCACATCAAGTGGCCACAAAGTATTGGAGCTTCAGCTTCAGCAATGAATATTCAGGGTTGATTTCCTTTAGGATTGACTGGTTTGATCTCCTTGCTGTCCAAGGGACTCTTAAGAGTCTTCTCCAGCAACGCACTTTGAAAGCATCAATTTTTCAGTTTTTGTGGTCCAGCTGTCACATCCGTACATGACTACTGGAAAAATCATAGCTTTGTTGGCAAAGTGAGTTTAAAGTTGCTTATTTTATGGAATAATTTTATTTCTAAAAAGGAAAATCATACTAGAATCCCTATCTCAAGTAAACTATGTCTAATATCTCAATTCCTGAGACTGGATTATGTAGTATTAAAAAAAAAAATTCACTACTTCCTAATGGCAGGAAACCGTAACTGCAGAGCAAATGTGTATAAGTAAAAACAGTTCTCAGAACTGGCCCTTAGGACTAGAGAGCCAGACAAGTTCTGCCACATGGCTGTTCAGTGAATGTATGTTGAATGAATAAATGAATGATGTGACAACAATAACAACACAATTATAGCACACGCATCATCTACTAATCTGGCAGGCTTTCCCTACTCTCAGTTGGCAATGCTCAAAAGTCAATGTGTAGAAACTTCAAAATCTTTTCTGTTCCTTATCAAGGTAACCCTTTTCCTCCAGGCCACACCTTTTATGGGGAATCTGAAGATCAGGTTAAAGTCCAAAGTTTCTGTTATTGGCCAAGTCCCCACCCCCAATTTGTGGGATGTCAATTCTAGGCAGATAGCTAATAGGTAATCAGAACCTTCTCCACCCAATGCAGCCATGACAGGAAACACTGCCTCAGAGATAAACAAAGCAATCCTCACCCAACTCCACCTCCAATCTCAAGTGGAAGAATCCACAGAGTGAGCTGTTGATTCCTGCTATGGACACATGCAGCCCGGGGGCCCATATTTATCCAGTAAAGGATCTCTGAGCTTTGGGAATGGGCATGACAGCAACTATGACCAACTCAGTTAGCCAAGAATGTCCTAAGTTATTACTGAAAATAACTTCTCATGGACCTTCAGATCTAATTTAGCCTCCTTGTACATTTTAGGAAACTGAGACCCAGACATGTAAAAAGGCTTGCCTGAGATCACAGAGCCGGTGGAGGCAGCATTATAACTAGAATCACCTGTCTGTGCTTCTGACCTTCCAGCAGAGAAAGGCGACCAAGAGAAAGGCAGGTGAAACCTATCATCAATCAATCACCTAACACCTATCAATCAGCCCACCTTACACTTTATTAGAGATCACTATCACATCACCCTCCACTTGTTTCCTCAAGAGCCCCTGCTCACCTGGTAGATTTGTCAAATCCTATCTAAACACAGGATTAAACTGTTAATAGCATAGGGCTGCTTCAGTCAGTCAGATCGGTCACTCAGTTTTGTCTGACTCTTTGCGAGACCATGAACTGCAGCACACCAGGCTTCCAACAGGCTTCCAACTCCTGGACCTTGCTCAAACTCACGTCCATTGAGTTGGTGATGCCATCCAACCATCTCATCCTCTGTCGACTGTTCTCCTGCCTTCAGTCTTTCCCAGCATCAAGGTCTTTTCCAGTGAATCAGTTCTTCACATCAGGTGGCCGAAGTATTGGAGTTTCAGCATCAGTCCTTCCAATGAATGTTCAGGACTGATCTCCTTTAGGATAGACTGGTTTGATCTCCTTGCAGTCCAAGGGACTCAAGTTCCTGGGGCTGCTTAGGAACTCCCATACTGGTCTGAAGAATAGGAGAAGAGGGTGAACACTCAGGCAGGTATGCAAAGGAAAAGAAAAAAAAAGGGAAACCAAAATTGTGGGAAAGGTACAAAAAGAAGAATTTGTCTAGAAGGCAGTGCCTCAGGGGCCCCTTTTCGGACATACCAAAGACTGAGTAAACAGGGTTCCACCAGGCTGGGTCCTGATTCTAAGTTGTAAATATGGGGGTTGGAAAAGGAGGTATTTGTTAACTTAAAAAAAAAAAAGTTAAAAGTTTCAAAACCACTGTCCTACAGTACTTACAAACCAAACTCAACAAGTAAGCTTTTCTATTTTCAAATAGCAACACCCTGTTAGGAAATGTTCCATAAATATACACAGCCGGCTACAGACACAACATCTTGGGCCGGGCTCCCTCTGTCCCACCCTGAGTCTGTTCTCATTGCAGCTGGGCGGTATGAACTCTGGAGATGGGTACCTGGAGCTAACTACCTGCAGGCAGGGATCTTCTATCAGAGCTCAGTGAAATCTACTGCCGGTGGGCTATTCCATTCATATAGGTGTACACACACACACACACACACACACACACACACACACACACACACACAGCCTTTAACACCTCCCCTCTCACTCACAATGCTTAATGAATTGCTCAAGAAAACGTATTCTCTTTGTTTGTTCCCTTTGTAAAGCAAAGGAACAAAACAGAAATGAAAACACAGCGGAAACAGAGGACCTAAATCACAGAGAACCTACTAGGATTTAGCAGCGAACTAGACATTTACTCATATTAAGGAAAAGGAGAAGAATTAGACCTGATTAATAGGCGGCCTATAGCACCAAACTTAAACTCTCTTGGAAATATCCCAAATTCACCATCAGAGTTTTCACAATAATCTTTATCTATTTTTACTGTGTCCTTTACTTTAACCTGATATTTTTTTCCTCAAGTGTCAGCATTCAAGATGGTTGTGTGTATAAATTAAGTGAAAGATTTATTGACAGAGCACTGAACTAATGCTATCCCCTGGTCAAGTTTGTTGCTTTAAAAAATTTGTTGTTGTTTGATTTCTAATAGTGCAGCAACTTTGTTTTCTGAGATAACTTCATCCTTGAGTGTTCAGAGGAGCTACTACCATACTGGGTGAGCCCTCAGATTTGGAGTGAGAAAGATTGGCTTCAATTCCCATACTGCCAGTGAGATAGCTAGTGTCAGTACTCACCTCACAGGGAGACTGTGAAGATGAAATAAAATAATATGTGTACATCACTAAATGCAGTGTTTGGCACACGGCAAGCACTCAAGGACTTATCAGATGCTATATTCCCTTTCTCCCCTAGTAACTGTAGTAGTAATAGGGGTAGTTGTTGTAACAGTAGTAAATTGTGACAAAGTCACCAAGGTTTGTAGTTAGGTAGGGCTGCAGTCAAATCATAGCACTGCCACTTAATCAGGGCTGCTGCAGTCGTATAAGGAATCTTTATAGAGATTTTTTAAAAGCTATACCCCTCCCCGAAAGATAAATGACAAAAAGATGCCCCTTCCTCTCAATTGAGAAATGTGCCAAAGCACTGGTTTGGCAACAAGAGCAGCTGGGTAAGTGGAGCAGTGGTGGGATCTCAGACCCCGATCATCATCTCATGGATCAGCATCATCTTCATCATCATCATTATCAAGAATCCAGACGAAAAATGAAGACTCAGAAAAGATGTCAGCAATTCTGGTTACTCTCCATTGCTGATCTTTCTAATATTCCTTAATTCCATCTATCTAATGGCGTCTTGGGGCTTCCCTGGTGGTTCAGCCAGTGGTGAAGAATCTTCCTGAAATTCAGGAGACGCATGTTCGATCTCTGAGTCGGGAAGATACACCGGAGGAGAGCCTGGCAATCCACTCCACTATTCTCGCCAGGAAAATTCCACAGACAGAGGAACCTGGCGGGCTACAGTCCATGGGTTCACAGAGTCAGATACAACTAAAGTGACTGAGCACGCAATGGAGTCCTGGTCCACAGCTTCCCTGTAAGTTCCCAGGGAATACATTCTGCAAACTGCTTCTCATTCCAGAGATCAGGCTGCTTCTTGAATTCTCTAAGGTCATGGCCTAAACATCATAATCTTTATATCATTTGTTGCCAATCTCTAGTTCAATGAAAATACAAAATTAAAGTTTTCCTGGAAAGCTATAAACACTTAAATACAATCAACAATGATATCCATTCAAAGATGGGCACAACAGAAAAAATGAACAGATAGGTAACATTCAGAGAGAAGATAACGGCAAAGATTATAACAGGAATTAACAACTAAGATATGTAATGAACTCCAGTGAATCAATAAGAAATAATGTAAAAATCGGCAAAAATATGAACAGGCAATTCACAGATGGGGAAACTTAAATGTGTAAGAGCAAACAAAGTGATGAACAGTCTACTAATAATCAGAGAAATACGGATTAAAGCAAGATGCCATAAAGATTGGCAAAAACTATAAATTTGTATAATACAAAGTGTTGGTGAGGTTGTGGGACCACAAGCATCTCTGGGACTGCTGACGAGATTCTAACGTGGCACAGTCCTAGAGGGAGAGCGACCTGGCCTTGTTGTAAGAATGTTTACCACACACAGCACACCGAGACAACTTAGCTGTTTGCCACTATGGGGATGAAAAGGAAAATGTGATGGATGCCTGATATGGAACCCCAAATGGCAATCAAGTTCAACAACCTAGATATAAAGGAAAGATCTTAAAAGAATAAAGCCTAGCAAATGTAAGAAATAGAATATGAACTTTAGTAATCACCTATGTGAATGAAAAATATCACTTCTGTAAAGTCCACAAAACAAGAGAATATATTTTTAAGGGTATATCAAGAACATTATTTGTGGGAATGAGAATTGAATGGAGATGAGGGTAAGAAGTAAACAGAGAAAATAAGTAACCCTTGAACAGACTGGTGGCCATGGCATGTGCTTGTATTAATCTAGCAGAAGGATGAATTCACCTTTCCACCCCAAGGTTCCATAGATACTCATGCTGCTGCTGCTGCTGCTGCTGCTAAGTCACTTCAGTCGTGTCCGACTCTGTGTGACCCCATAGACGGCAGCCCACCAGGCTCCCCTGTCTCTGGGATTCTCCAGGCAAGAACACTGGAGTGGGTTGCCATTTCCTTCTCCAGTGCATGAAAGTGAAAAGTGAAAGTGAAGTCACTTAGTTATGTCCAACTCTTAGCGACCCCATGGACTGCAGCCTACCAGGCTCCTCCATCCATGGGATTCTCCAGGCAAGAGTACTGGAGTGGGGTGCCATTGCCTTCTCCAACAGATACTCATACCCACAGACAAAAGTGGCTTCCCTCAGCTCAGTCGGTAAAGAATTTGCCTGCAACGAAGGACACCCGGATTCAATTCCTGGATCAGGAAGATCCTCTGGAGAAGGAAATGGCAATCCAATCCAGTATTCTTGCCTAGAGACAGAGGAGCCTGACAGGCTACAGTCCATAGGATCGCAAGAGTCGGACACGACTTGGTGACTAAACCACCACCACCACACACAAAAAGCATCGGCAGAAGTTAGGTGATAATCATTTATGAAGTTCTTCCTAAAATTACTGACTGAAGTATGCAGACAAATAAAATGAAATGGGCTATGGAGTGATGGGGATCTGAATATAAAAGACTTTAAGCAAATGAAAAATACTGATGTTGTTACTTGCTTTCTAACA
This sequence comes from Muntiacus reevesi, assembly GCF_963930625.1. Lineage (NCBI taxonomy): Eukaryota > Metazoa > Chordata > Mammalia > Artiodactyla > Cervidae > Muntiacus > Muntiacus reevesi. The sequence continues at coordinate 33,693,767 of NC_089251.1, read as the reverse complement.
GCTACAGTAGATCAAGATTGTTTCACAGTAGCCTTTACAAGTAAGTCCCTTTCTTAATGAATTAACTGACAAATGCTGTAAAATGAGAAACCAAGATCCTAAAATAAAAGGCGGCCCTGGAGAAACAGTCACAGAGACAATCCCACTACTGGACATATACCCTGAGAAAAACATAATTGAAAAAGACACATGTACCCCAATGTTCACTGCAGCACTATTTACAACAGCTAGGACATGGAAGCAACCTAGATGTCTACTGACAGATGAACGGATAAAGAAGCTATGGTACATTTATACAATGGAATATTACTCAGTCATAAAAGGAATACATTTGAGTCCGTTCTAGTGAGGTGGATGAACCTAGAGCCTAGAGTGAAGTCAGAAAAATAAATATCGTATATTAACGCATATATACGAAACCTAGAAAGATGGTACTGAGGAACCTATTTGCAGGGCAGCGGTAGAGACGCCAGACATAGACAACAGGTTTATGGACACAGGGTCGGGGGTAGGAAGGAGAGGGTGGGATGAATGGAGAGAATAGCATGGAAACATAAACACTAACATATGTAAAACAGTCAGTGGGAATTTGCTGCATGACTCAGGGAACTCAAACCAGTGCTCTGTGACAATCTAGAGGAGCGGGATGGGGTGGGAGGTTGAAAGGGAGGCTCAAGAGGGAGAGGACATATGTATACCTATAGCTGATCCATGTTGATGCATGGTAGAAACCACAATATTGTAATTACCCTTCAATTAAAAATAAATTTTAAAAAAAGAAGTAAACCAAGTGAATTCATTACAAAGTTTCGAAGTACAACCCGCCACCTTAGCTCACTCTGACACTTCATTTTGACTTTTCTAATTCTGGAATGGGTTAATTTTGAGACATGACTACCCATACACAAGGCAGGAGGTGTCCCACAAAGATTTAGCAGTAAGAATGCATTCTTTCTCCAGAGGTTAAAGTACAAAATACCTGCCAATGCTTTGCCATAATCAACGGTAGTAAAAGAAGAATTCCACCCCCCCCCATGTTTGAAGTGCTAAAAACACACATCTGTATTGTGTTTGCCTGTTGTGTTGTGTGTTTAGTCACTCAGTTGTGTCCAACTCTTTGCGACACCATGGACTGCAGCCTGCCAGGCTCCTCTGTCCATGGGGATTCTCCAGGCAAGAATACTGGAGTGGGTTGCCATGCCCTCCTCCAGGGGATCTTCCGACCCAGGGATCGAACCCAGGTCTCCCTCATTGCAAGTGGATTCTTTACCATCTGAGCCACCTGGGAAGCCCTAAATTGTGTTTACAGGCTGTATTTTGTACTACTTACTGAAGATTTTTATTAAGTTTAAGTCTCTTCCTTTTTTTTTTTTTTTTTGGCTTGGATTTTCTCTTATTTTAAAAATTACCTGTAAAGAAAGGATGAGAGAAGTTTTTCTGAAGATTTGTACTCAAAGGTTCAATTTTTTTCTTTTGAACATTTGAAGATATTCTTTCGGACATGTGGACAAGTCAAATAATGCCATGTCTTCTCTTCTTTCCCTAGCTGCATGTATTAAATTAACAAAAGCCTCCAGCTAACCTGTTCCCATCACATTAACCAGAACAATAACACTAAGCTCAGCTTTGGCAAGTCCAATTCACCTTGCTGTTTCTTTTTTTTTTTTCACCTTGCTGCTTCTGAAGCAACTAAATGCTGGAATTAAAGTAAAATTTTCTATCCTCCGAGGAACTTCTTAACACTGTAAGAATATAAGCAGTTCTGGATAAAGCTATTGAGAGAAGAGTCACTTCTTAAATCTGAAGAGAAAGACGAGGGGATAAGGAGGGAGAAGGAAAGAGAGGAAGAGGGAGGGGAGGCAACAGAGAGCAGGGGACACACGGGTGGGGTAGGAGCCAAGGAAGGGGAGAGGAAGGTCAAAGTTGAGGACAACTAACAGAGCAGGGTTAAAGTAATCCAATGTTGGGAACACAGTAAGCACCCTGGTCACAAGTTGTAGTCCATTAAGCAGTATTTAACCACACCTTTCTGGTATCTTCTCTAAGATTTATTTTCCTTCTCTGACCCTGCAGTGCTTTTCCAAACAGTCGCACACTCCTTATCATTATAGAGGAGTGAACTGCACCCAGAGACAGTCCTGAGACCCGGGAGCACCCTCAGTTCTAAAGCTTTTAAATTCCTCTGGCAAAAGATGCCCCTGGCCTGCTGTTCCCAATTGCTGGCCTGGCCATCCTTCCCGGTGGCTCACCCCACATGACTCCCCTGAGGGAGGAACAGCCCGTCTCTGCGTGTATGTGGTGACCACGGTGATCTTTCACCACCCAGGCTTCATCTCCATTCTGCAGCCAGGCCTCCACCGCTCCCTCGTGTCTTGCCAGAGGCTTTGTCTTCATTTTGCAACCTGTTCCTGCTGATGCACTGCAGCTTCTTGCCAGCCAGGATCTTCGTGTGTCTCGAGACTTAAGAAATCCCTGGCAAGAAGCTGGAGAGGGTCAGATGAGGCTACAAAATGTAGATGAAATTCCTGGTAGGGCCAAATCTCAAGAGTTGGGTCATGGTGGCTGTTTTTTCCTTCCTTCCCTTCATATTAAAAACCCACCTATACACAACAGAAGAACTTTTAAGCAAACTTTACAACGGTCTGTCCCTTGGTGACAATGAAAGCCACAAGCTGAAGGTTACTCCTTAGGCATCCTGAGATTTAGAGCACCATGTAACACCCAGGCTGACACCACAGCCTCTCTGAGTGGGCACTGACTTCCTCCAAAGTATCATCTCTCTCGGCATCCTCAAAGCCTCATATATAAAAAATAAATATAAATGAAAATGTGTGTATAGAGCTGCAAACAAATGTCGAGAAGATTGGGTCCATATTAGCCATATGGTATTTTTGGGTAAAAACAATCATTATGTGATACTAGAACCAAGGAATATGAAATTCAGATTCATCTCTAAAATCTGGCATCTTGTTTATTTCTGCTATCCTCATCATATAGTACTAGGATTCCTTTCCTTATAGTTAAATCCTTAATAACAACAACAAAAAGCCTTTTAAATATAGAATATTATACTGCTTTTTAAAAAAAATAGAACTCAGGACATAATTCTGTTTTTTCTATTTTTTGCCTACTTAGAAAAAAAACTGTACTGCAGTTGAAATATTGTGTTAGTTTCAGTTGTCCAGCAAAGTGATTCAGTTATATATATATGTGTCTGTTTTCATATTCTTTTCCATCATGGTTTATCATGGGCTATTAAATATAGTTTCCTACACTATAGTCCTTGTTGTTTTATCTATTTTATATATAGTGGTGTGTATTGTTAATCCCACATTTAATAGGAATTAGATAAATTCCTAATTTATCTCTCTTCCCCCTGCCCCCACGACCCCCTGTCTTTCCTCTTTGGTAACCATAGTTTGTTTTCTACACAGGCTACAACTCTTTGGTTATTAGTGAAATTTACCAGACCCCCACCCATCAATAAACAAAATCCAAAAAACCTGGTAAACTTATAAATAGCCTAGAGTCTTTTTTTTTAACTAGAGTATAGTGGATTTACAATGCTGTATTATTTTCAAGTGTACAGCAAAGTGCATCAGTTACACATATACATATATCCACTCCTTTTCTCTCTTTTAAGATTCTTTTCCTATGTAGGCCATCACAGAGTACTGAATAGAGTTTTTAATAAAACAGTCAAACCTTGTAGTTCTAGTCTATTTTTGGAAAGGTCATTGATGATTTGAATTTGAATGGCTGTTTCAGTCAAGTGAGCAAGAAGAGGAAGTTATTTAAACTATTATTTATAGATGACAAGTCCAATTAATTGCTTCGGCAAACTCCCAGCTGCCTACTAATATACACTTGACCCTTCTGGCCAACTGAGAGTGTGCAGAGTATGGTTACAAATGGATAGTTCATGGTCCTTTTTTCCACGCAATGATACACGGCTTTTATTAACAGGGAATGAAGAAGAGGGTTAATATATCTAGATTACTTTATATTTCATTCACTTCTCTAACAAATTAGCCTTTTTAGCCTTTCATTAGTAGACAGTAATAACATACAAAAACATTCAGTGGAGAGACACTTGGGACTTGGCGAGAGGCAAACACTGAACGATGATTCGTGAAAAATGAACATAGAAGACTCATCAGTGACTGATGAGAGAAAGGAATTTAGTGCAAAGACCACAGTCTTTTGTCCTGCCTTTTCCTTTAGGTGTTGTGCACTGTCAGTAGTCTAGCAGACAGGAAGGTTATTCAGAAAGTAGATTCTAAATCAACCATGAAGAAGATAAACAAGAAGAGAACGCATATTTCCCTAAAAGTCACATTTCACACATTTAGTAGAGAAGAGAATAGTGCTAACTGTGATTAACAGTTCATTTTCATTAACATGCACAAAATGGAAAGGGGTTTCCTAATGTTTACTTTACAAAATAACAGGATGCTGGGGACAGACCAGCTCTACCCATGCCCTGCTTTAATGTCAATTACAGAGCACTTACTCTGTCTTACTGTCCAGGGTGTTTTGTTCTATGCCTCACCGTGGCTCCTAAATTATGGCCAGAAACACATTGTTAACCTTCCCAGAACCCCATCTGCCAATGTGACCCAGCACTCTAGCTGGTTCTCCACTCCTCATCTGCTTTACTGCCAACTAATGGGACAACACAGATCCTGAGCTCTTCTCCAATCCTGCCTTAGGTCACTCGTCCCGAATCTCCTTAGCTCACACCTAGTCTCCGTTTTATCCTCTGTACTTTTAACTGCTGTCAACACAAAAATAAGAATTCATTCAGAGAATTTATTGAGTGCTCACTATTTGCCAAACACAATTTTAGGAGCTGGGTGTATAGGAGTGGACAAAATCATTTGTTAAACTTTTACATTGAGAAATAAAGACTGCAATCTGCTAGAAAAACCCACAGCTGCCCAAGCAGCAAATATAGGCTAGGAACAGGAAGAGCTGGGTGGCGCTAACCTGTGCCAGCCTGGCCAAGAACACACACGTAAAACATGCAACTTGCTACAAGCACATAATGCAAGAGCAGAGGCTGTGCGTCGGCCAAGAAGTCAATTCAGCATGTAATATAGCACATGCCACTTTGCTTCTGGGATTACACCAACTGGCACGATGCTTCCAAAATCAATTGTCTCTCCTCAATGCTGACCCAGCAAAGAGATTAGCACTGCATTATTATTTTAAAAAAAACAACAAAAACAAATCCAAGAATCGAAAAGACAAGGAAGACTCTAAAAAGATATGCTGGGTCGGAACCATGGGAACAGGTACACAAGCGACCCAGCAAACTCCAAATTCTAGTTTTTAATAACCACACCTAACCAGCAAGCACTCCTGAGCCTGCCTTTCCAGGCTGTTTAGTGGGAGTGGCCCTGGGGGACCTAAGGCCCAGCCACCCACTACCCTCCATTGGCTGCCTTAGGGGATCTTGCTACAGTCGAAATCCTCCCCTCTCTGTCCTGCTGCCAAAATGACCACACTCTTAATCCACACCTCCTGGCTTCCTAAAGCCCGCAAAGGGCCTGCTTTAGGGTTGCTTATTTTGGGGGATTTATTACAATCAGAAATGATTTTTAATACAGTTAAGGCATAAAAAAAACCTCTTCCTTTCTCTTTCCCCCTTCCCAGTTGCACCCTGCAGGTAAAGACCAAAGACTGGATATCACAGGGGGATCTCTGCTTACCTAAAGGCCTGAGGTAAGACTGATATTAATGACGAATACTGCAGCCAACTAAAAACTCCAATATCTGAAGGACAAAAAAGACTCAGTCTCCCGATATTTAGTCACTGGAGCTAAAGGCAAGAAGGTAAGGAGGGGCAGGTGCTTTGGATGTGGAGCAGGAAGGCAGCTTGAGTACCAACAACCAAACTATGTTAAAGGAAAGGCTTTCACTAAAGGCTTTCAGACCCTTTGACAGTGTAAACGCAGGTGCAAACCTACCTGAAGGTTGCCTGAAGTTGTAAATTCTCAGGAAAGAGCTTGTGTTCCCTTCTACCCAATCCCAAGGTCATGATAGACATGTTTCCTTGTTGTCCCCTTCTGTATTACAGATTTCTTTCTCATTTTGCCTTATATGGAGGGTTTTGTACTTTGGGGCCCCAATTTTGTTCAGGTCCCTCTTACTAGACTCCTCACCTTGGACAAAACCTTGGATTTGGCTCCTGTCCCCTACATCCAACAAGTTGTGTGTGTGTGTGTGTGCACATGCTCAGTCGTATCCGACTCTTTGTGAACCCATGGACTGTAGCCCGTCAGGCTCCTCTGTCCATGGGATTTTCCAGGCAAGAACACTGAAACAGGTTGCCATTTTTCACTCCAGGGGATCTTCCCAACCCAGGGATCAAACCTGTGTCTCCTGCATTGGCAGGTGAATTCTTTACCACTGCGCCACCTGGGAAGCCCCACATCCAACAAGTTATCAGAACACAAGCCCAAGGGCATCACAGTTAAGTAGATGTCCCTGGACTGAAAGCTGACTTGAGTGCTAACCTATTCCACTGGATTTCTGCTTAAACATTATTTCTGGCCTTTGAAGCTATGTAACTTTCTTTCAGTTTTTATTTTATTTCATTTCCAGAGTTTTTGGTCAGAGTTATTTAGGCACTTAATCTTGCATACCAGGAGAAACAGAAGCAGGGACGTGTATTTTGTGTCAGAAAGTTCCCCAAATGATTCAGATGTGGAATCAGGTGTGGTTACAAGAGCTCTCAACCATGGCTGCAGTAGACATAATTTCCTGATTCCTTCTAACAAAAATAGCAATTATCTAGCTAATCTCTTTTACCATCTTCATCTCCCATCTAGGTTAAAGAGTAGGACATGTAGATAACTGTAAAGAGGAAACATTCTAAGCATTCTAACATGCCATGCCCATTTTCCATTGTGAGTATCTGTGGGGCTTGTAAAAGGGAGGAAGGCACATTCTGAGCACTTGAAAAGCATACAAGTCTTCTGATTTTTGATTTCACACACACTATTTCTTTGACTTCTTCTTTCAACCTAGTAAGTAAAGTATTATGAGATAAAGCAGTAACCTCAGAGAGGCTAAATAAACTGGTCAAGGACACACATGCATGAAGCTTTAAGCCAAGAGTCAGTGTGACTCAAAAGAATATGTTTTGCCTCTACCCATAATGTTGTTCCTGAGGAGCAGGAAATAAAGGCTCAAGTCCTCCTGGAGCTGACATTTTCATTGGTCAACCAGTGTGCCAATTCAGAGATGAAGGAACTGAGGTTAAAAAAAGGGTGAGGGACAGGCTCACAGACACAGTCCAAGTGAATGGCAGAGTGGGCACTGTTACTGAGTCCCAGGTTGCAAACGCCAGGCTTAACTTAAAAAAAAAAAATGTAAAATTGTTTTTGTGGAAAAGTCTTTAACTTTGGATTAATTATGCACAATTGTGAGAGGCACTCTGCTCACTATGGTGGAAGCTGATGCTTACTTCTAAAGTATGGCGGCTCACAGGGCAACACCTTCAAACTTGTTGGCACTAGTTACAGCTCCAGTGCCTCTGGGATGGGATTCTGTCTTTACTTGTTCAAGCTAATATTTTATGTGTGTGTTAGACTTGCCCAAAGCTACTTCTGTATTAAACAGACTTGAATTTTTAACTATCAAAATAGTGGAAAATGTGTTACTTTCACCTGGCACACACGTTTCTGCTAGTAAGTTGACTAATGGTCTTTGTCAAATACACTGACTGAGACCTTATGTCCAATGGGAGCCACTGGTACACACACAGGCTGTTCACATACACGCACACACACATAATGTAAACAGAAGACAACATTATTTTGTTCAACCAGGATACACTAGTGCACCTAGAGGCTCTGGGCTTCTAAGACACAGCCGCCACCCCGCTGCTGACCAAAAAGGATGCATTTTGCTCAGTTGCTGCAGTTTGAATCCAGGAGTTTGCTTCATAAGGTCCATGCCCTCTGCCCTTTGGAATTCTTATGTCATGGATATAAAAATAAATAAACTACCTTGACAGCTAGGGAAAATTCTATAAAGGTTGTCTGTATTACTATCTGAAAGAGACTAAGGAATCTGAAAAGTAGAGAAGAAACCTTGTCCAAACAATTATAAAATGATAAAGTAAAAAGATAAAGGGAAGACCAATGCAAGTACCAATAAGTAAAAACTGAAGATGCATTCTTAACTGCAAGCTGCAACTTGCAAAAGTTAGCATGCCTTTCTCCCAAGGTGTTTAAAAGTGCCAATATGACATCTGTGAAAAGGGGAAACAGAAACTAATTATTCTACTGTTAAAAAATTAACTCTTTGCATTTAACTTCAGAGCTTTCCTTGTACTCAAATCTTTCTAGTTGTTCCTGCTAGAGCACAATTTTCTCTCTAGTATAGGATTCCCATCTAAAATGTCTATGCCGCAAACATATCACACGTTGTGAGGGAGACAATGAGAAGTATGGTTTTACTAACCAGCATAAGTGATAGTCACTGCTTACTCGCAGAAGTTTCTGTTTTCTTGGCAGAAAACAATGTAAACAAAGTCAGTTTGGAAAAAAAAAGTCAGTTTGGTCACCATAAGCTTAGTTCTATCCAAGAAAATCTTGTCTAGCAACCTTCTTAATCTTGAGGACCACCAAGCAGGAGCCAGAGAGCGGGCAAGCTGACCCATGGCTCCCCTGCTCTTACCACGAACCCCAGAAAGCATCTTCATCTCACCCACCTGCCTTCCACTCTCATCTCCAGTCATACTAAGCTTTCTTCCATGCCTCTGCACATGCTGCTCCTTTTGGGTGGAACTCTCTCTCCCATTCTTCGCATGGCTGACCCTTACTTATCCTCAGGTCTCAACTTAAATGTCTCCTTCCCCAGACACCCCAAGTCTGGGTTAGGGGGTCCTCTCAAGTGCTCCACAGTACCCCTTTCTTCCCCCTCATAATACATATCAAACTGCATACCCTCCACTCTCCCCCCACACATTAGAAGGGCAGTTTCTCAAAGGCACTGACTCATCTGTTTTCTTCCTTGTTTTATTTCTATTGCCTACAGGACCTGACACCTGGCAGGTGCTCAGAGATTATCTGCTGACTAAGTGAATGAAGCAAAATGAGGAAGCAGAGGAGGGAAGAGGAAAAAGGGAAGAGAGAGCACTGCTTCCGAAGGAGCAGGGTGGGGTGTCCATGGCAATCATGTCATAAGTTTAGGCACATCATCTGTTTCTACATAGACGTGATCATGACATAGCCTTCTCTTCCTTCTTGTAAACTGCAAGGGTGACATACCTTGGGTTTTCCTGAGCAATGAATATGCCGACAATGAGACCCCAGGTGAGATACAACAGAAGTAGCAATAACCCCTTGCAGTTTTATGCTATTTTACAGTTTTTTAAAATGGTCACAGGATTCTCATATCAGTTCTGGGAGGCAGGCTGGACAGATATTATTACTCTTCTCATTTCACACATGAAGAAACAGACAGGAGATAGAGACCCACAAATTGCGATGCTTTAGCTTCTCTACCCAGCGTCACGTATAATCTCCTGCCAACATCAGCGGGACACTTTGCTCCTGTCGGAAATATCTATTCAACTGATATCATCAGTTAGATGAAAATGATCATATTAAGCAATCAATATTTTTTTTCCTACAGCTTTGAGGAAAAACTGACATAAAATAAACTACACGTTTTCAAAACATACAATGTTAAGAGACTTTTGACATAGGGATATACTACACCCAAGAAACTATCATCACCATCAAGATAATGAACACATTCATCTTCCCTCAAAGCTTCCTCCTGCTTTTGTAATCTCTCCCTCCTGTAACTACATCACTCCTATCCCCAGACAACCACTGATTAGCTTTGTCACTGTTGACTTGTTTGTGTTCTCCAGATCTTTATATAAATGTAATCATACAATATGTACTCTTCTTTATCTAGCTTTTTTCCCCCACTCAGAATGGTTGGGTGTTTCAATAGTACATTCATTTTTTTAATGCTGAGTAATATTCCACTGTACAGACACACCACAATATATATTTATCCAACCACCCATTGCATGGACACTTGAATTGTTTCCACCTATTAGCTACTGAAAATAAAGCTGCTATGAAAATTCATGTGCAAATATTTCTGTGGACATATGCTTTTGTTTCTTTTGCTAAGTACTGACAGTAGAATGAGTGGGTCATTTGGCAGGTGTATGCTTTACTTTGCAAGAAAGTGCCAAACTGCTCTGCAAAGTAGATGTACTATTTTATATTCCCATGAAAGTTCCAATTTCTCTATATATTGCCAACACTTGGTTTGGCTGGTGTTTTTAATTTCCACGGTTAAAGGGGCTGTATAGTGTTATCTCATTGTGGTTTTAATTCATCTTTCCCTAGAGGCTGTGTATGTGCTTAAATATTTTTTTGCCTATATTTTATTGAGCTGTTTGTCTTCTTCTTTTCAAATTCTAACAGTTCTTTGTATACATTGACAAAGTTCTTTGTCAGATACATGTTTTGAATATTTTTTCTCTCCAGCCTATTGGCCTGCCATTTTGTTTTTCTAATGGTGCCTTTGAAGAGCAAACATTATTATTCTGATGAAGTCCAACTTATTAATATTTTTTTCTTTTTGTGTACCATCCTTAAGAAATCTCTTCTAAGCCCAAAGTTACTAAGATTTTTTTCCTGTGTTTTCTTCTAAATATTCTATAGTTTTAGCTCCTTCATATAGGTCTATAATCCACTTTGAGTTAATTCTGTATTTGATATGGGGAAAGGACTGAGGGTCATCATTTTGCTTACGGCTCCAATTGTTCCAGCATCATTTGTTGAATGATTATCCTTTCCCTGTTGAGTCACCTTGGCACCTCTGTCAAAAATCAATTGTTCATGTATATGTAGATCTAGTTCTGGACTCAATACTCTGTTGCATTAATCTACTTTTATCTCTTTATATCAGGGTCACTCTGCCTTGATCATTATAACATTATAGTCAGTCTTGGAATCAGGTAGTATAAGTCTTTCTTCCAACTATGTTCTTTTTAAAAATTGTTATGACTACTCTTGGTCCTTTGCATTTAACTATATATTTTAGGGTCAGGATGTCAATTCCTGTGAAAAAAAGTCTGCTGACATTTTTTTTGAGATTGCCTTGAATCTTAAAGATCAATTTGGGTAAGAACTGACATCTTAATACTGAACCTTATGACCCATGGATAATATATTTTTCACTTATTTATGTCTTCTTTAACTTTTCCTTTACAGTTTTCAACATCTAGATTTTTACCCTTTTTTGTTGTTGTTAAATTTATCCCTGAGTACTTCCTATTTTTGATACTACTGTAAATGGTATGTAACAAAAACAGCTCCTTTTCAAAGAAAAGATTTTTTCTTTTTTTTTGTTCTGTTCTGCCTATCTCCAATCTTCTGTCCTTCCGTACAACCAATATTTTCTGTGCAATCCATGTGCCAGGATCTGAAGACTCTGGTCCATGCTGATCTCTTCCCTTTTGCTCTCCCTGCCTATAATATCCAAACAGCACATTTTCTAACTGCATCACACAACATTGTTATGTTTGCTGTTGTATTCTTTAATTGTTTCTTGTATATGCCTTATCTGCCCAACGAAATTGCAAGCCCCTTGGGAGTAAAACTATAATGTATACTTATTTATAAATCTACAATGCTTAGAATATTGATAGGCAAATAGGAAATAAATCTTTTTTTTTAAATGAAGGAACTCATAAATTCAGCAAACAAAACCTGTCTAAAACTCTAGCCTATCTGTATTCAGTACTACCTTACAGTTAAGCAGATAAAAAAACCAAATATTAAATATGTGTTTCTTATATTCAACCATAGCCTGCAGACTAAGGGGTTCAAGGAACTGTAGATTTGCTTTCTTGTCCTTCGGGAGCTCACAAGGAAGGAAAGCACTGAAGACAGCATCCCACTCCATACCTAGATGGCGGTTCTAAAAGAGCCCCAGGGCCTGTTGCCGGGGGAAGCCTAGTTGCATGGTGGCTTCTGTCCACTTTCCATTTCAGTCTCTGGTATGTACATTTTGACAAATAGCTGTTAGCATCTGATTGAGTCTGTTTACAAGACAGAGGCAGTTGTTTGTTTACAAGATACAGGTCAAACCTACCCTCCAATATCCATTAATTTATTTCAGTGTTTTCAGGCCTACTACTGAACTCTGGATTCTGGCCCTAACTGTTTCTCAGCATAGTTTAAGGTTGTAACCAACTTGTTTTCAAGCCCTTGAACTCTAGGATCCCCCCAACCCACATAATAAGTCAGTTCCAAACTTATTTGCCACAAAGAATACGGGACAGTTTAAGGAAGTCATCAACAGTGTTTTGTTTTGTTTTGGTTTGGTTTGGTTTTTATTTTTTATTTTTTTCATTTATTTTTATTAGTTGGAAGCTAATTAGTTTACAATATTGCAGTGGTTTTTGTCATACATTGACATGAATAAGCCATGGATTTACAGGTATTCACCACCCCGATCCCCCCCTCCCACCTCCCTCTCTACCCGATCCCTCTGGGTCTTCCCAGTGCACCAGGCCTGAGCACTTGTCTCATGCATCCAACCTGGGCTGGTGATCTGTTTCACCCTAGATAATATCAACAGTGTTTTTTAAGCGGCAAGTCAGTTGAATGGCTGGGATGTTAGGCCACTGTCACACAGGTGAATGTGGAGGTAGGACGAAGAAAGTGATAGACACCCAGAAAGGACAGCATGAAAACGTGGTGGTAGGGTAAGGTAGGAATTCACCACGGATTTGCAGATATGACAGAAATGTGTTAATCTGCATTCATGAGTCACTGTCTTTTAAAGAAGGAAGCCCTGGCTTCAGCTTTTTCTCTTTCACTCTTCTTTATCATTTCCCACATTAAATGCTACCTTTGGGTATACACCAGTTTTTAAAGAAAGAAACCAGTGATATTTCACATCATACCAACTCATTTTGGAAGCACTTTAAACTGGCTCAGACAGTAAAGAGTCTGCCTGCAATGTGAGAGACCCAGGTTTGATCCCTGGGTCTGGAAGATCCCCTGGAGAAGGAAATGGCATCCTACTCCAGTATTCTTGCCTGGAGAATCCCATGCATGGAGGAGCCTGGTGGACTATAGTCCATTGGGTCGCAAAGAGTTGGACACAACTGAGTGACTAGCACATTTTTAAACTGTCACATTTAAAAATAAAGATATATTTAAAAGGGTCAAAAAATACTTTAAGTATTTAAGATAAATACTGAAAATAAAAGAAAGGTGGTGATTCAGGTATTTTGCCTTACTTTCTAGATAGTTTGTCCCACTCTCTTTAAGGGTGTCTGGAAATCCCTCATGCACAGTGCAGGGGTCACTTGTGGACCAATACGCATTAAGACAAGAGTCTCAGGCAGAAGACTGGAACTTCAGACCCAATATATTTTCAATATAACTTGAGTTTAATATTACAGGAGTCTAAGCCAGTTCCAAAACTGTGCCCACTGCTGTTTCTGGCAGGTGTGTGTTCTGGATCATCCATGAAGTTATTTACAATTGCTTGACATGTAAGCACGACAGATTTTAAAGATCAAAACACAGGTGTGTATGTGTTGCACAATCCTGCGGTAAGGGCAGAACATGAGATCATTCTACCTAGAAACAAACCCAAATACAAACACCCACCTGGGGCTCAGGTGCATGGCTCTGTCTGCAGACAGATGAATTTATCTCTGGAGTTTTGTTCTAATATAACTGTGTTCTGATAAGAAATGAGGTTTTGAGGCATCAACACTACTCTAAACTGGGCGAGTCTTCTCAGTTGACAAGCATCTTCTACACCTGCCTTTACGTTCTTTTTAATCTATTCAAAGACCCATTTCTCAGCATAAATGGGCTACAGACACCCTTGATTTAAACAGCCTTACTTATTATTTTCAGTCTCAATAAACATAAGACAAGAGCACAAAGGTTTCAGGACAGTAGGGGCAGAAATATTTTCCATCTCATTATGAACCAAGAAAGAAAATTATCAAGATAAAGTCTTAAGAAAATAAGTGACTTAATTAAAACCACATCATAGAGTAGTGTGTGCATGCCATCCAAGGATGCACTTAATATTAAATATGTCCTATATGTAAAGGCAGTGCACAGTAACTGTTTCATAAATTGTAAAACTACTTACAGAGAAAGAGAGAGAGAATTGAATAGAAGGCAGGGCAGATAATCCTTTTAAGTCATAGCCCTGAATCTTTGGTTAAGCTTCACAGATAGCCTGGAATTTATTTCACTTACAAAAGAAAGCTAACAACAGGAAAGGAGTTGGGGACCCAACTAAGCAAGTGCACACTTATCTCCTGTGTCCAAAAGCAAACTTCGTCATTCAACAGACTGGGAGTTAAGTTATGTATGAATAAGAGCACAGAGGGAAGCGTTATATATGTATCTCTGTGGTCAAATAACTACTTTGTGGCTCTCTGATATGAAGGTATTCTAAGGGAAATAAGTTCTGTCTAAAAAAAATAGGAAAAAGACACACCACACACACACACATAAACAGGAGGCGCATTTTGTACACCACCACCGTTTGGTTAACAGATGTTGGTGTCTGCTCTCAGCTTTCACAAACAGATCAGTGCACTTTATTTTTGTGCAGCACCTTCTCTCCAACAGTGATGTCAAAAGCTGTGTGGCTGGTTTGACAGTATGTCTACGGAATCTGCCTAAGAATGATAAGGGAGCGAACACCTGTCAGGCTTATTTAGATGCTGTCTGCACTGGTGACTGGCTCCATGATAAGGTGGCTGCTGAGCTGCAGAAATGTCCCATCTTTTCTAAAGTGAACCCAGGAACCGTCATGTGTCATGCTGTGTTGCTGTGGCCTGCTTACTTCATGCCTCATTATTATACAACCTTCACTTATATTGAGGGGAGAAGTATATTTTTGTAAACTGTATTGTGTGATTGTGTATTGAAGTGCAATTAGTGTAAGAAGTGTATTGTGTGATTCAAAGGGATGTTTTCGATTAACGGGAACCATATAGGACCTATTAAAAAAAAATAACTCACTTTTGGAACCCAAGAACCAGGATCTAGTCCTTAGTTTCTTACTGACAATCTCCACTACCACAAGGCCGTCAGGTAACTCCTCTGGATCTCAGTGTCCCAGGCTGTAAGTTGAGCAGTTGGACTAGAAATGCGTTTCTCAAACTTTTCAGGCACCAGGGGCATTTTAACACATTAAAATCTCTCTCGGCCTAATCAAATGGCAGCAGCTATACTTTAAGAATCTGTGCAATTAGAAAGCAGTTACACTTCAAAAATCTGTGCAGTAGTAATGATAAAAAGAAACTCTCGATACAGTGACAATTGAAAATAAAATTCCAATTTATTAATCACAGCAGAGTCTGCAATCATTTTTAAAGGAATGGTATACAGATGTTAGACATTATTTATTTAGTCTACAAACAACAGTGAGTGTTCATATGTTTGTCGTCTTTGCAATAATTTCACAGCAGACACACCCACCCCAACTTGGGTCCTCTGTTTAAAGGTTAAGAACCCAGAACTTCAACACAAACACTCCAAATCCTTTCTGACACTGACTCTCTATAGTTCTGCTTTCTTTAGATGGTTTTTAGGACTGTTTAAACATGAGTGACAATTCTTTGGAAATATACTTTTAATTCTGCCTCCTCAACCAGCCAGCCAACCAACCAACCAACCAACCAAGATAAATACACAAACAACCCAAATTAAAAAATGGGTCAAAGGCCTTAACAGACACCACACCAAAGAAGATAAGCAGATGGAAAATAAGCATATGAAAAGATGTTCCATGTCACATGTCATCAGGGAAAGAGACACCACTACACACCTATTAGAATGAATGCCCCGATCTAAGAACATCAACATCATCAAATGCTAGTGAAGCAAGAAGAGCAACGGAAACTCTCATTCATTGCTAGCAGGAATGAAAACAGTACAGCCACTTTGGGAGAGGCAGTTTGGCAGTTTCTTTAAACACCAAAAAAAAAGTTTTTGTTTAAAAAAACAAACAAACAAAAGCAACTGTGCGCCTTAACATTTACCCAAAAGAGCTGAAAACTTAGGTCTACATCAAAACCTACATGTGGATGTTTACAGTAAATTTATTCATATGCCAAAACTTGGAAGCAACCAAGATGTCCTTCAGAAAATGAATGGATAAATGAAATTGTGGTACATCCAGACAATAGAATATTATTCAGCACTAAAAAGAAATGATCATGCCATAATAAGACACAAAGGAACCTTAAACACATATTACTAACTGAACAGATTAATTACTATCAATGGTCAAAAAGAGAACTCAAAGCCACGCTTTATGCCTTTGTCCTCAGACTATAAAATGTACATAGGTTACTTCAAATGGTAGAAATAACATTAAAAAGCAAAATCTAAAGAAAACTAACATCTTTTAAGACAGTTATCCCATGAACTGTATTGGACAAAATATTTAACAACTTTTACCATCAAAATATTATTACTTATATACAGCCTAAATCTTTCTTACTGCAAATTTGTCTCCTTCTCTGTAACTGACTTCTACTGATTATCCATCATCACATCATCAGTAATTTTTGTGTAATTCTCCTCATATAAGTGAACTAAAAAATAATAAGGCACAGAACTTAAAAGCAGTATCCTGAATTTAGGATTTCTTTTGACTGAATCAGGCCAGACTAATTTAACAGAAAAGTGTAATGTTAGATCCTGGCTCTATTACACAGTATGGCTATCTAATTAAAAGGGACTCCTGGAATAAAAGAAAGTCTCAGAGTCTAAGAAAGCATGAAGGAAAGAAGGGAAACTCCTGGCATAGAGACAAACACTGGGATGTGCAAATTATGGTCCAAATTATGGTCCATGGAATAAATGCAGCCCGCTGCCTAGCTCTGTAAAGTTTTATTGAACACAGCCTTGTTTCTTACTTTATACATTGTCTATGTTGCTTTTTCGATATACCGGCATAGCTGAACTATTGGCCCACAAAGCATAAACTCTTGACTATGTGGCCCTTTCCAGAAAAAATCTGCTGACCTCTGACTTAGACTTTCACCTCTGCCCTGGGTTGGTTCATTCTGGAGCTCCAGGACTCAGATTAGGTCTTCTCTCCTCTATCTACACTTATCCACAGTGCTTTTGATTTCAGTAAATAACTATTTAATTTCTCAAATTAAACCAATAAAAACTAACCAACCAAACAAAAACCCTGAAATTACCCCTAATTCCAATAATTCCACTCTCACTCCACATCCAGTCTATCAGTGAACCCTCAACTGCCTCAATATATTCAGAAACCTGCCACTCACCATCACTTGTGCTGCTATCACTCCACTCAAACCTACCATCATCTCTCCTGTGGATTCTTGCAGGAGCCTCTTAATTGGTCTCCTGGCTTCTATCCTGATCCCTTTCATCCATTCACATGACAGCAGTCAGAGTGATCTGGGTAAAATGACAGATCACATCATTCATCTTCCCCACTGTCAGGCTGTGCCCTGGCCACACTGGAATCCTGGCTGATCCTGGATCACTCTCAGCAGCCTCCCATCTCAGGCCTTTATGCTTCCTGACTCTTCTCCCCACAGTGTTCCTCACCCAGATCTTTGCTTGGCTCACTCTTGCATTTCCTTTTGCTCAAATGCTGCTTTCTCAGGGAGGCATTACCTGACCACCCTATCCAAAACAGCAACTTCATCTCTCACCCTTACCCCATCCACACACCCTGCCCCTTTTCCTGGTTTTATTTTTCTGCGTATTTCTTGTTTACTTTATTGTCTGTCTCTGCCAGGTACAGTGTACTCTCCATGAAGACAGGAACTTCATCTGTTCTGCTCACTGCTCTACCCGCAAGTGCCTGGAACACTGCCAGTAAGTGTCCAATAAATATTTGTTTAATGAGTGAATGAATGGGTGAATAGGCCACCCCAAGTGTTTACAACACAGTCCTACGCAAAGTTATATTTCTGACCTCTATTATAAAGACTAATGGGAAAATCAAAACTTCTTAGTGAAAGGTGCTTCACAAATAAATTGGCTAGAAAGTGCCATTCTACTCTAAAGCAAGGGATTGTGGTTGTTTAGTAGCCAAGTCACGTGCGACTCTTTGCAGCCCCACAGACTGCAGTGTGCCAGGTTTCCCTGCTCTTCACTGTCTCCCAGATTTTGCTCAAACTCATGTTCATTGAGTTGGTAATGTCATCCAACCATCTCATTCTCTGTTGCCCCGTTCTCAATCTTTCCCAGCATCGAGGTCTTTTCCAATAAGTCTGCTCTTTGTTTCAGTGGGCCAAAGTACTGGAGCTTCAGCTTCAGTATCAGTCTTTTCAATGAATATTCAGAGTTGATTTCCTTTAGGATTGACTGGTTTGATCCCTGCATTCCTAGCTGCTTTTAATGACTTCAAGCAAGGTATTCTGCCCCTTAATTAATTTTTTTTTTTACTCAAATTCCTATATACTAAAGGAGTTTATGGCTAATCTTTTTCTTCATTCTCCTAATTCTTTAAACTTTGGAAATTCGATTTCTCAATCTCATCTTCATTTTTCATTTTCTCCTGGATTATATCCAAGGCTTGCAAAACCAAGGGTCATGTATCAACCTGTAGCACAGAATGCTTTAAGCTGCCAGAAATTTTCATTGGCAATACAGAACTGTCATTGATTTCTTGGCAGTACATTGTCAAGTGATGCATTGATAAATCAAAAAGAAATGACATCACGTTAATCCAACAACTAGATTTGACTGAGTTAAAAATTTAAAAACAGCAAGGAAAGCTTAGGGACGCTGTGATCCTGGCATGAAGTCAGTCTGCACACATTAAAGCCACACTCAGTGTGATCCAAAGCCTCGCCCCTGTTGCACTCTACAATCTGGGAGCCAGATCACTGGAGCTGGCTTGGGTCACCATAGCTGCTTTTAATGACTTAAAGCACATCCTCCTGGTGCTCTGAATCCTAGGACACCCCAGATAATTAACAATAACAAAAACCCTTCTTATGCCTTCCTGGGCCTGTGTGGACCTGAGGGATATGGGCAGCCCACCTGGTCCTTGCCTGAAGTCTTATGAAGCCTAGAGGCTTGAATTCAAGCTGTGAATTGTACACACCAAAGTGGGGAAAGTAAAGAGTCACTTATTTATGTATTATTATTAGTTAGCTTTTGCTCAATTAGGGTCTTGTCAAAAGTGGATGGTGACCTGTGCCAGGGCACCCCACCCACCAAGGCTTCCTTAGACAAGGACTGAAGGTTTGTGCTCTCCTCAAAGTCATGTGCTGAAGCTCTAACTCTCAGTGTGATGGGATCTGGAGATGGGGCCTTTGGGAGGTAATAAAAGTCACGAGGGTACAGCCCTGGACCGATGCGATCAACACACTTAGAAGAAGAGAGCAGAGGGCTTGCTCTTTGTGCCTTGTGAGGAAGGCAGTGAAAAGGCAGCTGTCTGCAGGCCAGGAACAGAGCCCTCACCAGAAGCCAAGCAGACCAGCACCTTGAACCTGGACTTCGTCTCCAGAACTGTGAGAAATAAAACTGTTGCTTAAGGCACCCAGTCTATGGTGTTTTGTCACGGCAGCCTGAGCTGACTAATACATGAGGTTTTAGATCTTAACTGCTACTACTGCTAAGTCACTTCAGTCGTGTCCGACTCTGTGCAACCCCATCCCTGGGATTCTCCAGGCAAGAACACTGGAGTGGGTTGCCATTTCCTTCTCCAATGCATAAAAGTTGCATTAAATTGCCAAGTCTCAGAAAGCATATTTGTATGCTTGTTGACAACATTCTAAATTTGATTTCTTCTATTCACAACAGGAGAACATAGGAATACGTTTGCCCATCCTCATCTCCCTGTCTCTCCCTCCCTCCCTCTTACACACACACACACACACACACACACACACACACACACACACACACACACACACACACTATTCTGAGAGCAGCCACATCATGCCGAGACAAGTCTTCTTAGAAGGGAACCATAAACTGATGGAAAGAACAATTCCAGAATGTCCCGGTGAAAAAAAAAAGACATGTCAAGGCAGGGTCCCAGAGCCCTGGCCCCCACCCACTCCAGTGTTCTCCTTATCCAGAGAAGCCAGAAGCAGGACAGGGAAGCAAATGCGCGGAAGGTGGGCTGGGGTGAATGCATGCTGGGGCTAAACACAGAGGCGTGCAACACACAACTGTATCATCCCTGTTCTGTAACCATTCAGAGGAGCTCCTCCAAACTCACACAAGAATCTATTCTTGGCTTTTCGATGAGAAAAATTAACACAATGAATGTCCAAGTTAGGGATAGGGAGATAAACCCATGCATGATATCGTAGATGTTGTTCTTCAAAGCCCTGAACAAAAACACTTATCTGATCATACTATCAGATGCCAGGAAAAAAAGGACTGGTCAATTCTATTAAGGATGGTATGCTGGACAATGCAAACACACACATGCACCCCTCAAAAGAAAAGAAAACACAGCAGAAGTAGGTAGCCTTTAGTACAGCTGCATTTCCTGAGTTCCTCTGACGTTATTGTTCCCTTTTGATCATATCCCTGAACTAAACTCTAAAGAACTTACAACATGTTTAGAAAGTCTTTTGTTCTAAAATTTTCACACAAAGAAATCAAGTAGCCATTGTTTCCAAATTAGCTAAAGAGAAGGAAAAGACATTAATTTTAAAATCTGAGGAAAATAAGGTCCCAATCTATAAACTTTGACATGTCTCCTACAAATCACTAAACATTTCAAGTGCTATACCTATTCTAGAAGAGTCAACCCTGGTGTCACTGACATAATTTATTCATTAATATGGCATTAGGGCTTCCCTGATAGATAGCTCAGTTGGTAGAGAATCCGCTTGCAATGTAGGAGACCCCGACTCAATTCCTGGGTCTGGAAGATCCACTGGAGAAGGGATAGGCTACCCACTCTATTATTCTTGGGCTTCCCTTGTGGCTCAGCTGGTAAAGAATCCATCTGCAATGCAGGAGACCTGGGCTCGATCCTGGGTTGGGAAGATCCCCTGGAGAAGGGAAAGGCTACCCACTCCAGTATTCTGGCCCGGAGAATTCCATGGACTGTATAGTCCATAGGATCACAAAGAGTTGGACACAACTGAGCGACTTTCACCTTCACTTTCAATATGGAGTTAAGAGGTGCCTCCAACAAGGGATAAATGAAATTCTCAGCCACAGTATTCCAATTAAAAATGAGCATAGGGCATGAAACATGAAAAACAATTAGAGGACAATGAGATTCCCCCTCCTTTGCCTTCAGTTGCTATCAGTAAGACAATACCAACTGTGGGGGCTAGCGGGGGAAGCCTTTACTTTGGGAAGACCTATTAGACAGGAAAACATGAATGGACTGTCTCATTTCTTGACTCCTTAACCAGAGGGCACTCCCAACCATTAAATGAATGATCTCTCTCCATAGCAACCTTGGATGTACCTGGTGGTGGCCCACTTTCAGCAGTGGAGAGCTAATCATTTCAGAAGGCAAACAAATGAAGCAAAGAAGATACACAGGAAAAGTCTTCAAAACTAGCAGTACTATAGGAATATGAGAATCCCACCATCATCTCTCATCGATATATGTGATTGCTAGAATAGTATTCTACAAGGTATGTATAAAGATATTCAGTGTTAGGGACAGTAGCAAAAGGCTGAAAAATGAAAACAAAAACTGCTATGCTCATCAGCAAGGATTTGGTAAAATAAATTATGTTACAAACATTCAATAGACCCACCTGGGTTAATACAGAATAATCTCCATGATATATTGTGAAGTTTAAAAAAAAAAAGAAGGTTGCAGCATACTTTGTATAGTGTAATATGCAAGTGACAGAAAAGATACTTTCATACTTTTATACTCATAAAGAACACAGTTTTATAACTGGCTACAATGGGGAGAGAAACTGGAAGTCTAGGTAGTCTGGGAATGCAGAAAATGTCTTTTGCATTGTATATCCTTTTATACCATTTTCTTTGCTTAAATTTTTTAAAATTTAAATTTTATTTTATGGATATACTGCTTGACTTTTCTTTAAAAAATGTCTTAAAATGTGAGAGAGAAATGAATTTCTTCTTGTAAAGTTAAATTCTTTTCCTTTGTAGCTTCTATTCATTAATCTTTGTATAATCTCTTAGAATCATTAAATACAAAACAATAATAACCAAAATGCTCTCTAATCTCCCACTTTCAGTTGTATGATTCTGTTGTAGTTCATTAACATCTAAAAATATCTTAAAATATGATACTTCCAATCAAACAAAAAGCTTTGGAACACAGTTTTTAGCTATTTTAGGGAGAAATCTTTCTTATATTTTATAGTTGTTCTTTATTTTCAGAATTAATAGCTAAGTTAATTACTTTAATGACAATTGGTGGATGGAGTTAATAGTTCCTGGCTTTTTACATATAGTAACTATGACCTTTGGGTTTCAGAGAAGTCAAAATATTAGTTCTATTCTTTAAAGTATTTAAATAACATTTTTCTGGATAAAAAAGTAATGCATGCTCATTGTAGAAAACTTGAAAAATAGAGAAAAGCAAAAAGGAATATTAAAACAATTCATTATCCTACTACCCCAGAGAAAGTTACTGTTAGTTTTGATGTATAGCCTTCCTTTCCTATTTCCAATGCATTCAAGTATATATATTTTAAATACTTGGAATCAAGCTGCACTAATTGTTTTAAAAGTCTACTTTAATAAATTATCACTCCTACTTATCTTTTGTTTTATAATTTTTGTACTTAAGATTATAAAATATGCATTACTTGTAAAGTTTCAGATAAATTTTTAATTTTAATTTTCTGTTTTAGTCTGTTTGACAAATATTACCTGAAATCAAAAAAATTTAAATGACTCAAAATTCACAAAGTGAAACCAGGGTAAAAGAAATTTACATAATTAAACTTTCAAAGAATGCTTTTTGAAAATTTGAAGCATTTATACTTCTAAAGTTATTAAAGCTTAAAACTGAACTGAAGACTTTTGGAATGCTCTGTATTATAAATATATTTTCATGACATTAAATATTTTTCAAATGGATGACAGGATTCTTTACACTGATATGTCACAATATACTTGGCTAGTCCCTTATTACTGGATATTTAGGTTGTTTCTTTGAAGAGGTCACAAAGAACATAAAAATGACAGCTAAAAAGCCCTCATGTTAGACTAGACCAAGGTTAGAATTATATGAACATAGTGAAATCCTGAACAATTGATATTCAACACATATTCTCAAGTTATCTTCCAGAAGGAGTAATAAGCAACAATCCTAACAACACTGGACATATTTAGAGCAAAATAAAAATGTCTTTTATCATACACATAAAATATGTGATTTTTCTCCCTGAACCAAAGACAGCTATAAGAATACTTAAAGTAATAGGTTTCAAGTGTTGTTACCCCAGCTTGAAATAAAATTCCAATACAGAGCTCAGAACTGCTCTTAAAAAATAACCCATAGTTCTTCCTGGGGTTTAAAAAGAAGCAAAGGTTTAAATAAATTCATACTAAAATTCAGTTCTCAGGTCTTCAGTGTGAGCAGGAAGATAATCAGAAGCTCACATATTGGAAGTAAGCTACATCTTTTATCAGTTTGCTCAGAAGCCCCACCACACCATGAGGGGAATAAAGCAGGGTATTAGAATCAAACCAACAGATGACTAAATAATAAGACTGAACCTTTACTTCTAGTGTCACTGTCTTTCTGAAAGTTTAGTTGAAGTAACTGATCTGGGGAGAAGTGAGACTATCTCACACCATAGAGGAAGTTAGCAGATCTGTGCCCACCCAGATAGAAGACAAAGGGAAAAAATGTGAAGATTCTAATAATTTCTTATCTGTATTTCCAGTCTGACTTGAAACCATTCAATTTTTAGGCAGGTCCTTCAAATCCATTTAAAAATCAAGTTTCAGAGATTACAATCTTGTTCAGAATTAATTTTCCTGTCCTCTGAGAATTATAAACATGCTGATAACTTTCAACAATGCATTGGGCAAAAACAATAAAAAGGGCCTTGGGTCATAAAATCAATCCATTTCAGTTTCTGCATGGTCCCACCTTTCAAAACCTAAAAATGGGGTAGAATTTGGAATAAGTGAAAGGAGAAAAATTCACGGCCACTAGGAGTGGTTATTACCTATACAAAGCAGAACCAAACCCCCATGATACCAAACCAGGCCATGTGTAGACTTCTAGAAGTAGTAGACCATGGCTCATAAAAGAATCAAACATACTCTGACAACAGTATGCAAAATATGAATAATGGTCTTCCAACAAAATCAGATTCTGGTTAAATTACTTAATTTAGTACAAAGGATAAAACTTTTATAATAGCCAAAGAGATAAAATATGTATTTTTTTCAATCCACTCAATGCAGACAATTCTGACCCTTTATAATAAAATGGTTCACCTCTGTGCTGGATCTTCTTTAAAAGTATCTTCCAAGTCTAGACCACAGGACACCTTTTAGGTGAAAGTGCATTACATTGGGTTCCTTGAGTTCTTCTGTAACAAAAAGCTCTTGGATGGGGTCCAAAAGAGTCTTTCCAAGTATAAATGAAAACTCTCATTTACTTAGATAAAATAATTTAGTTGTGACATTTAATAGTGGTATGGTCTTGAAACAAAGTACTTCTCTATGACTCTGTTTCATCATCAGTAATAAGAAAGCTATTAATGGCATCCACCTTATAGGGTAAAAATGCAGATTAAATAAGACAGCACAGGAAAAACACTCAATATGTGAACATTATTGTTATAGGTACGACAGGTTAATTACCTTGGAATATACAGAGCAACTAAATCTCAACCAACAAAATATTGTCTACCAAAGGGACTTAAACTGCTTTAACAAATAGTGAAAATAACCTGTCATTAAGATCATGGCATCTGGTCCCATTACTTCATGGCAAATAGATGGGGAAACAGTGGAAACAGTGGCTAACTTTATTTTTCTGAACTCCAAAATCACTGCGGATGGTGACTGCAGCCATGAAATTAAAAGACACTTGCTCCTTGGAAGGAAAGTTATGACCAACCTAGACAGCATATTAAAAAGCAGAGACATTATTTTGTCAACAAAGGTCCATCTAGTCAAGGCTATGGTTTTTCCAGTAGTCATGTATGGATGTGAGAGTCGGACTATAAAGAAAGCTGAGTGCAGAAGAATTGATGCTTTTGAAGTGTGGTGTTGGAGAAGACTCTTGAGAGTCCCTTGGACTGCAAGGAGATCCAACCAGTCCATCCTAAAGGAGATCAGTCTTGGGTGTTCATTGGAGGGACTGATGCTGAAGCTGAAACTCCAAAACTTTGGGCACCTGATGCAAAGAGCTGACTCATTTGAAAAGACCCTGATGCTGGGAAAGATTGAGGGCAGGAGGAGAAGGGGACAACAGAGGATGAGATGGCTGGATGGCATCACCGACACAATAAACATAGGTTTGGGTGGACTCCAGGAGTTGGTGATGGAGAGGAGGCCCGGTGTGCTGCGGTTCACGGGGTCGCAAAGAGTCGGACACGACTGAGCGACTGAACTGGAAACACACAGATTATAGTTGTCCCCTAGCAATCGTCAGAAGTAGGTTCAAGGACCTCAGCAGATACCAAAATTTATGGCTGCTATAAAGTGGTGTGATATTTGTATAAAAACTATGGCACAATCCTCCCCATACTTTAAATCATCTCTAGATTACATAAAATACCTAATACAATGTAAATTTTATGTAAATAGTTTAAACACAGTGTAAATAGTTGCCTGAATACAGCAGATTCATGTTTCGCTTTTCAGAACTTTCTGGAGATTTTTTCCCTGAGTATTTCAATCCCTGATTGGCCACATCCACAGATGCAGAACCATTGGATATGGAGGGCCAACTGTACTTAAAAATAAATATATTTCTGAAGTCTTTAAGAAGTCTCAAAAATATTTTTCTATGCTAAGTTACTTAAATGTTTTCTTTGAAAGTGTTTTACTAGTCATTGGCTTAAAAATCAGAACTTTATTTTCTCACAATTCTGGAGACTCAAAGTCCAGGGTCAAGGTATTGGCAGGGTAGGGTTTTTTCTGAGGCCTCTGTCTCAGGCTTGTAGATGGCCTACTTTCCCCTGCGTCTTCACACGGTCATCCCTCTGTGTGTATCTGTGCCCTAACTTCCCCTTTTTATAAAGACACCAGCCATACAGACTGGGGTCCACACTGATGACCTCGTTTTAACTTAATCACCTCTTTAAAAACCCTCTTTCCAAACACAGTCACATTCTGACATATGGGGTGGGGGGGTGGTTAGGGCTTCAATATATAATTTGGAATGAGCACAATTCAGCCCATGGCAACGAGTATGTATTTTCTCTGCTTAAGAGCCTTTGCTGCTCCCTCCCCCCATTTTCTATACAACATATTATAGATTTCTAAACGTGGCATGTAAAATGGCCTTACCAACCTGGATGCCTATCTTACTTTTCCAGCTTCATCTCCTGTATCTCCCGGTTTTGCACCCTAGATACTGACCCCACTGAACCAATGTTCATTTTCCAAACATACTCTTTCATACCTCCTTGACTCTGAATAGCTTGTTGTCTCTGTCTACAATACTCTCCCATATCAGGTACTCTCTGAAGTTATTTTGATGCCTGAGGCAGAGCCCATTACATTCTTCCCACTCCTCCAAGAACCCTGAACACCCTGCTATTACAGCATGTATCACCCTGAACTGCAATTAATTCTCTCCATGTCTTTTTCCACCACTACACTGGAAATTCCTTGAAGGCAAGGAGCAAGCCTGGTTTTCCTCATTACTGATTCTTCTGCACCCAGTGCAGACCTGGTGCACAGCAGGAATGAAAAAAATATTTCTTGAACGAAGGAAATGAATAATGAAGTGAAGATATGAACAAATTAGTGACAGCAAAAAGTATTTAATTTCTCTTTTAATACGCAGTATAGTGGTATGGTAATCACCAAACTTAAGATGTGCTTAATATATGATTGCTGAGTAAAATACTGACTGAACCATAGAAGAAAACCCAAAACAATGAGGGGCTCTGGATTAACTCACTTGAAGTTATGAAAGCTGATCATCTTTGGAGTAAAAAGGAAATGGATTTTAAAAAGCCTATAAACTTCAGGGAAGAAGTGCCAAGACACATGTGACAAGGCAATCTGAGCTCCACTCCAATCCAAGAACAAAGGGTTCCTGGTTTAAGCTATGGAAGGGTTTGTTCCAGCAAGCAGCTGGGCAGATTTTCCTCACACGAATAGTTTTTAACGTATGGGAAAAAGAAAAGAGCAAAGCAAAACAAGCAAAGGCAGCAAAAGGGAATAATTAGTGTAAACTGTTTTGTTTTGCTTTTTTTTTTTTTCTTTTTAATGCATTGGACAAACCCCAAGGAGAATGTTGTGGAATAAACATCTGTTCACTCGGAACACGATGAAGCCCCTTTGACAGGATCTGTGGCCTGTGTGTGTCCTTACGTGCCCGAGGTTTCTATTTGTGTTTTCTCTGTGCAGACAGCCCAGAGAGTGGCCTAGAAAGAGGCCTACTCCAGGCTAGGACACACTCCACTGTCTCCAGTCAGGGCTGGGGCTGGGGGCAGCTCTCCTTTAGTTGTGTTTGACATGGCAAAAAGCACACAGGAGGGAAGGGCAAACACCAGTAGCGGGTACGTACAGAACTGCCCTGCTCTGTTTGTACGGGTTTCTCCCAACACTCCATTTTTACTGTTTCCATTAAATTCACCAGACATGTCACATGCAGGGGGATCAGCATTTGTTTCCCATCCCTATGGTCCCTGGTACCAAGATACTCAGTACAATACGCTGAAAGCATCTGTTTCCTTGTGCCAGACGTGTCCCTTGCAATCAGTCACTGAGTCTGGGAATTTCTGTTAAGGAGAGAGATCCTTGGGCAGATTCTTCTCCAGTCTCCAGGATCACCTGTTAGTTTCTGCCTCCCTAACAGAGTAGATGTGAGTAGCTGTGGGCCGAGAGGTGAAATTAGATGGGAACACCAGCAATTTTCAGTGGGCAGTGAGTGCCCTGAGGGAAACACCCCTAACGAGAGTTGGATGGCTTTAATTCCCATCCTTAAGACAGTAGATCACCTCACCTCAGTGTCTTGGACCACGTGGGTCCACTTCTGCACCCTCTGACCCAGTCTGTCAGCCCAGCCCATCTTATACAAGTTTCACTCTGAACAGCACACCGTGTCAAGATGTAGACAGACTTTGCCTCACCCTCCATCTTTCTTTCTGGCTACTGACATTCAATTTACTTGCCTTTTCTCTTCCTAACACCTCGTGAGCACAGGTTTGTTTCTTTGTTTTTTTTTTATGATTCTCTTTCATTATGGCATTAATGTCTAAATCTGGCATTTTATTAAGTACCAGGCAGGGGTGACGGCCTTATGCTTCTTCCCTTGACCTTTGTCCCTGGCTCTGTGTTATTTACACAAGGAGTTTAAGTCATGATAACCATGGTGCCTTGATTATCTAAGTCATACGGGATTTTTTTTCCCCCAGATATCTTTTTGCTCTGACCTGCCTCAAGTCCAGAAAAAAAAAACTCTTTTTTTTTCTCTTTCTCCCCATAGGCATATAGCTTTCTATTATCTCTGAAGTCTCCTGGTAGAGCCAGCTACTGACTTATGCCATACAACATAAGAGGCTGCATTTAAAAGAATCACTTTGAAAGTGGCCAGTTGGGGCTGTTAAGAAAACTAATTATAAAACTTACCAGAGTCCACCTACTGAGTTGGCTGGAACAAGTGCCAGCACTCAGAGCTTCATATTCAGAAGGTCATGGAGAAAGCAGGGTAGCTGAGGCTGGGATGGCGTGTAGGGAACAGCAAGGATTTCACAGCGGTCGGGGGCAGGATGGGGCATGCCAGAAGTCTGCCCTCAAACACAATTCCAACATCTTTTCTTTGGGACACCCCCTCTATCTGTCCACACACAATAAAAAATGCTTATGCATACATATGGTACCACTTTTGATTTTCTATATAACTGTGATTGAAAAACCAATTTATTCTAACGGAGTGGATGGCTACGCCATAGTTTAATTTTATCTGAAGGGGGAAAAAAAGCTGACATCTTAGCAGTTCAACAAGTCTTTGTCACCAGAGGCCTGTGACACAAATCTCGATATTTTATGGGAACATGTATAGCTTTTCTTCATTTGTGGCTATAATTGCTGCTGGAGACGCCCCAACATGTAAAGGTTGATGCTTCTGAATGTGCTGAAAGATGTTGGAACTAAACCATGCAGTGACAGCTATCAAAATGTCACCAATGCAGTGTCATATTCAGTCAAGATGCTTCAAAATGCAAATGTTCAGCTAACACTGTTCTAGCTGCAGAAGGAAGAGGATTACCTGGCTGGTTGGTGGGGAAAATGAAATGCATTAATGAGCATAACAGTGCTTAGTTGGGAAGGAGGCTGGTAACAGAGGAGGTCACTCCAGGAAGAGGTCTCCTGAACGGTGTGTTCTGTGTGTGGTTGTGTATACCAGACACTTTACATGCTTTATGTGTTTGAACTCAATCCCCACAACTGTCCTTATGCCCAGTTTACCGGGGACAAAACTGACTCATAGACAGGTTAAGGAACTAGTCCAGTATTACCAGCTAGTAAGCACCAAAGGTGGGATTCAAAGCCAGGTTCTTCTGACTTTGGAGTCCATACTTTAACCATTATGCAAGTTCTAGTTTCTCATTGTGTCCCTCTGCAGAAAGTGGTGTACATTTCAAGCGTCCTGTATCTTTACTGCCCAGGTGTGAGCCCTGTACTCAGAGTCCAAAGGTGGTACCATCTTCATCTTGCCCTTACCAGCTCCTAAGGGCAGCATGACACAGTAAAAGTTCACCATTTCAAATTTCTAAATTTTATGCTTCAACAACTAACTGCCAATCACCTAACCACTTGAGTATAAATTCAAAAGGCTTTATTTGAAACCACTGGTATTCATTTTTTGATAGTATTTGATCTGAAGAGATGGTTACCATCGCTCAGATTTAAACTTATGCTAATTAAGGTACAGGAAACAGTATAACCTAGTGAATTATGTTTGAAATTGAAAGCAAGCAAAAGGATGTCCAAATGTTTGGTCCAAGATCCACCAGAGTCTATCTCTGGCTTTAGATTAAACAATTAACCATCTCATCCCTGTTTACCCAAAATGTAGAAAGGAAACAGTCCTTCACTCAACAGATGAGTGGTTAAATGAGCTGCAGCTGTGCCAGCCTGGCATTGAGCAACTTCTACGCAGGACGCTTTGACCACAAAAGAGCTGGAGGGGACAAGCGCCAGAAGGGACACACCCACTGTGCTCCCTGTTACATTATGAATGCAGGGCTCAGCGTTGCTCAAGGGGCTTCAGGATAATATCCGGGACAGGTCTGCCACAGAGCTCTGGCTGATCCTTGCTGGAAAAGTGGAAGGAGAATCTGGGTTCTAAACAGTTTCAGAATAAAAGGAAGAAGGAGCTTTGAGACACTGGGAGGCTGGATCAAACCAGACACTCTTTGAAAATGGGGAAAATTAAAATTGGCATATTCTTATCTAACCAATATATAATTTCCACTTTCCACCTACTCTCAACCCAATTCTTGTCCTCATCCCCATGACAAACTCTGGGGTCATGTGCACTATTAAAACCTGCTCAAGCAGGCAGATCTTTGGCTTCCTCCATCACCAGCCCCAAGCCCTAAAGTCACCCCAAGAGCCCTAAGGGTCACAGAATAGTCCTGGGGTTCAGGCAACTAAAGACAAGAAGTGCCAACTAGTGTCCCTTCCCCCAGAAGGGTAATGGTTGGATATGTGCCCTCTGCCCCACAGTGCCATTTTTCAGATGCTTTATAAACCACTTGAAAAGAAAACTGCTTACCCATAATTCCTTGAAAATGTCTGGCTGGTTTAACTAATTCCTCAGTTATGAGCCTTTCTTCTAATGGGAATCTGTTGGAAAGCTGGCTCTTCACAATTGAAAACTGGGATCACCACAGTCATAAGCCATCATTAATAAATTTACGAAAAACCACACTAATAGTTTTAACTTTGTAGTAGTCTCCAGAAATTTGACTAAATAGCCTTAAATTAAAGGGGAAAAAAGCATGGATAGTAGAAATCTTTCATGTACCAGATTCTGACAACTCTTAGACCACACGTTTCTATACTTTCCAAACTCTCCTATTCACCACTGTCACTAATAGCCACCAAATCACAACCTTTGCTCACTTGCGCACTCACTATTCATTATGAAGTCCTTTGAAGTTCCACCTACCTCTGTTTTTATTTTTATTTTTTTTAAACAATTGTGTCCCTTCCCAGTTCACTTAATTCAGTTCTGTGGATAAATGTGTATGTGATATTTGCATGTGCTAAATGTAGTGCTTGTGCCAAAAAAGAAAAAGAAAAAAAAAAAGCCACCAAATATTTAGAAAGTACCTTCTGGGAGCTCAATTTTCTATTAGGAATAATAGGAATACAAAAAGCATATTTGTGTGACTGTGTGGGTGGTGCTTAAGCACGCAAGGGCACGTGTGTGGGCTCCTTTAAACTGTTGCTTCCACAGCTCAGGGCCCTGGCCAAGTGAACGGGGAAATGCTGGCAACATAATGTATGAAGACAGATACTAACCCAGCAGACTAGGGGGCTGAGGGACCTGGATGGGCATTGGCTCCAGCTGAACACATGGTAAGCTCTGTGCATAGAGCCCAGAACAAAAGAATAATTTGGATTTTCTTTTCTTTTCTTTTCTTTTTTTTTTTTTTTTTTGAGGATGTAGAATCCTTCTGGATCATTACCTTTTAGTTGGGAACATGTATTACCTCACCAAATTCTGGCACATGATTAAGCTACGGCCAGGATGACACATGATTAAACATCCATGGTGGTTCCCTGACAGTGTCTGAAAATACCAGGCACATTCTCCCACCTGGGACTAGTTCACACATTCCTTCTGGCTGTCCTTCCCCTCCTGGAAAATTGTTATTCTTCCTGCAATGTCCACGACAGGAGCCATACCTTCTGTGAGTCCTTGGGCCTCCAGAAGACCAAGTGCACAGCTCTCCCGGCTGGGCTCCAGCAGTTTTGCGTGCCCACCTCAAGTACAGGACTGACCACACTGTTCCAGCTGGTTACTGCTGAGCTTGTCTCTACCAGGAGACTGTCATTCTTGAGGCAGTGACATCTTTATCCTTATTTCACAACTCCCTACCCCGACCCAAACAATGCTAGTCAAGTGCCTGGAGTGGGCTACTGCTGTTTAGTCGCTAAGTCATGTCCAACTCTGCAACCCCATGGACTGTAGTCCACGAGGCTCCTCTGTCTATGAGATTTCCTAGGGAAGAACATTGGAGTGGGTTGCTGATTCCTCCTCCTGACCCAGGAATCGAACCTGAATACCCTGCTCGACAGGTGGATTCTTTACCACTGAGCCACCAGGGAAGCCCACCTGGTATGTGACAGGCTCTCAGAAAACTGGTTGCGTGAATAAAGGGCAATACTTATCATTTCTTCAAATAAACAAAAAGATCCTGAAATACTTTGACAGAAATCGATTCACTCAGAACATAGGAACTTCAGATCAAACAGAAGCTTTCTCTCTCACCCACTCAACTGAAAAGACAATTTTGTTGATGGTACTTAAAGCTCCAAAATATGCTTTCCATACCAATAAAATTTCCAGGCATGAACTAAAAGCAGAATTGAGGCTGCCAGATAGCTTAAACCACAGGTGATAACTTGAAACAGAGAAAGAAAGGACAAAGGCATTAATGAAAATAAACAAAGATTTCCTACTCTGCCAACTTTAACTTTTCTATTCAAAAAACCTCCCACAATCCCTAGCTAAAGAGTCACAGTGTCAATCATGCAATAATAAATAATAATAATGCAGGCGAAAGCTGCCTTAGGCAAGCAGGATCAAGAGTAGGGTGGAAGTCTCAAGCTGAGTTCACCGCCTCTTTTGTAATGATGAAAGAGTAAGAATTGGCTTCTAAATAATGAAGGAGACAGACCAGAAAGGTCTAAAAAAATGGAAAATACAAATTTAAGTGTGACTATTCTAGTCCTAAGGGATAAACCCTCTTAGTGGGGTGAAACAGTAGTAGCACAGAGATACAGAATGGAGACAGGGAGTCCTTTACCAAAACCACCTTTGCTACCAACAGTGAGGCATGAAGTGGGAGCCACCTTATTAAGAAAACTGTGTGTATATCAGCATTTTTAATCTTTCCTGATGAACGCCATATAATATAAGCAGTCATTTTTGTTTTTCCTCTAGATCTGTGTCTTTTCTCCCTACGTGAGCTTCTTCATTTTGAGTTTGTTTGTATAGGTTTACTGTCCTGCAAACTTAAACCTGATGCAAGTATTGTACTGTTTTTGTTTTGAGTTTCTGGATCATCAGGTGACAGTGAACATGGTTTGATATTTGTTAGTTGTCTTATTCCTCTCTTGTAAACTGAAGAGCATTATTCTTTACCTTTTTACAATGGGATCTTAAGTGTTCCTCTGATCATTTATGCAGAAATGATGTCAATTATTGTTATATTTGTGACATAACTTTCCAATTTGTTTTAAATTGTTTTCATGATAGTCCTAACATAGAAGAAAAGTTCAGCTTGAATGACTGGGTGAATGTATCTGAGATTAGAACCCAGGCTTGTCTGATCTCCCCACTCAAGTCCTTAAATAATCTGCTGAACAGAATTAATTTTACACTATTAAACTCTATTGATGATGTAGAGCCAACACTGGAGAAGTCAGTTGATATAATGTAATTTGGGTTTTGTTTTTTCCCCCTGCTTTCTTAAAGCTGTATTTGCTGCTGCTACCAAAAGTATACGTAGATCAGCCTACCCACCTTCATGTATGTTGCTTCATATATGCTGTGGGTGTAAAAATAGGCTAACCAAGTTTGCCAGGTCAGTATATTAATAAAACAAAATCAGAATTTGTCCTTAAAACAGGTTCTTCAACAACACATTAAAGCAACTATGCTCCAATAAAAATTAATTTAAAAATAAAACAGGTTCTTCAATACTCAGACTCACTCCCTTTCTCTGAGTCCAGGGAGCAAGGCTCTTTTCCTGGGGGTTGCCAGGAGTCTCACCTTTGGATAAATCATGGGGTTTTTCCAAGAGACTGTAATATGACCTTCCTATAGCAGTCACTTGATAAATGCTCATTTAAGATGATGAAATACTCTTCTTTAGAGTTCTAAACTGCCCAGGAGAAACTTCTCCAGTCAAGATAAGAGAAATGGAAATTTTCCATATGCAGGGAAGTAACTGGGATGTTATTTCTATGAGAAAAAAAAAGTCTTACAATTTTCTTTAAGTCAAAGAACTTACTATTTTCATCCTTACAGCAATCTAAAAATTATACATCAATATATTTGTTTTCTAAATAGAAACACATGATTCACTTTAAAGAAAAGCTGGCTATGAAAAAGATTTCTATCAATTGAATTGAATGGAATGGATCACATTTTCCCATTAAGTTCCACTTAAAAATTTATAATATTGAATCAAACTTGGCCTACTACTCAAAGATGTCCCTGGACTACTTAAAATCATTTAAAGAAAATACTTATTTCTCTCTAATCAAAGTAATTTTAAAAATGCATTTCAAACAAGTCACAAAATGAAAATTCCATATAGGTCTCAAAATTTCATAAATCTGCTGCATCAGGAGCAAACTACAGGAAGAAAAGATAAACCATATATAGGGCCTGGTCTGTGAAGCTAATCCTATAACCTCTTCCCTTTTAGAATAAATACTACTTTCTAAAAGTCTTCTAAAATCAAATATTTTTAAGATGACTCCTGATAGTTTATTTATAATTCTGGGAAAGAATCCATAACTACTAATATATAATACAATGTTCTTTAAATAGTCTATGTAGAACTGTAATTCACAAATATTTGAAATTTACTTACTCTGTGCCTGATACTCACCAGGTTTTGTATTTGGTTTTGTATACAGCAGTGGGAACAGAAATATAAATACTACATAGTCTCTAGGATCTTCCAACTAGTGACACAGATAAACTGAAGAAATTTTAATTCAATGAGGTTAAAAACCCTGATTGAGCATAAAAGCCATGCAGGACTATGAAAGAGAGCACTTAGCTCTGTTATACAGAAGAGTGCCAAGAAAGGCTCTGGAGAGGAGATGACATTTAATCTGAATCTTGAAGGAAGACTAAAAACTAACTAGAATAGCAAGATTACAGGCAGAAAAAGTAAGACATTTTCTCATGCTGTCTCTTAAGTGTGGGTACATATACTTAGAAAAACCTATTCAAACTTGAGCCCTCAAATAACTGTATAAGCTTCAGAAAAAGAGGAGTTAATAACTACCATTATTATACAAACAAATCACATCAGATTACTCTCATTTTTTTCTCAGGTACAGGAGGTAAAAACAGGAAAGTGATGTAGAAAATTCTGGTAAACACTGTGCCTAACACAGGGGCCATGATATGAATTATCCGCATATATAACAATTAGTCCACACTTCTTCCACCCCATTGCTTTCCAAATGGAAGCATGATGGAACAGCAACTGAGCTGCCTGTGGCTGACAGCCCCCTCTGGTGGTCAAGATGGGGAATTATGTGGTTAGTATTTCTGTCCATTTTCCTTTCCCAGAGGGAAGAATAAATACTATGTTCCCTCACTGTTCCTTCTTCTCTTCCTGTAGTTCAGTATCTCCAGCACCTGGACTTTAGTACACTAATATTTATTCTTCAGATTCCCAATAAATATTTACAGAGCTGAACTGCTTCAAATAAGAAGTTCCTAATTCAAGGCTTTTGTAAGGCCCTTTCCATTTTTCCCAAGTACTTTTACTGTGTACCTTTGCTCAGTCATCTGGGTATGAAGATGAAGAACTCTGCTGCATAAATTACCAGCATTCTCAGCCTGCATTGAGATTTTTACACTATACTCTAGCTATAAGGAGATGATCCCTCTCTAT
This sequence comes from Muntiacus reevesi, assembly GCF_963930625.1. Lineage (NCBI taxonomy): Eukaryota > Metazoa > Chordata > Mammalia > Artiodactyla > Cervidae > Muntiacus > Muntiacus reevesi. Next base: position 33,657,736 of record NC_089251.1, on the reverse strand, counting down.
CAATCAATTATTTGATGAATAAATTTCCTATCTTTTCTTCAAATTCTTAATCTGTTATCTTAGGAATTGTTCTTCATTTTATTTGTAAGGCAAAACTCACCAGAAATCACCCATAAGAGGAATACTAGTTATGCATACACTTGCTGCTGAGCTAAAGAATGCTGAAGATTGGGGTAATTAAGAATGATTTATTTCTACAGTTGCTAAAGTGCTTAAAGAAAAAAACCTCAAATATTCCAGAAGTCTCTCAGTACCTTTTCTTTAATTAAGTCTGCCTTTTCTAAATGATAAACATATTCAGGATTTTTTAAAAACTTAGTTTTATGTTTCTGGGATATTTAACTATTTAAGATGCAACAGTATTATTAGTTCACAAAAGCAGAAGAAAGAGAAAGGAGATGATGGGAAGAACACAGGAAAAGCAAATGGGAGAACATGTAAAAGGTAGCAATAACAAGGAAATACCTCAGGCTCCAAAGGTGAACTTAAGAAAAGAACATTAAAGAAAGAAAAATGGCAAGAAAAAATGGTGATAACTACACAGGGACTCCGAAGGACCTGGACTAACTCCCAAGCCTATACTGTGTTCACTTAATGTATATTCCAGCTCATTTGAGAACAGAGATATAATAAAACACACAAATGTAAGAACTCTGGAAACAGAAGGAAAGTTGTTGGAGGTGGGGCATGAGGGAGAGGCTGGTAAAAGGATATAAACTTTTAGCTGTAAGATGAATAAAGTCTGAGGGTCTAATGTAAAACATGGTGAATACAGCTGAGAACGCTGTAGTAGCGCACTACTGAGATTTGTTAAGACTATAGAATTTAAATGTTCGTATCTTTCGTATCCAAACTATCTGGGCCATTTTGGGGGAGTCTTTTACTTAACCTTTCTAATCTCAAGTATCTTGTCTTATAAAACAAAGGGGCCTGATGATATGATCTTTAAGGTCCTTTCTAGAAGGTTTTATTTATTTTTAATATTTTGACTTGTAAAAATGATTGAAAATAAAGAAGACTCAGTAAAGGAAAGGCAGACGAAGGAGCACAAAGGAACATTGGATTTATAAGATGCACAGAAATTCTAATAAAATGATGGTGTTTTCCAGGTAAACACCTCTAGTTATTAAAGGCATTAATTAGAGTAACCAAAAAATGTTTTCTCGCTTAGGATATACTCTGGAACACCAAAATAGCCTACCACTACTGCTCCTCCAATTCCCCCCAAATCACAAACGCTTTCTTGGAAAGAGTCCCATTTCTCTATGCTGAATATGTCATTATCCCAAAAAAGTGTCGAAGTGTCAAAGCTTAACTTTCTTATTCAGTTTTAGGTTCTGAATCTATAAAATGAGAAACTTCACGCTGAGTTCTCTTGCCCGGGTGTTACATACCATATTTAATAGGGTACTTGAAGGCCTTTGCTTAGAAACACTTCAGAAATACAAAGTATCATTATGTTAATCACTATTATTATAAGGCTCCAGAGTTTAGACTAGCTATAGTCTGATGTCTAAGGTGCTATGTGGCCCTCTGTGACCCAGGAGGGTGGTTTTCCAAGCATCCTGTGTAGGTGTGCTGCCCTTGTATGTATCAAAGCGTCATACAAACAAGAAGCCTAAGAGGGTATGAAGACTTGGGTTTAGATAACACTGTTGGAGCCTGATTTACTCTGTAATGCTATTGAATACCAGGGAAAGTATGACCCTACTCTTTCTGAGGAGTATGCTTCACAAAATTCAAATCAAAGAGAATCCGCAGAAAGAAAGTCCAAACCTAACTCAAGCATGTCCTGAAGACAATTAGGTAATAAATCCCAAATATAATATATAAATAAATGCTCAAGGCAGAACTTTCCAAACTTTGTGTGCACAGCACAACCTATGAAGCTTTTAAAAGCCTAAATTTCAGAGCTGTCAAAAGTCTAATTTGGTAGTTCTGGGACGAGTTCAGGAAATCTATCCTACACATGAACAGTCTTCTGGTCACACTTTTGAAAAGCACTTCTTTGGGGTTCCAGAAAGCCATCTAATAAAACAGCAAAATTCTGATTCAACACATTCAACAAAGACTTGGAGGTCTCAGAGACAGCAAAACCAAGTGAAATAAATGAATTACTTTTTTTTTTTAAACACAGCTTCAATTAAACAGCAATGTAAGTGGCTAAGATTTGGACTAGAATTTCTAAAATCTTGACCAAAAAGAAGCTGAACTGAAAAGCTGTTCCAAAAACACAGTCTCAAGAAATACGCCCGTATATGAACAGAATAAAGCAGAACAAAAGCCTTTAGACAGAAAAAGTGATTGCTACATGCTTTGCATTTTCAAATACACCAACTAGCAACTCAGAGAACAGGTGTGACAAACAAAGGGCCAATTTAATGCCCATTAAAGAAAAAGTATGAGAAAAAAAAAAAAAAGCCCATTTGTGAATAAGCCTCTGAAAAGAGGAGCATCCAAGAAACAGGATCCAAAATCCTAATGTGTCTTTGCATTCTTAAATGCTAAAGTCACGGGGGAGAAAAAAACAACTCTATGTGAAATGTTATGAGGTGTTAATGTATCAAAGTGTTACCCACTAAGAATAACACACAGAACTGCTCAAGTGATTACTGGAAGCTTTTATTACAAAGAGGAGAAGGGGTAGAAGAGATGCAGCTGAATGAAGAACAGAACTAAAGAACAGAACAACTATCTACACCATTCCCTCCTCTGCCCCCCAGCTAAATTACAGACTGAACTCCTGCAAGGAATAGCATGTAACTCAGTTGGGAAGATCCCCTGGAGAAGAGAATGGCAACCCACCCCAGTATTCTTGCATGGAGAAGTTCGTGGACAGAGAAGCCTGGCAGGCTACGGTCCATGGGGTTGCAAAGAGCCAGACACAACAGAGCAACTAACACTACGTGGAACTCTTATTGTCGTCACCAGCCTATCGTCACCAGCCAAATCAACTGATCTTTTATTAGGGCTCAAGGCTTAGTAGTTGGTGACTGTTTAAGGCTCGGCTCAGATCACACTTCTTCTGTGAAGTTTTCTCTTCCTTATTCCAGCAAGGGAAATTTTACTAGTTTTGGTATTCTGGTATCATACTATTTTTACAAATCAAAATACCAGTATTTCTGTTGGTACTCCAGCATGAACCCACAAGGGGCAAGCAGCATCATTCATCCTGGGTTCTTTCAATTGTTGGTTCTCTGCAATTCCTTCTGTCCAGTCCTGCCTCCCCAACCTCTCACCGCAGACACCTTTACAGTAGAGGAGGGAAGCCTCCCAGCTCCTCCTTGCTACTCAGCTCCTGCAACGTCCCCTCTCCTCGCCAAGACCAATAAAAGGCCCACGCTAGATTCAAGGAAGAGGGAAGGTCCCCTGAAAGCTCTGGAAGTTCTCCTGTCTTTCTCCAAGAAAGGATTTGAACTGAATTTTCTATTTAGGGAAAGAAAGCCAGAGGCAGTTTAGACCACAAATGTTAAACTTTTGTAGTTTATTAAGAGATCAAATTGGACCAAAGTATTTTTAACTATCTTGCTCTAAATTTAGTTTGTTTTCATACTTATTATATAAGTAATTAGCTATTAGCTTTAGCTATTTAAGAATTATTGTAGGAACACTTGACTGTCCAGTGAACAAGTATGCCATTACCCTCCTTTCTTTATGATTCCACACCTCCAGAGCAGCTGATCTGCCTGGAGCACGTGGGCATAAACAAGGGCATCACAAGTCATCTGGAGTCAGTGAGACAAGAGTTGTAAACAGTGTCCAAGAGAAATTTCAAAACCTGGGATATGTTTTCTTCAAAACGTACAGAGCAAAATCTCAAATCACAAGTATCTTTGAAGACGTTAAACACTGTCCCCAGTCACTCACTAATCAATAACCGTCTCACCCACAAGTCTGACTGCAGCACTGCCTCCCGTGGTGCCCTATTTGCTGCAAAAGAGTCAGACCCCAGGGAGCTACTGACACCAGCTTCCCCAGGAAAAACCGTCATTGGCCAGGACACTGAGTATCAAGTTTTCATCATTCTCTCAGTCTTGTTTTTTAAAGATTTTTCCTACAAATATGCTAAAGACAGGTTTATGATAATAAAACTGCAGTTGCTGGGAGGCCCATTGAGTTCAGTTCCCACGTTTCACAGGTAAGGGACCCAGCCAGGTGAGGCGACTTACTAACCTAGGGTCACACAACCACAACACAGTACTCCTGCCTTCCAGGCTGGCCCTCTACTTCCCAGGTTTCACTGCCTTTCTAGGAGAGAAGCACCACTCTTTCCAAGCAGCTTTCTAACTGCTTGGCGTGGGTGATGTTTCTGAATGGGCCCTCCTTGAACAGCTCCTAAAACACTGACTCATTGCTCCTGATTACTTTGGAAGTGTTACTTGCTCAGTCATGTCCAACTCTTTGCGACCCCATGGACTGTAGCCCGCCAGGCTCCTCTGTCCACGGGATTCTCCAAGCAAGAGTACTGGAGTGGGTAGCTGTCTCGTTGTATCCTGCCAACTATGCCAATTGCATCGCTGATCACTGAGCCCAGGGTAGGCAAGGAGCAAGTGGGGAAGCTGGAAGAAGATGTGAGGAGTCGTAGGAACTGCAAACATGTTTTATTCTCTTGGCTGCCACAGTAGCAAGGCAGACAAGCAGCAGACATGCTGTATTCTCTTGTGGTTGACCCAGTGGACACAGCCACAAGGGCTTTTCAGGTGGTGCTTATATAGGTCTACAAATGATCTCAGCGGTTGCATAACCATGCAAAGTCATCATTTACAAAACATGGGGCGAGAAGATGTGGTGCCAGAGAGCCATATTGGCTAATTTGCTCTTCCCGTAGAGTAGCCATGCCCTCCTCCAGGGGCTCTTCCCAACCCAGGGACTGAACCTGGGTCTTCTACTCTGCAGGTGGACTCTCTACCATCTGGTTCAAGCTCAAACTTGAATCGGAACATTTGTCAACACAGTCACGATCTCCAGAGGAAAAGGAAAGGAGTGAGTTCGCTCTTTCCTGGGAGTTATCAGGAAAAAGAAATAGCTGTCCTCCAGCTTACCTCCTCCTCCTCTGTGTCACCCAGTGTCCCAGGCACCTTTTTGTTTGTTACTACAAGCCCTGCAAACTGAGCCCCTCGCCCAATAGGAAGGGATACAGGAGAGTAGACTGAACATGAGTTTCAGAACAGAGAAGGTCAGATTTCAATATTTCACCTACTTTTTCCCTGCAGTGTAAGTTACTTGGCTTGTCTGACCTACAGTTTCTTCACCTGTAAAACACTGGGTTGGCCAAAAAGTTCGTTTGAGTTTTTCTATACCATCTTAGAGAAACATCATAGAACTTTTGCAAGGATGAAATGAAATCATATATTTAAAGTTCCTAGTTCAACGTCTGTTTCACATGAGCTTCTCAAAGAAATGAGTTCCCTTTTCCCCTCTTCTGCTCTTATTATTAAGATTTTAGACAAGTAATTAACTAGTTAACCTCCCCTACATAATGGAAGATAATGTATGCTTCTGATGAAAAGACACTATATAAAAACAAAATATGATTATTAACCATCAAGATGAATACCTGAAGGCATTAATTCACTTTATAAAATATGCAAAGGTACCAATTCACTAATAAATAAGTCACGGCAGGAGTCATGGCTGTCTGAGACTGCCAATTTGCTGAAGAGGTACACCAGGGCCAAAGCGCCAAGAACTGTCTAGAGAAGCTGGAGAAGGAAGTTTAGCTCTCTACGAGGGATGGTTAGCACGGCTACCCACTCCAGTATTCATGGGCTTTCCTGGTGGCTCAGATGGTAAAGAATCCACCTGCAAAGTGAGAGACCTGGGTTCAGTCCCTGGGTTGGGAAGATCCCCTGGAGAAGGGCATGGCAACCCACCCCAGTACTCTTGCCTGGAGAATTCCATGGACAGAGGAGCCTGGCAGGCTACAGTCCATGAGGCTGCAAAGAGTCGGAGACGACTGAGCACCTAAGCAGGGCCGCAGGAAGCAGCGACACATAAGTGCGCAGCGCGCCACGGTGGGAAGAGCCTGAGAAACCTGGGTCTCGGAAGCCCTGAGGCCCAGCTCCAGACCTGTCGGGAAAGGGGGTGAGAGCTGGGCAAGGCCTTTAAGGTATCTGAGCCGTGACTTTAACTCTGGAAAACGGATATGGCCATGCGTGTCCTATCTAGCCTGCAAAGGTAACTGTGGAGAATATACTTCTAAAGTCGGAAGTGCAATATATATGTAAAGTGCAACTATTTTGAGTAAGACAGCATACAAAGATGAGAAATAACAGACTATAAAATGAGGAAGGCCCAAAGGGTGATGACAAGACAGGAGGATGGCAGCCATCGCCCTGACTAGAGGACACTAAGTAGAGGCCAAAGAGTAACACGCAAGGGCTGAGCACTATACACTCACTGCTCGGCAGGGCGACTCTGACCCACCATGCCGGGGCAGGTGATAAACAGGCACTATAAACATTTAAGCCAAATTCAGCTTAATGTCAAATCAGGCAATAAAAACAGGAGAGCACTAACACTCTTACCACCCTGTCTTCAGAAGAGTACAATGGGTCTAGAGGTCACTCGGTTCCTATCTTTACTGGAATAAGTGACAAATAACAGAGAAATGTGGTTAATACTCAAGAACCTAGATTGTGGGTTAATAAGCATTTGTGCACAGACTCCTGTCTGGTTTGAGCTGGCTGGCTTTGTTTGGGTGACAGAGGGCCCACACGGAGGCTCAGAAACAGTAATTTCTTGCAAGGACACTTAATAACACAAGGAAGAAAAAAAAGTACCCCATTCACTCTGTGTTCATTCCAGCTCCAGTTGCCCTGGCTTTGGGATGCATAGGGGGTTTCACAAGGAATAAAGGAAAGGCGATTACCACTGTTTCAGACAACAATCCAGGGCCAAGTGACAGCTTAGCTGTGGTTTGCCCTGTGTTTATACTTTATAGAGAGAAGCTATGCCTGAGCTTTGTTTGCAGGCCTCTTGGTATATAGACTTTTTAAAAAATTAATTTATTTATCTTAACTGGAGGCTAATTACTTTACAATATTGTAGAGGTTTTTGCCATACATTGACATGAATCAGCCATGGGTATACATGTGTTCCCCATCTTGAACCCCCCCTCCCACCTCCCTCCCCATCCCATTCTTCAGGGTCAACCCAGTGCATCAGCCCTGAGCACCCTGTCTCACACATCGAACTTGGACTGGCGATCTATTTCACATATGATAATATACATGTTTCAATGCTATTCTCTCAAATCATCCCACCCTCACCTTCTCCCACAGAATCCAAAAGTCTGTTCTTTACATCTGTGTCTCTTTTGCTGTCTCATATATATGGTCATCATTACCATCTTTCTAAGTCAGAAAGAAGAATACCAATACAGTATATTAATACATATATATGGAATTTAGAAAGATGGTATATAGACTTGTACTGGCTGAACTGAGTCTGCCCAATCTGCTGTGACTGGATCACTGCTGGCCCCCTGCCACCGCCCAGCAAGGCAAGCTGTACAAGTGTCAGCCACAGAAGAGGAATAAAAGGATTGGGCCCCATCCCTCTGAATGTGCTGCTCTACACGGCAGGCACTATGGCTTGAGTAATCTAGTTTCCTTGGTAACCTAACTATGTACTGAATGGTTTCCATGGCAAAGCATGTCCCAGAGTCCAAATAATCAACATACGCATACAATTTGAAATGTAACTTATTAGTAGGGGCTGGTCACACTAGGAAAAATTAGTAATCTTAAAACGTCATGATACCCTTACTGCGGCCCAAAAGCAGATGTCTCCATGAAGCCCAATTGAAGGGTGTCATAACATAGAAGGGCAAGGCCAAACCTGAAATGTGCCACCCTGAGCTATGTGACACTATTTCTGTGAATGCTATGTCCCAAGAGATGAGATCCTGGTCTGGAAGTAAGAGGCTTGACAACCACAGAGTAAGAGTAAAGTACTTCTGGGATTCCTAGAAATCTCTGCTAAGAATGGGACTAAGGTTCTCAAATAAACAGTCTAACAAAGTGCTCATTTTATAATCTGGAACTCAAAGGGAAAAGGTTATTACTTTCCCTCTCAACCGGGGTGACAGCACCCTCTTAGGGGGATATGGAAATGCATGGGGACATGCACCATGAAGTGGTCTCAATATCTGAGGGGTCATTCAAGCAGCAGGTGGGGCTAAGGATGCTAAATGCCCTGCCCTGCACAGGACAGGACCACACGACAAAACAAAGAATAACATCCACATGAGAAAATGTGTCATGTTACCAAAAGAAATTCCTAATGAGAAAAATAATCAATTTTTAATGTACTTTTTTTTAAATTAAATTTTTTAAATGTACTTGTTACCACTTGTCTTTTCTCTTTAAAAAATGAAAGACAAAAAGGAAGGGGGCAAAAAAATCTAAATAATATTTTTAAAGTTCTTAATCTGTTTGACGAGAGTGTTAAGCCCATGATGTAAAAGTTAAAAAATGACTTTTTAAAATGAAGAAGGAAGCGACTTTAATTTCCAAGAAAGGACAGACAGGGCTCCAAAGAACTGGTGGTAGTAAAAGGCTCCATGCCAGGCTTAACAGGGTAAAGCTGCCCTGAGGCCTACTGTAATCTTTAGGTTCAGAACTCGTCAGTCCAAGGTCAGGGTCCGGATAGGTCCTCTTTTTACTCTGCAAGTAACTGAAACTTTCTAATTGTCATGTATGCAAGCAACAGTGATCATGCAGAGGAACAGGGATTATGTGCAAAAGCCTCCTTTCAGATACCCAGAAAGGCCCAAATGACAGGCAGATTCAGATCCCACTTCATTCTGCAACCAGCCCAACTCAGGACCCAGACAATCTGGTCAACTCAGAAGAAGACTTCCTTAGTTCCAGGACTCTCTTTGGGAATCCTGAACACCTCTAAAGCCGGACTGAACTGAAAAGCCCATACTGACCTTTCTTAAAATTCCTAAAAATGCTGGAAATCTGATCCATGTAAGAGTTCTTAAGATTAAGATGCAAGCCAAAATCAGTATGGATTCACTAGAGCGCTGAAGACTTCCCAGATCTTCTTGTTCTGACTGAAAGCCCACTTCAGCCTGAAGATCTCAGAGGCTGAGCAGTATCCAGATTTACTCAATAGGTCTAGCCTGTCAGCAGTCTGAGGTGGCCCACTGATGGTCATAGTTGTCATAGTTACCATGATATTCTCATGTCTATTCCTGTATTTCCCCCACCAGCCTATCCTAAATGAATTCAGGGGACTGATAATACCTATGGTCCTGGCGGGAAGTATCTGGAGTGGAATTTTTCAAAATTGGGATCTCCAGGTATTTCAAGAGAAGGAAGAAGATGATGACGTTGATTGAGATGACAGTCATAATAGAATAGCAACTTACTAGGTATCTGGGGTTTATAATATGCCAGGCACTATCTTAAAACAATTTATATACATTCTCTCATTCAATCTTAGCAAAATTCTATGAGGATTATAGATAAAGAAACTGAGTCACAGAGATGTAATTTATACTAGGTTCACAGAACCAGAAAGTTACAGTCAGGCCAAAAACCGCCATCTGTCTTACAGTCAAGCAGGGCTCTGCCTTGGTGTTTCACTGAAGACTTGCTCCTGATGGGAAAGGTAGGTGGGCCAGGAGAGAGGAGAAGTGGCTACTGAAAGCAGAGAGGAGGAGTCTGCCTTGGCTCAATTACATTTATAGAGAATTGAGAATTTGGGCAAAAGGGTAGAATCAGACCTTGGACCTAGTTAGTCTTCAAGAACTAAAATAATGGGGATCCTTCCAAAAAAGTCTATAAAAATCAGCCCAGAAAGGTATACATGCAAAACTGCTCTGATCAACAAAGTGTGTAAGGAAACTGAAGACGGACTAGGAAATATTTGTCTGTACTAAGTATGGAGTGGAAAGTAGGAAAAAGATGAAAGCTACAAATGAAGAAACACACTTTAAATAAGTTACCAAGTAAAAAGCTATGGGCTTTCTTCCTGAGATTATGGGAGGATAGGAGGCAGACAGGCAGTGAACTGAAGAGACCCCTTCTGAATTTCAGCTTCATCATCTATAAGATGGGGCAACAGTAGTAACCAACTTTATAGGGCTGCTGTGAGGACTGAGTGAGTTAATGGGTACAGCATACTAAAAACATATGACCCAAGTACTCATTAAGTATCAGCTACCATTAATATCCAGTACACATATACACACCCACATACATACACACTCACTTGTAGAGAATATACACTATGATTTTGATTTTTAGCTTTTTTTAAACATAAAAATGCATGGTTCTGCTCATCTTTCTGATATTTGCTCTTTTTTTTTTTTTTTTAAACTCAGAAAACTTTCCATGTGAGTAAACAGAAATCTACCTGGTTCTTTACTGCTTCATTCTGTACCGAAGTATTTTTAGTCATTTTCCTACTGACAACCATTTCAGTTGTTTCTACCATCTGGACCTTCAATGTTAAATTCTCTACTGACCAAGAAAAAACAGGGTTCCAAAGTTTATCTGTGTCCTTAAGAAAGTGTGTGCAAAAAGTAAATGAAGAGTCACTAATAGAATAGAAATAACAGAAACCAATCACTAAAACAAATTATACCTACAAACAAATATTTTGAAGGGTTTTTTAATTGTATGAACATAAGAATCTAAAATTTAAAAATAATAATACCCTCTATAATCTTTTTTTCCCAAGGAACCACATATATTGAATGTTTTTCCCAAGGAACCACATATACTCAATACATATTGAGTATAATGAATAAATCCTCAAAAGCTTTCAACGTAGTTTTCTTTAGTATACATATTATACTGGTCATGTCAAACTCTGACAAAACTGAAGTTGGCACAAAAGCACCAGGTCAGAGGAGAAAATGGAAACATGGAAACATTATTGCCATTTGGTCACAAACTTTTCTCAGAGAAACATGACTATAAAAACGTGTTTCAGGATGAAAACTTGGCACAAAATAACCCAATCTTACATCATCCTTTTCAAAGACTGGGGTGGAGTAGGGATGGGAGGGATTAAAAAGCAGGAGAGCAAAGCTCTTTAGATGTAAGAGAAAAAAAGGTTGCTGGTAAAATAAATTTTCCACTGATGTATAAATTCTTCAAATTAATGGCTTGGTTTTAGATGAAATTTGGCAATGTAGCAGATTTCAGTCTTTTTCAGGTATGACCTCTATTTTGTTGAAGCTGTCTATAAAGATAATGTTCACAGGCAGGATGTCCATTCCCTATTATGGTCCTAGTTACAATATTATGTTAACTCATCATTTGTTTTGCTTTAAACTAAAGACTTCTCCATTCATTAAAGTCATTAGTGCTTCTAGTGAAAGACAGCATGTATGAATTTTAACCAGTGCAGAAAACGTCCAATATAATTATTAACCCTGTATTATGAGACTCAAAATCAGACATAACAGGATCAAATTGCATGTTCTTTAATAAAAGGTCACACAGTAAAATCTGACATTGGTGTTCAACCTTTCCTCCAACAACAGTATAGGGGTTCCACTTTATACATTAATTTTATACATTAAGAGCTTTAGTCATTACCTACTCCTACCAAACACTTGTAATCAAGAACCATGCCATTACCTTTTGGTATTAAGTAATTACCCTTTGAAATCATGTTGTGGAGATAACAAACCATATACATTTTTAGGAAGAAGATGAGGTAGAATGACTTTATTTTTAAAACCCAACTGACTCATCACGCTATGCACATCTACAAGCCATTATATTCATATTAACGTCATAGACCAATTTGGCTTCCCTGGTGGCTCAATGATAAGAATCTGCCTGCCAATGCAAGAGATGCAGGGTCTATCCCTGGGTTGAGCTGATCCCCTAGAGAAGAAAATGGCAACCCACTCCGGTATTCTTGCCTGGGAAATCCTATGGACAGAGCTACATTCCCTGGGGTTGCAACGAATCAGACACAATTTAGTGACTAAACAACAACAGACCAATTCATGGATCCTTGTGGAGATAGAAACATACTGAGAAAAATGAGAACCAATGGCATATCTGAGAGCTGGAAGCCCTGGAAAGAAGTGCTGTGAACCATATGAGTTTCCTGGAAATCGAGGCCCCAAACATCAGAGGAAAGCCCCAAAGTGTCAGGCCTCAGCCCCCTGGATCCTTGCTCCTGGAGCTCTTATCTCTCCACTGTGAGCTAAACTCAGAAACCTAGGTACTAGTGTTGGGCAGAGAGAAATACAAGTGGCAGGGTCTTCATGAATCTGTCCTTCCACTGTGAGCCAAAACAATAAGGTTAAAAACTGCTTCCTAACATAGTGATTATGTTAGCTATTTTGCGAACAAGAAGGAAGTTAAAATGTGCTCTTACTAAAGCAAATATTGATAAGCATAAACATCATAATTCTTAGAAAAGTGGTCATTCATTATACACCCCTTATAGCAAGCCTTTTCAATCTTTTGGCTTCAAGACACTATGCAACCTTAGACTTACAGGTTTACTAATTTACTGAACACTAAGCGTCTGACTTCCAATTAAATGCTTTGTAAATGCTGTGTGTGTGATATCACATATATAAAAACATGTATATGTATGTATATATACACAAATGTATATATACATATACATACACATACTAGAAGATGCTCGCTCCTTGGAAGAAAAGCTATGACAAACCTAGATAGTATATTAAAAAGCAGAGACATTACTTTACTCACAAAGGTTCATCTAGGCAAAGCTATGGTTTTTCCAGTAGTCACATATGGATGTGAGAGCTGGACCATAAAGAAGGCTGAGTGTTGAAGAATTGATGCTTTTGAAGTGTGGTGTTGGAGAAGACTCTTGAGAGTCCCTTGGATAGCAAGGAGACCCAACCAGTCAATCCTAAAGGAAATCCACCCTGAATATTCATTCGAAGGACTGATGCTGAAACTGCAACTCCAATACTTTGGCCACCTGATGCGAAGAACTGACTCACTGGAAAAGACTCTGATGCTGAGAAAGATTGAAGGCGGGAGAAGAAGGGGACAACAGAGGATGAGATGGTTGGATGGCATCACCCACTCAACAGACATGAGTTTGAGCAAGCTCTGGGACTTGGTGAAGGACAGGGAAGCCTGGTGTGCTGCAGTCCATGGGGTCAGAGAGTCGGACATGACTGAGTGTGACTGAACTGAACTGATACATATATGCATATACATACCTATATACACATATTATCCACAAATATACAGCACAAACAAGTGTGTGTGTGTATATATATATATCCATTTCCAAATATATATATAACCTATTTCTGATTAATAAAATATAAGTTCACTGAAAAGGCATTTAATTCATCACTAATAATGTGAAATGCTAAAATGTACTACTACTTTCTACACAGGTCTGTGAAATGTTTTTAATTTTTTTTTTTACCCACAGTAAAATCCACTCTGTGTGACACACAGTTCCTTGAGTTTTGATAAAAGCATACAGTTGTATATCTACTACCACCATCATGATACAGAACAATTCCATCATATTAAAAAATTTTCTTCTGTTGACTTTTTGTAGTCAACCTTGTATAAAAAGTTTCAACATTAAAAACAGGTCCTCACACTTGAAAAGAATGAGGATGAGTGTCTCATAGCACTGATGATCAACTTTTTCATACCTTCACGCCACCTTTTTTACACACGGGTTTCTACTGTACTTCCACTCAGTTCTTGACCAAAAGGATTAAAGGGTAAGGTAGCTGAAACAATGGGATAAGAAGAAACAGACTTGGAGGAGTTCAGACTTCAAGATAGTATAAAGGAAAAAATGCTGGAACTTGAGCATAAAGTAGAATAGATAGTTCTTTTTTAAAAAAGGAATATGCCTGGGAGATATAGGGAAAAGTAATGAGTTGGATAAAACTGGTGAGTGATTGCTTATGAGAAAAGAGAATGAACTTAGTTTTTAAGTTCAGGAAACAATGGCGGGAGGAAGGTCGAAAATAGGATGCCTAGGTTTCATGGCTAAGGTCAACAGAAGGATAGTTAAATCATTACTGAAAATAAGAACATAGAAAAAAGGCAGGTTTTGAGGAAGGGGAAATGGGTAATGTCAGATGATGATTTATACTCTAGATATTAAATTCGAAGCTTCAGTGATTGTTCCAGCATGAGGTACTGTAGAAGGCAATTAATAATGCAGAAATGAAACCAAGAACAAAGATCCTTAAACAAAGTTTATGAATTGATTTTAGGGGCAGGTGTCGTATTCTCAAAACTGCGTTTGAACTTCTTGCACCTGTATATTTCCCTGGATAAAGTCCATGGCTCTCCAAGATTTTCAAAGAGGTCTGTGTCAGTCTGCTATTCCTTTACAATGATGTGTCGATTTCAGATACTTTACATCTTTGCTATTCAGATGATGTGTATGGGTGTCAATTTCTTTTTATTTAGGCTATTGAGATTCCTTGTATTTCCTCTACTTGGTGTTTTCCATCAGTCCTGGAACATTCTAGACCATTTTCTCTTCTGCTTTGTAATTTCTCTGCTCCTGCCTATAAAACCGCTTAATGTTTTCAAGAATCACCCACTCTTTATCTCAGACCTTCCATTGAGGAATATTTTCCTACTTGTGAAACATAAATGAACACTGGCTATATGTAATGATCAGTGCTCAGAGCTTCACTGTTGAGATATATACATTTAAATAGAAAATCATCAACTTCTCATTTTCATTACAGAAAAAACTCGGCACAAAATCTTTGACTTATTCAATGGAAAGGTGCTTGGCCTCAGCTCTTAAGTGAGGACACTTAAGTTATATCTTATAGTTTAAAGATATCAAGCTAAGTTGTAAGAATGTAAGCTAATCATTACACTATAAAGAAGAGAAAAGCATTTAAAAGAAACAAGGCAGAGAACTGCCCAAAGACACAAACCAAATCTAAGAGCTTAAAGGTCAAACGAGTTTAAAAACCATGTACCAGCGAGATTTAAGCTCACAGACTTATATACATCTTCTTTCTGGAAGTCTACTGTTTGCCTGAAAAGAAAGCTAGATTAAAAACATTAATCTATCATTAACTTGGGTGGATGGGGAGGTGGGAGTTCTGCACCAGAATGTTTCCAAAAATATGGTATTTGGGAACTGATTGATTTTTCTCCCAGAACTAAATTCTGTTCTGGTTCTTTTTTGCAATGTTTCATAGTGCAGGCTGAGCTCTTGATCTTTTGGGAGGCACGGGCAAGACAAAAGGCCAAACTCGCTAATGAAAACTTGCTGAACTTACTCTTCAGAATTCCATTCTAAGTCACGAAGAACCCTTCTGGCCCTGCTCCCAGACTAGTAAAACGAACATCTCAAGTCCCCAGAGGCGAAGATAGCTTGCTCCACTAAAACCAAGTATGCATCTCCTGACAGCTGGTTGTCTTAGCATACTCAGGACTATATATTTATCAAAGGCAAAAAAAAAAAATCTCCAGCAGCACAATATTTATTACAGGATTATCTCTGTGACTCAAGTAAACATAAGTAAGGCTAAATTAAACCATGTTTACTATGATGTTCTATTACTTAAATCCTGACACAGAATCACCCCAAGAGATTTGGGGTCCATTTCTTGAGACAACCGATGCAATTTTAAAAGTTAAAGGGCAAGATTTCTTTTAAATCTATTTGTGTTTAATCTCACGCCTCCTCAATTATTCTAAAAAATCTTTTTAGCATCTAAAATGAAAATTTCCCATCCTGTTAAGATGTTGCATTCAGTATCAAATTTAAATAAAAATTCACAAAATACTGAATTAGCTCACTGCTTTTAACTTATTTTATCTGGTTTATCTGAATTTAATACCCACAATCTCATTGACTCTCACCCCTAATTCTAAGCATCAATATTCACTTCTCCTCATCCCCTTTTTCTCTAGGCCCTTGGTCAAATTTCAGTTTATCCCAGGCTTTGTGGATTACAGACCAGCCAAATATTCCCAGTGATTATGTCTGTTGCTAGGCACACCATGGGAAAAAGACAGGGAAAGGGGAGGTTGGAGAGGCCACAGAATGAGGAGTTGACAGGTCATATGTGATCACATGGGCTTCCCTCATAGCTCAGACAGTAAAGAATCTGCCTGCAGTGCAGGAGACCTGGGTTCAATCCCTGGGTCGGGAAGATCCGCTGGAGAAGGAAATGGCAATCCACTCCAGTATCCTTGCCTGGAAAATCCCATGGACAGAGGAAACTGGTGGGCTGCAGTCCATGGGGTCGCAGAGTCAGGCAGGACTGACAGACTAACACTTCATACTTTATATATTATATGTAATCACAAGCAAATGCACCACTTCCAGGATTCAGCTGATAAGCCCCTCTACGAAATAAATTCCACCTCTCCAAAGGAAGCCAGGGTCCACAAGGGGAACAAGCCTGCTGGCTGGTCACAAAGCACAGCAACAAGAAACAATGAAGGAAACCACTTGCATTCACAGGAACAGGATATAACAAGTTCAGAGCTTTCTGCCCCACCAGGGAGTCTAATCGGTGGGGATTGTGGCTGAGCTCACATGGGGACCAAGGGCAGGACCAGCTTGGCAGGAGGTGGGCTGTGGCTCACCAGGCCTCAACTCTTGGATGAAGAAGTCCACCCATAAGGGGTTTAAAGTCCAGGAAAACAATATGACAACAGAGGCACAAAGAGGGAAGAGTACAGTCATGCTGGGGACACAGATGGTGGTGGTCACGAAAGCTCCATAGAGGAGATGGTGAGGGAGAAGGTCTAAGAGGACAGACCCTACGGGAGAGGGAAATAAATTTAATGTTCAAGTATAAGAGGTAGTCCAAGCAAAGGTATAACAATGAATAAAATAAAAACTGTGTTCACAGGAAATCACACACAAAAAACCAGTTTGGCTGAACAACAGGAAATACATAGAGGCCAGATCAGGGTAGAAAGACCAGACGGGATTAAAAGAGAGAACACTCTGGATGATGAGAGAGATGTGCTTAATTCAGTTGATAACAGGGAGACACTGGTGGTGTGGATGGAGCAAGGGAAGGACATGATATGACTAGAACTTACTTTAAGAAAACATGAGAGTTTTCTGCTAAATAAACTGAAATAGCAGGGAAAGTTAAAAGGCTATCAGGGGACGTGGCAATTGAAGAACTGAATTAAAATGACAGGAAGAATGACAAAAATAAAGACACTGCGGAGAGAGGGTCTCTAGTATAAAACAATGGGCTGGTTATTGATCTTGAGATGCAGCACTGGGCACTGAAGACCATGAGAGCGCTGTGAACACAAAGAAGGTTGCAAAGCAGAAACATCTACTTGAGGAATGATGAGTTTCATTTCAGACACTTTGAATTTGAGGTGTCAGCTGAACACACAGACACAAAATCTATCAAGTGGCTAGAAAAGCAGACCTGTAGACAGGGAGAAAAGCTGGGATTTGAAATGGGGATTTGAGGGTCGTCCACAAAGAGGTGAAACCATGAAAGAGGCCTAGGATGAAATCATGGGAAATATAATTTAGCATAATTTAAAGGAGATCCAACCAGTCCATCCTGAAGGAGATAAGTCCTGGGTATTCATTGGAAGAACTGATGCTGAAGCTGAAACTCCAATACTTTGGTCACCTCATGCAAAGAGCTGACTCATTGGAAAAGACCCTGATGCTTGGAGGGATTGGGGGCAGGAGGAGAAGGGGATGACAGAGGATGAGATGGCTGGATGGCATCATCGACTCAATGGGCATGAGTGTGAGTAAACTCCGGGAGTTGGTGATGGACAGGGAGGCCTGGCGTGCTGCGATTCATGGGGTCGCAAAGAGTCAGACACGACTGAAGACTGAACTGAACTAAACTGAATGTGTTGGGAAAGGAAGTCAAGACAGTGAAGGATACCAGGAAGGATCTAAGAAACCCAGCTTTTAGAGGTGAAAAGATGTATTATGAAACTCATGCTAGACTATTCACAGTGGCCAAGACCTGAAAACAACCTAAATGTCCATCTACTGATGAGTGGATGAAGACGACATGGTACATATATACAATGGAATACTATTCAGCTATAAAAAGAATTAAATAATGCCATTTGCAGCAACATGGCTGCAACTAGAGATTACCATACTAAGCGAAGTCAGAAAGAGAAAAACAAATACCATATGATAACTCTTACATATGGAATCTAAAATATGACACAAATGAAACTATCTATGAAACAGAACAGATTCATGGACATAGAGAACAGCCTTGCGGTCACCAAAGGGGAGGAGATTGGGGGAAGGATGGAGTGGGAAGTTGGGGTTAGCAGATATAAGCTACTATATACAGAATGGATGAAAAAAACAAGGTCCTACTATATAGCACAGGGAATTATATTTAATATCCTATGGTAAAACACAATAGAATACAAAAAAGAATGTGTGTGTGTGTGTATATATAACTGTGTCTCTTTGCTGTATAGCAGAAATTAACACACTGCAAATCAATTATGCTTCAATTAAAAAAAATGCAAGCCAAGAATATTATCATGAAGATTAGATGGGATGGTAAATTGTAAAGCAACTTGAATATTTCAAAACACTAAACAAATACATTTTTATTGCTACAGTATTACCATATCTAATCTCTAGAAAAACCACGTCGTATCGGCAGAGCCATACTTTCTTTCCAAAGTTTTCCAAAGTCCCCTCCTCAAAAAGTTGATTGGAACTGTGATCTCCTTCTCTTTCCCTGAAGTCTTTCAGTTGTTAATGTCTTTTCTTGGGTGTTTATATAACTCAAGAAGCACTAACAGAACATCAACCATGAGTCAAACACTACAGAAGGCACTTCCATACCCCCTTGGAGTGGATGAAACTGCAGCTTAAGATGTATCTCTCTTTACAGAAGATGAAATGAGGCTCAAAAAGGTTATAGTATCTTGAGCAAGACTGCCAGTTAGCAAGTGGAGGAACAGAGGGCTTCTCACGCCGAGTCTTACTGTGCTATTTCTACACACAAGTTGGAACTTGCCATATTTGTTCTGATCTCCCTTACTGATTATACACAAACTAAGGGCATAAGCCATATCTCATTTTTTCTTGATATTCTTTGAAGCATATAGCAAGAGACCTTATACTGGTTCACTTTTCAATGTGTTTTTGTTGCCTGAAAGAATGAATGTATGGATATTCACAGGCACACTGGCCTCAATAATGGCGAATGTCTGTGGGCTGGTAAGCTTTGAGTATTTATTTCCAAGGCGGGACTGTAACTCAACAACGCAAAGTTCTAAAAACAAATTCTGTACTTGTGAAAGATGCCACCTGGTCCGCCTCAGGGGCTGAAGTCCTCTTTTTATGCACGGAGTGGGAACAGCACAGGGAGTGACGAACTGGTTTTCTTCAAACCACTCCCACTAACCGCCTGCAGCCAAGGACAGGCCCACACCTTTGGGGGAGAGAACTGTGCAGTCTCTGCTGCCATTTGACCTCTGGTGTCACCGCTGGAACTGCCACAGTCTGGGGCGGAGGTGAAGGCAAGGAAGGATTCGTGCCAGCTCGGATGACATAACCCTATGATTCCAGCTTTCCTGCCAGGAAAAAAAGGCAACTGGTTTGGAATCTAGCTTTTCACCCCCCTTCTCCTGTTATTCAACCAAAATCTACTTTACATAACTAACCTTTAGTTTGTCTTGCATACCTTACCACTTTTTTTTTTTTTAATTTAAATGAACATTACTTAGTGTCTAATTCAATTGATCGGCTTGGGTTCCTTTGAAAACAAATGAATGGACCCTGAAACATGCGCATTTTATAAAAGTCCCTTGTTGGAGAACACAAAGTTCTCAGAACCTTTTTACTCTGCAAACCACGTATAGAACACAGCGAGAGACCAGGAAACAACAAGCATCTAAACACTATACAGGCGTTCAGTCAGTCATGCATTCCGGCACTGCTAGAAACACCAGACAACTGTGCCAGGATAGATTTCTGAAGTGAGACCACATTGCAGAGCTTCATAAATTATAATACACTTGGGAGTTTTCTACCCAGTGTCTCTGACAGATGTTCTCTTTTGTGGGAGCCTCTAATTTGGGGGCATTTGGTATCCATATCCCTAGAAATCTTTAGGGCAAAATAAATTTATCCCTCTTCCTGTATGTGATGACAAGACCCCAGAGTAGCCTTTTCCTATTTTTGAGACTAGTTAATGTGAGCACAGTGCCCTTGCCTACTGCATGAACTAGCTGGGGCAGAGACATTACACCAGTCAGACTAAAACGGGTTATTTCCCAGGCTCAAGACAGCTTTCCATGCCATGTAAAGTCTTATCAATTTTTACCTACTGTGGATCAGGCTGTCAATCTCCAGGGCTTCTGCCTGTCAAATACAGTGCATGGGACTTGGGACTTCCTCGAAAGAGCCACAGCAAAAGCCAAAAAGTGTGCAAGCCTGAGCTAGGGCAAGCATCTGGCATCGGCTTCGGGCGGGTCCATGTAGGATGCTTTTCCCATGACTCCTGAAAGAACTCTCCAAGTCTGACTCTATAATCAGTGCCTCAACAGTTAAAAGTTGACAGGATTGTATGAAACATAGAAACAAGAACATAACACAATATCAAAGATAGTAGCAGCCTCTCTTCACTCAGTTCCTAAAATCTATCCTATGACCTTGACCTTAGTGAAATGACATTACTTCTTTCCTATGCTCTGAACTCTATACGTCAGGCAAAGATATGAATAACTTTAGCAACTATGTAAGCCCTTAGAAGATCATACCACAATTCTACCACTTTCCATTTTAACCTTTCTCTAAAAGCTCATTTTTACAACTTTTACTCAAGGATATAAGAACGTTTAGTCATTTTATTTGCTATTACACATGCAGTTCTATTAAGGGAACTTGTACCAAACAGTAAAAACATATAATCTCTCAATGATGCATTTTCACATTTTCTTGTGAAAATTACTTACTTCCCTAGAACACTGTCAATTATTTACTATTATTTGATATTATTTACCCTGCACTGCATTTGTAAAAGCATTAAAGGAATGAAAAGACTTGCTCCTTGCACGTGAGTTGCTTGTGATATAGATAAAAGATGAAAAAAAAAAAAAAAAAGCACAGCACTAACTAAATCTATGGTGTGCAGATTATAAGAGTGATAGAAGTTTAGTGTTGTGAGAACTCAGAGGAAGGCTAGATTAATTTTGCTCAGGGAAAATGGGTGGTAGACGGCATCTGAAAAAAAGTCTTAGAAAATGTATAATATTTCAACACAAAGACAGCATTAGAGAAGGGCATTTTACATGGAGGTAACAATTTTAATAAAGGCACAGAGGCAAGAGAGTATGTGTGAATGTAGAAAACTTCAAGTGAAGGAGTCCAGCTGAAGGACAGGATACATGGGGAGAAATGACAGGAAACTGATCTGGAAAAGTAAGCTGTGGCCAGTTCTTAACATAAAAGGGGTGGGGGGATGTAGAAAGCTAGATTTTAGAAATAGGAAATCACTTTTAAAACATTCCCTTTACTAATAATTTTTCCCACCATATCTTTGATTTTTAGAGTGAGAAATATTTTACTAGCAAGTTTACTTGCAAGCTACGAGCAGTCACTTCAAAGAACAATAAAGTAAATGCTGGCAAATTTGTGGCTGCAGCTTAATTGATAATATTCTTATTACCTATATATTGTGATTGTTTTACAACTCTCTTTTCTCATCATCAAAATACCTTCTTAGTTTAATGCATTCTGTATGTACTCAGTGGCTACTCCGGAACTAGTATTTGCTCACATGTTTACTCATCCCCTCCTTTTCTGCCCCAATCTGTCCTACTAACCACTCACTCAGTCACTCATTCTTCTCCTGTAAACTATATCAATAATAATAACATTACTAGCTCCAACTTGCTATAGTGACAGGCATTGAAATTAATGCTTTATGAACAGTATTTAATAAAATCCTCAAAACAAAACTATGAAAAAGATATGATTACCCCATTTTACGGATGAGGCAACAAATTCAGAGATGTTAACTATTTTGCCAGTTGGTAAGTGACAGAATTCAGGTTTAAATCACATATGCTTGATTTCAGAACCCTTGCCTGTTATCACTTCACTGTATCCTCTCCAATATCCTTTGGCCTCTTACTGCTACGGTTCAGTATTTTCAAATAAAAATTAAAGAATTCATTGAGTGACTGCTACTTTAAGATCCTGTTCCAGGTATTGTCAGAGGTATATAAATAAATGAGAGAATGCCTGTGGGTTATAAATGCTCATAATCTTCCATATTTGAGTATAAAGAGCCATGCCTTTTATCAATAAGATGATATGTCCATGATTCATGAATTAGGAGCAACTAAGGAGAAGGGGAGTGAAAAGAGCTTGGTATATGAATGTGGATGGTGACCACATCTCAGACAGAAATCAGCCAACCCTGACTAGATGACTTACAGAGAATTTTAATAATACATTTCAAGCAGAGTCTGTAAAAACTCTCTCTGCTGATGAAAAATCTGTCCTGTCAGAAGTTCCCAACCAAATCTGCTTACAATCCATTTTCAATGAACCTCAACTTCCTTTGAAGTAGAATAAGCTAGTAAAGCATTTTAGCCAACAATAAGCACATTGTGAGGCTAGTGCTTATAAGATCCATTACTGATGAACAAAGTTACTGAGTTAAAACACAAACGTAATATCAAACTACTGGTACCACATAATCTGAATGTTGTGTAAAGTGATACAGAACTATTTAAATGCAAAAAAATAATTCAAACATGTCATGTTTTTAAGCTACCTGCTTCTAATATTCCCTTCACTAACTTCTGAATAAGTTAATACTGTCAGGATACTGGTTATTTTTTTACAAACAATGAGAAAAGTTATGAATACACAAGAAATCGAGTAGGGTGCTATTCAGCAGTCCTCTTTAAGGTAACCATACATGTTGTTTAGTCGTTAAGTCATGTCTGACTCTTTTGTGATACCATGGACTATAGCATGCCAGGCTCCTCTGTCCATAGGATTCTCCAAGCAAGAATACTGGAGTGGGTTGCCAGTCCCTTCTCCAGGGGAGGTTCCTGACCCAGGGATCAAACCCGGGTCTCCTGCATTGCAGACAGATTCTTTACCAACTGAGCCACCAGGGAAGCCCTAGGAGACATCATTTCAGTTCAGTTGCTCAGTCGTGTCCGACTCTTTGTGACCCCATGAACTGCCAGGGGACATAGGGCTAACCTATTAGTTTGGCAAGCAGGGCCCCATCCTCAGAGTTGCTATCTGGAGGGGAGGCAGAAGGTTAACCCACATGCATTAACTATTAGGGTGCACTCTGCTAGGGACGCAGGGGAGGGCTTCAGGAGCTCATAGGAGCGGCACCAGCCCCAGAGTTGGGATTCCTAGTCCCCAGCAGCCTCCCTCCTGCTGTCTGGAATGCTCTGCCCTGGCTGAAAGATCCGCCCCCACCTTGTCTGCATGGCTCCCGCTCTCCACGAGTCAGTGCACGCATGTCACGTCACTTCAGTTGTGTCTGTCTCTGCGACCCTATGGACTGTAGCCCACCAGGCTGTCCACAGGATTCTCCAGGCAAGAATACTGGAGTGGGTTGCCATTCCCTTTTCCAGGGGATCTTCCCAACCCTACTTGGCAGGCGGATTCTTTACCACTGAGCCATCAGGGGAAGCCCAACCACACATACCCAGGGACATTCGTAAGGAGTCACAATTTTGGACCCAGGCACAGTATTCACATCACAAAGTGCACAGCTAAGTCTTATCCAAAGATCACTATGGCAAATACTGTCTGTATTTAATCTGGAATCTAAACACTGAATACAATTCATTTTAAGAAAACAAAAGTCAATAAAGAGAAACCATTTTAAGAATGTAAGACTGGCAAAAGAAGTAGCAATCACGTCTCATTAACAAGAGGAATCATCAGGCTACATAAAATTACGACACCAATACTTACTGTTCAATTCGGGGTGACAAGTACAGCTTAGGGTACACCTGAGTGGCTTCAGTGTCCTCAAAACTGACAGAAAGGAGGGCCACATCTTCTCCTGGGTCTTCATTCACATCCTTAAACAGTTAGTGAAAAACACAATGTCATTAGTACTTGCTCTCATAACATTTTTTTGGTGACCAGCTTACTGTCTGCCAGCAATGAGGCTGTGTGGGTCACCTGGATTCTAGTTTTGAGACTCCATACGTGCTTTGCCACATATCTAGTCACTCTTTAATAGTGACAGCTTTCAAACATTCTGATCAAACTCCACCATAATAATAAAAAGATCCCCACCAATCTTTCAGTTGTTCCCACATTCCAAGAAGGGACAAGTGAATCTTTGTTAAAATAAAGGATTAGACAAAAATGTAGTTAAGTTACAGTAAACATGCTGTTAGCAAGATATATAATGTCTTACAATTTATATCATACATACAAATGGCTTAAAATTTACTTTTCCTTCTAGAAAGAAGATGCATTATAAACATGATTTATATCACCAGACAGTAAGAAAATCTTAAAATACCCTAGGAATTTTATTATATCTATCTTGATAATATACTGTAAGATATTTAAATAGTAAACATTGCCAAGAAATATATTACTATGAAGTGTGACACTGTACATGCAAATGGCAGGGTGTTACACACATACCTGTTCAAACAAAATGATCATGGATGACTCATATGTGAACCACAAGACATATGTATTTTAAAAGTCTAGTTATAAGAATATTATAAGACAAAAACAAAGAAACATTGAGAGGTTGAACTGATAATGATAAAGCTAAACTTATTGTAATTTATAATTAAAAAACAAGAATAGCAACAATCAAATGTCATAATCAACTCAAGCCAACACTGATGATATATTAAACTGTCCTGAATTAAAACTGTGGGACTTACCACTATGTGAATGTACTTTACAATCACTGCCAAGCACTGAGTATTTGGCAGACTTCTGAAACAAATACCGAATTAGAATAAATTCTCATAGCATGGTGATTTCAATTTGAGAATAGAAAATTTTAATAACCCTTAACAATTTATTTCTGATTGGTAAGTGGCTACAGAGGCTTCCCTGTTGGCTCAGGCAGTAAAGAATCTGCCTGCAATGTAGGAGACCTGGGTTCAATCAGGAAGATCCCCTGAAGAAGGGGATCCCACTCTAGTATTCTTGTCTGGAGAATCCCATGGATGGAGAATGTTGGACTACAGTCCATGGGGTCGCAAAAAGTCAAACATGACTGAGTGACTCTCTCTCACATACACACGCAAATGGCTCCAAGTCAAATACAAGTTTTTAAGAAACTTAATAGAATTGCACATTTTTCACACTAAGGCACTGCTAAGAGCCAACCCACATTTCTAAATCAGATCACACGTTCTCAGTAGACATCCTAGGAGAGTCCCAACCCAGACTTTAAGAATCACTGCCTGTGATACTTGGGAATCTCAGACATGATGTCCTTCCTTTGGTCTAAAACAGGCCTCAGCCCAATTCTTCTGCATCTTTGGAAGCTGGTCCTCACACTCACCTGCTTACCTCTAGCATCTCTGGTCTCTTTGCTCTGCTTTCTACTGTGTCTACAGGATGCACAACTGTGGCAAGTATACATAGGGACAAGGAATGGAAGTCTCCCCTATCTTAAAATATAAAAATTTTTTAAAGAAAGAAAAGAAATCATGCTGATTTCTGCTTAGTTCCCTGGGTTTTCTCTCACATCTCCCCTCCACTGCATAGACTGCTGCTGAAAGAGTGGTCCACACTCCCTGTCTCACTCCCTCCCCTCTTTTTAACCTCCCCTTAGCCGGCTCTAGCAGCCTTCTGACCCTAATTCCTACCAGGACAGCCATTAAAGACAACAAATGCCTCTCGGTCCCCATCTTACTTGATCTCTAAACAGTATTTGACACAGAATTCTCTCTCTTATGAAAATATTCCTTCTTGCTCCGAAGAAGCTATATGTTCCTGGTCTTCTCTTGTCTCTTTGGCCACTTCCCCCTCTCTTTTCTAACTTCTCAATTGTTTTTTCATTTTACATTACAAAATTCAGGCTTGTTGTAACAAGTCAAATGATACTGAAGGTTTTTTGTTGTTGTTGTTGTTTTAAAAAGGCATTTCCAAAAATAAATAAATAAAAAGGCATTTCCATCCTTGCTTTTCAAGGTAACCAATAGTAACTGTGTATGTGGCCTTAAACAGCTTTTTCTATGATCATAAAAACATACACACACTTGCATATAAATAACTCTTTAACTGTGTGTTCTGTTTTCCCTAATAAGAGTCCTATTATACACAGGACTCTACCACTGCTTTCTAAATAGTCACATAATATTTCACGTCATGGATTTATTTTGTATTTAACCATTTACCTAGCAACAGACATTCAGGTTGCCTGTAGTTCTTAGCCACTTGATAGTGCTGCAATAAGTATCTTTGGATAAATACCCTTTAGTAGTGGGACTTCTATTTCTTAGGAGATAACTAAAACTCAGCTTGCTGAGTCAAAGGCTATAAACATTTTACATTTTAATAGATTGTTTTTCTAAAACTTCTGCAGCAATTCACATTTGGGCCCATGAATTTGCATCAGTATGAGAAAGCCTCTTTCTGTTCATCCTGAGTAACTGGATGATATTGGCTGTTTCTCTTTTATTCGACATTGGCAATCTGATAGCTGGAAAACTGTACCTCAATTTAGATTCAATGAATGAAGCTGGGCAATTTTTTTTACTTGTTTATAGATAATTTACATTTCTCCTATAAACTTTCCCATCAAATCTTTTGCCCATTTTGCTTAAAGGTTTTTGGACTTTTTTGTTGTTATTGTTATTGTTTATTCCATTTACTAACCCTTGTTTATCCCATGTATTATAAATGTTTTCTTTTTTCCATTTATTTTTATTAGTTGGAGGCTAATTACTTTACAATATTGTAGCAGTTTTTGCCATACATTGACATGAATCAGCCATGGATTTACATGTGTTCCCCAGCCCGATCCTCCCTCCCACCTCCCTCTCCATCCCATCCCTCTGGGTCTTCCCAGTGCACCAGCCCTGAGCACTTGTCTCATCACCAGCCCAGGTTGGATGCAAATATTTTCTCTTTTTGGCTTCTGACTTTGTCTGGGGGCTCTTCTGACATCAGAAGAAAATTGAGAATGCCATAGGGTTAAATCTGGCTAATAACTCAGAGGTTTGTTTAACCATTTTCCTAGTTTTTCCTCTAACACTGCTACAATTTTATTTTTACATGTAGATTTTGCAATGCATGTATATCTGGACTTTAGGTGGAATGACAGAGGAAGTATGTAAAAGGAACAAGTAGTACAGTGCCTGGAACACAGAAACCACTCAATGTCTGCTGAATACATACATCAATAAACAATTTAATGTTAATTCCTAACCTTTTTCCTCCACACCTAGTGATTTTATAAAAGCTGCTGTCACCAGTGATGTCTGGGAACTAAGTACTAGTTCCTGGCTCCTGTCCTTTCCCCCACCTCCCCTCCCCAGTAAACCGAAGTCCCCAGAACTAGTGGTTTTAAAAGGAAAGCCAAGATTGGGAGTCTGAGTTTATCTATCACTTTTTACTCTTTTATAGATGAGAAAGAATCCAACTTTGTATGCTCCTTTCTGTAAAGTAAGGATGGAAAATTTTAAAAATACTTATAGCCTCAGCAAACAGAAACTATGTAATTATATGATTCTAAAACTCATAAAATATCTAAAATAAGGGTGAAGCTGAGCTTGAAAAAATTCACATTCAGACAGACAAATTCATTTTATAATCTAAGTGCAAAAGTAGTTCCCTTTGGAGTTAGGGTAGTCACCTTCAGAGAGACAGTAAAAGAAGAACTAACATTAAACTGCCTTTCAGATACCTTTGCCCAACAACTGAGTTTCCTTGTTAAACATCTCTGACTACAAGTCACAGAACTCTGTTAAAATTAAAAAAAAAAACACTGAAAAAAAACGGGGGCCACTAAAAATCCTTTTAATTAACAGCTTCATTCCATATGCCTATGAATAACATAATTATTTCCCTTTCCTGTTTTTTGAACTTTGCATTTCACTACTATTTAAGCAAGGAACAGAAATGCTCAGAGACAGTTCTCCAAACAACCGGAATGACCCTGGTTTACATAATCAACATTTATTATCTGGCATCCTGCAAAAAGTACATGAAACATTAGTCTGAGTATGAAAATAGCTGTTTCTAGAAGTTCTTTTATGAACTTCTTTAATATGATTTATTCCCCTTGGTGTGTATGGCACATGAGTTTTCCCCGAGTTGGTATTTGATATCTAATGGATACGTAAGTTTGACTTTGAGAGCTTAAATAAGCCCAAAGAGTTCCAAAAATACAAATCTACACAGTGCTGCTTCCAGTTTCTGCAGCTCTAACAGGCCTGTACATGTGTTCCTTCCCATCTGGGAAATTATAAAAGAAGCTCTTGTACCATGGTTCTTAGAAGCTAACATTACAGATGATTATTGTAACCACTAATGGCAGCATTTGGAAAACAGGGGGTGGTAACAGTGTAGTAGGGGAAATTTTAAAATGTACAAGTATACATTTTCAGGGCTTCCTATCTGTGCCATTTGAAACTGCAGCAGACTAAAATGGGGTTGGGGGGCAATGCCGAATCTGCTAAAGCTGAAACAAAAATACTGCCTCACACCTTTACAAAAGCATGTCAGGCACTGATATGCATATGGCATATGCAATCATGGCTGTGATATTTTGCTGAGAATTATCAGTGGATTTGGCATGGCACTTGGTTATAGCAGAAAGGGCTTCCTGTGGCTTGCAGTGAATAGTCACTAGATGGTGAGTTCCTTGCAGGCTGGGAGTTCTTCCTGTTCATTTTTGTATCCCCAGTGTCTGGAACATAGTAAATATATAGCAAATTGGTTGGAAAAAAACTGAATTAGCACAGGAATGACTGTAAGAGTGAGTAAATGATGGAGTTAAACAGAAAATGCTTTCTGTTACAAAGATTCTCAATATTTATCTCTTCTGTGCCTTAAATCTACAACTAGTTCAGATTTTATCATAGAAAACTCAAATCTAAACCATATATAAGCGAAGGATATACTGACCAATAAAAGTTAACACTCTGCTTAGGTTATAATGGTTTATTTATACACCTTTTCTCCATTGGGGCTCATTGCAATATCAAAAGGGTATAAAAGAGAAAATAATTAGCCTTGGAAATGAAAGTAGACACAAGTACAATTTATCATTATGCTGTACCTTTTTGATATGCTAATTTTCCAAATGAGGAAAGCAGCCATTAAACAAGTCCCTATATGTTGATCCTATATGTAGGATCAAACCATCAATTAACTAGTTGCTGATAGAAAATATTAGCTGGACAATATATATTACAAACCACACGTCACATAGGAAGACTGTAAAAAAAAAAATTGCATTTCTCAATTCAAAAAGTTTTACAACAAAACTATAACCATTACTAGTAAAACCAGTTTGTGGACATAAAGACTATAAAGAAGCTATTATCCTGTCTGTCAAAAACAGAGTAAGAACTATTTTGAGTTATATTTAAAATTATATTAAATAAGACTCAGGATTAATCATGATTCCTAGGGTGACCGAAAACTACACCTAAGTAAGCAACTCATATACAAAAGGTATGCGTTTTTTAAAAGATATAAGCAAATTAAAAATTTCCAAAACAGAACTTTATTTTAAAATATACTAAAAGAAGTTTGTACTCTAGAGGCCCCAGAATTTTGACAGTATAGATTTGTCATCAGATTACATATATTTAGGTTTTTACAAGTCAAGTTTTTTCAAGAGAATGAGACTCTTATGATGCTACCATTCATTTAACAAGCATGGAACAAAGTAAGTAAAATATATAGTATGTTACAAATACTATGGAGGAAAATTAAAGCTGGAGAAAAGGATAAAGAGTGAGGAGGGAACAGAAGTTTCAAGAGTGGTCAAGACAGCTTATAGAGACTCAGCAGTGGCCTCTCATTACTTGAGACAGGAGATTTACAATAACATGTCCTCTAGACTCACTGTTACATATCAGTATGAGCAGCCCCAGTTAAAATTTGAATTGGATTCTACTAGCATTAAGACATGACAACAAGGGACTTCCCTAGTGGTCCAGGAGTTAAGACTCTGTCTTCCAATGAAGGGGGTACAGGTTCAATCCCTGGTCAGGTAACTAAGACCCCACATGCTCCAGGGCAACTGAGCCCAAGGGTTGCAACTAGAGAGTCTATGCACCTCAAATAGAAAGTTGGTGCAGAACAACGAAAGATCATGCATGATGGAAGAAAGAGCCCGTCTGCCACAACTAAGATGCAATGCAATCACATTAAGCAAAAGAAATACTGTCACTATGCTTGTTTAACTTAGATGCAGAGTACATCATGTGAAATGCTGGGCTGGATGAAACACAAGCTGAAATCAAGATTGTCGGGGGAAAAATCAATAACCTCAGATATGCTGATGACACTACCCTTATGACAGAAAGCAAAGAGCAACTAACAAGCCTCTTGATGAAGGTGAAAGAGGAGAGTGAAAAAGTTGGCTTAAAACTCAGCATTCAAAAAATTAAGATCATGGCATCTGGTCCCATCATCTCATGGCAAATAGATGGGGAAACAATGGAAACAGTGACAGACTTTATTTTCCTGGGCTCCAAAATCACTGTAGATAGTGACTGTAGCCATGAAATTAAAAGACGCTTGCTCCTTGGAAGAAAAGCTATGACCAACCTAGACAGCATATTAAAAAGCAGAGACGACTTTACTGATCAAGGTCCATATAGTTAAAACTACGGTTTTTCCAGTAGTCACGTACAAATGTGACAGTATGGACCATAAAGAAGACTGAGAGCTGAAGAATTGATGTTTCTGAAATGTAGTGTTGGAGAAGACTATTGAGAGTCCCTTGGACTACAAGGAGATCAAAACAGTCAATCCTAAAGGAAATCAATCCTGAATATTCATTGGAAGGACTGATGCTGAGGCTGAAGCTCCAATACTTTGGTCACCTGATGCAAAGAGCTGACTCACTGGAAAAGACCCTGATGCTGGGAAAGATTGAAGGCAGGAGAAGGGGACAACAGAGGATGAGATGGTTGAATGGTATCATCAACTCAATGGACATGAGTTTCAGCAAGCTCTGGGAGATGGTGAAGGACAGGGAAGCCTGGCGTGCTGCAGTCCATGGCGTTGCAAAGAGTCAGACATGACTGAGCGACTGAACAACAGCAAAAGAAATATGGAAGAATAAGAAAAACTATGTACCTAAGGGAAGACCACGCTTACTCCTTGGAAGGAAAGTTATGACCAACCTAGACAGCATATTAAAAAGCAAAGACATCACTTTGTCAACAAAGGTCTGTCTAGTCAAGGCTATGGTTTTTCCAGTGGTCATGTATGGATGTGAGAGTTGGACTATAAAGAAAGCTGAGCGCCGAAGAATTGATGCTTTTGGACTGTGGTGTTGGAGAAGACTCTTGAGAGTCCCTTGGACTGCAAGGAGATCCAACCAGTCCATCCTAAATGAGATTAGTCCTGGGTGTTCATTGGAAGGACTGATGTTGAAGTTGAAATTCGAATACTTTCGCCACCTGATGCGAACAGCTGACTCATTTGAAAAGACCCCGATGCTGGGAAAGATTGAGGACAGGAGAAGAAAGGGACAACAGAGGATGAGATGGTTGGATGGCATCACCAACTCAATGGACATGGGTTTGGGTGGACTCTGGGAGTTGGTGATGGAGAGGGAGGCCTGGTGTGGTGCAGTTCATGGGGTTGCAAAGAGTCAGACCCGACTGAGCGACTGAACTGAAGGGAAGACCTCGGTCTCACTGCTAAGAAGTCTCTGTCCAATAATGACACTACTCATTTTGGAAATCAGGTCATTTCCTCTTCATCAAAGTGCTGGGAAATATATAAGTGCAAGGAAAGGCAGTTCAGTCAGAAAGCAAAATGGATACAAGAGTAAGGAATCAATGGGTGCCATACTGGGCCCTTTGGCCTGCTAGTTGGCTCCCGGCCCCAGGCCCCTCTGTTGCATGCAGCAGGGCTTGCAGCACTGAGGTCGGGATTCTGAAAGCCTAGTTACAGCTTATCTCACCACATACTGAATTCTTGGCTAATAGTCACTTCAATGTATTGATACATCATGTGAAGATAGTTTTAAGAGAGTTACTTCGGATCTGGTTTCACCAAATGAAAATGAGAATAAAATGTTTCTCTCTGCTTAGTCCAGAAAAACTGGGCTATTTCTCATACGTTTTCCTGACTAATGCTTTTGCACTTGCCATTCCCCTTATAAAAAAGCATTTTCTCAGGACTTCCCTGGTCTAGTGGAGTTAAGACTCCACACTTCCAATCCAGAGGGCACAGGTTCAATCTCTGGTTGAGGAACTAAGATCCCACATGCCATGCCATGCAGCCAGAAAGAAAAAAAAATAGTTCTTTCTCTTGTGATGGTTGGGAAGGGCAGAATAGGTGAAGAGAATTAAAAGGTACAAAACTCCAGTTATAAAATAAGGAAGTCATAAGGATATAATATATAGAATAAGGAATATGGTCAATAATATTGTAATAACTTAGTATGGGACAGTTGGTTACTAGCCTGATCATGGTGATCATTTCTTTTTTTTTTTTTTCTTTTTCTTTTTTTTTTATTTTTCAGTGGGTTTTGTCATACATTGATGTGAATCAGCCATAGAGTTACATGAATTCCCCATCCCGGTCTCCCATCCCACCTCCCTCTCTACCCGATTCCTCTGGATCTTCCCAGCCCAACAGGCCCGAGCACTTGACTCATGCCTCCCACCTGGGCTGGTGGTCTGTTTCACCACAGATAATACACATGCTGTTCTCTCGAAACATCCCACCCTCCCCTTCTCCCACAGAGTTCAAAAGTCTGTTCTGTACTTCTGCGTCTCTTCTTCTGCCCTGCATATAGGGCCATCGTTACCATCTTTCTAAATTCCGTATATATGTGTTAGTATACTGTAATGTTCTTTATCCCTCTGGCTCACCTCACTCTGTATAATGGGCTCCAGTTTCATCCATCTCATTAGAACTGATTCAAATGAATTCTTTTTAATGGCTGAGTAATATTCCATGGTGTATATGTACCACAGCTTCCTTATCCATTCATCTGCTGATGGGCATCTAGGTTGCTTCCATGTCCTGGCTATTATAAACAGTGCTGCGATGAACATTGGGGTGCACGTGTCTCTTTCAGATCTGGAGTCCTCAGTGTGTATATGCCCAGAAGTGGTATTGCTGAGTCATATGGCAGTTCTATTTCCAGTTTTTTAAGAAATCTCCACACTGTTTTCCATAGTGGCTGTACTAGTTTGCATTCCCACCAACAGTGTAAGAGGGTTCCCTTTTCTCCACACCCTCTCCAGCATTTATTGCTTGTAGACTTTTGGATAGCAGCCATCCTGACTGGCGTGTAATGGTACCTCATTGTGGTTTTGATTTGCATTTCTCTGATAATGAGCGATGTGGAGCATCTTTTCATGTGTTTGTTAGCCATCTGAATGTCTTCTTTGGAGAAATGTCTGTTTAGTTCTTTGGCCCATTTTTTGATTGGGTCATTTATTTTTCTGGAATTGAACTTCAGGAGTTGCTTGTATATTTTTGAGATTAATCCTTTGTCTGTTTCCTCATTTGCTATTATTTTCTCCCAATCCGAGGGCTGTCTTTTCACCTTACTTATAGTTTCCTTTGTTGTGCAAAAGCTTTTAAGTTTCATTAGGTCCCATTTGTTTATTTTTGCTTTTATTTCCAATATTCTGGGAGGTGGGTCATAGAAGATCTTGCTGTGATTTATGTCAGAGAGTGTTTTGCCTATGTTCTCCTCTAGGAGTTTTATAGTTTCTGGTCTTACATTTAGATCTTTAATCCATTTTGAGTTTATTTTTGTGTATGGTGTTAGAAAGTGTTCTAGTTTCATTCTTTTACAAGTGGTTGACCAGTTTTCCCAGCACCACTTGTTAAAGAGATTGTCTTTTTTCCATTGTATATCCTTGCCTCCTTTGTCAAAGATAAGCTGTCCATAGGTTCGTGGATTTATCTCTGGGCTTTCTATTCTGTTCCATTGATCTATATTTCTGTCTTTGTGCCAGTACCATACTGTCTTGATGACTGTGGCTTTGTAGTAGAGTCTGAAGTCAGGCAGGTTGATTCCTCCAGTTCCATTCTTCTTTCTCAAGATTACTTTGGCTATTCGAGGTTTTTTGTATTTCCATACAAATTGTGAAATTATTTGTTCTAGTTCTGTGAAAAATACCGTTGGTAGCTTGATAGGGATTGCATTGAATCTATAGATTGTGATCATTTCTTAATGTATGCAGACGTCAAATCACTATGCAGTACACCTGAAGCTAACATAATATTGTATCTCAACTATAAAAATTAAGTATAATTAAAAAATGCTCTCTCTCTCCTTTCCTTAACTGGTGTGATTTTAAGTTAACTCTGTAAATTCACTTGCTTCATTAAGATTCCCTTCAACTGCACTGTGATCTATGTCTACCCTCGGTAGTTTTTACATGTTGCCTTATGAATTCCTTGTGCTATTTAAGAAGTGTATAGTTTATATTCCAAATAGACTGTGAATTTCTTGAGGGCAGGGTAGAGATCTATTTCCTATTATGTCTAATAACCACAGTTGACATTTATTAAGTGTTTACTCAACAGTCACTTTGCTTAGTGCTTTATATGCATTCTCTCATAAAATCGCCATGACAACCTTATAAGGTAGATACCATTGTTACACATTTGCAGATGGAGAAACTGAGGCTGAAAGTGATTAAATTGTGAAAATGCATTTTGAAGTCATGAGAAGGGGACGACAGAGGATGAGATGGCTGGATGGCATCACCGACTCGATGGACATGAGTTTGAGTAAACTCCAGGAGTTGGTGATGGACAGGGAGGCCTGGTGTGCTGAGAATCATGGGGTCGCAAAGAGTCGGACACAACTGAGCGACTGAACTGAACTGAACTGATGTTGACTCAGAACCCAGACTCTTAGCCGCAATGCTATAC
Source organism: Muntiacus reevesi (assembly GCF_963930625.1). Taxonomy (NCBI): domain Eukaryota; kingdom Metazoa; phylum Chordata; class Mammalia; order Artiodactyla; family Cervidae; genus Muntiacus; species Muntiacus reevesi. Next base: position 33,622,702 of record NC_089251.1, on the reverse strand, counting down.
CCATTGGCATACTGTTGGGCACAAAGAAGAAAGTATCAGCACTCAGAGAAAAATGTAAAAAACGTGGAAACCCACATGCAGAAAAGGTAGCAGAGATCTACTGTACATGTACTTATCCTCCATTTAGTGTCTAAATCCTGTATGCTTCAAACAGCCATGAGAAACTTAAGGAACCATTCCCTATTCTCTTTTTATCCCAAGAAGATCCTGACTGCATCAATGGGTATTCAAAGCAAATTGAAAAGAATATATGCTTTATGTGTTTTAATGTTTACTTTTAGAAACTGTGGAGCAAGAAATTTAAAATTCTAAGAGTACAAAGACTAAAAGCTATAAAGATCACCACGCTAAACAAAATGTACTTATTTGACATCTTTACACAGACTCATCAAAAGAAGGATGGCTTCTCTGAGAACACCAATGAGGGCTGTGGGGTTCTAAGACATAATATCAACCTTCCTTCAATTGTATGTACAATTAGGCACATTCTATGATTAACTAGGGCTTTCCTGGTGGTTCAGACTGTAAAGAATCTACCTGCAATGCGGGAGACCTGGGTTCGGTCCCTGAGTTGGGATGATCCCCTGGAGGAGGGCATGGCAACTCGCTCCAGTATTCTTGCCTGGAGAATCCCCGTGGACAGAGGAGCCTGGCCAGTTACAGTTCATGGCATCACAGAGTCGGACACAACTGAGCAACTAAGCGTATCACAGCACAGCACATGATTAACTAACTACACTCAGTGGAAATAAGAAGAGCTGATCATCAGGTCAGGAAAGGAAAACTGCCATATTCCTGAAACAGCAGCTCTAAGAGGGGGAGTCCGAGACACCAAGATGGAGCTGTTGTCACCCACCCATGTTTTCTGAAAGTGACATCTTGAGTTCATTACTATGAGATGTCATGACATAGTATGGGGCTAGCATTTTTCTAATTTATATCTTGCTTATTATTTTCATAAACAGAAACCATTTCACTGCCCTCATTTATGCAGGAATCTGCTTGTGAAGCTGTACTCACCCCTAATATGTTGGTTATAGCTTCTGTTTATAAAACTAAATTGAAACATATGTTGTACAAATAACTTTGGGGAAAAAAGAATTCCTGGCTCTTTCAAAATAATCATAATCAAGATTTCACTGGTCAACTACTGTCTCAACAGTTATTATACCTAACAGACATAGTCTTGAGAACACCAACATTCTGACTAAACGGTGTGTGAACTGGAGCCTTTTCTCTAGAAAGCTGGAGGCTAGGGGGACAGGAGAGCAGGTGGGGAGTTGCAATACAGACAGGATCCTCATTAGAAGCACAGAATATTTCCTGGCTTCCACTACCTTCTCTCCTCACCATTTTTAGAGAAAGAACCTGGAGTCGGGGGTTTCCCCTATTACTCTAACAATGTGTTCTTAATGAGTTTGATAAGAAGCTAAACTTATTTATATAAGCATCAGTTTCTGCAACTGTTTTACAAATTGTACCAAACCACATCCTCAGACATCTGAGTTGTGATTTTACGCACACCTACTGATACAAACCTTGTGCCAGACTGTTCAGGAGCCCAACAAAACAAGTTGAAACAATAGTGAGTTTTCCTTAAGCACATATGGAACAAATATGAACACCATTTACCACATCCTCAGTATGTCTCCAAGACTTAACAAAAAGGTAGATAAAGCTTTTAAATAGGAGTTCATACAGCTCTTTGTAAAGGATAGAAAACATAGATTTGAAATGAAAGCTAATATAGTAGACATCTGTGATACTACTTGGCTGACACCTTCTCTTCTCCTGGGAAGCCCCTTTCTCATCTAGTCCCCATGCCTAGACCCCAATCCTTACAGTACCTGGCAGAGATACCAGTTCCAAACCCCTGGGAAGAGCTGATGGGTCCCTAGAAGAGTGACCTAGTCCTTTTGTAGAGGTAAAAGAAACTGTCAGTAGCCATGTTCCCCATCCACAAAAGAGGCCAGGCCATTGTGAGAGAACAAAGCCCTCACCCTAGAGAAGGCAAAAGGAGAAGAGGGCAGCAGAGGATGAGACAGTTGGATGGCATCACCAACTCAACGGACATGAACTTGGGCAAACTCTGGGAGACAGTGAGGGACAGGGAGACTTGGCGTGCTGCAGTCCATGGGTCGGACATGGACTTTGTGACTGAACAGTAGCAATGACAACCAAGAGAAGCAGAGCTGAGAGAGAAGAGTCTTGGCAGGACGCACACCCATGTGCTTGGTCCAGCTGTGTCCTGCTCCTCCTGTTGTTTGCCTTCAACCTTTTTCCGACTTTGGAAAGTCAATAAATTGCCTACGTGCTTCAGCTGGTTTGAGGTAGCTTTCCTTCATGTACAACCAACATTTTCTCTTGTAAATGATTAAACTGACTCATACAGATGATAACCACAGCAAATGGAAATTTACAGAATTAAGTGCTAAAAAGAAACTTTCATCCCCGGGTTATCTAAATGCTTGTCGCATACTATTAAATGCCAGGCTCTAATCAGAACCTGGAAAGGGCTTTTAACACTGAGAGGCACGGCAAGTCTCTGCAAGTGCCAGAAGAAAGCTTTACTGGAGCAATCTGCCTCAGCACCAGGCTGGGGCTGCAACGAGGCTATTTCCCTACACTTAATGCTTCTCATCCGGGAAGATCTGAAACGGCAGAGTAACCCACCCCAACCCTTGGATGGAACATCCTGCCCTCGCTGTTCTGTAGCCTCCCTAACCTCAACCAATGAAGGAAAATGTATCAGAGGAGCCAACGCTAATGGCTATCAAACCATAATGGCTGGCTATTTGAACACATACACTCCTTTGCAAGTTTATCACACAACTTAACAACTGGCACAAAAATGGTGATCTTTTAGCTACAGAAATAAAAATAAAAATTGCTAAGAGTTTGCACGTGTTTGTATTTTTTCAGCAAGACATGCTAAATGTGGGCATTACAGGAAGCAACAGGTTCTCATGGCTTTGGCAAAAGTGTATGAAAGTAGCTGAGCACAGAACCAGGCATGAAGAAGGGTCTCGTTAAACGCTGTTTCATTTCTCTTATTCCTTCCTCCCTGACTCCGGGTCTGAGATCATATCCATTACCATGCTATTCTTCCTACTGTTAAAGCTCCACCCTTTCCTCTCCTTGTTAGGTGGCTTTGAGTTATGGGGCTTAAGAGATTCTTCCTGGGAGGTTCTGTGAGTGAGGACAGAAGGGAAAGGCACCCTAGAAGCGCATAACACCTTTGCACCCACCCACCCAGCCAGTCTCTTACACAAACTGTTTGGTGCCCATGGCAACTAGGCAATTGGTTACTTCCACGTGATTTCAGCCACCTGATACCGCACCCTCATTAGTTGGCAACGATCAAAAACCACAGGTGCTAGAACAGAAAATGGAACCTACTGGACACTCTCTCCTTAAAGTATTATAATGAGATCTTCTGGTTTGCATATTGATGTTATCTTCAGAAACTAAAGGGCAGCTAGGAGCTCTGAAAAAATCTAGTGACTTGGAGCCCTATCCCTCTGGAACTGGCTGGATGAATGATTTCAGAGTGGAAAAGAGCTCCGAGGAGTATATACTGCATCTTTCTCTCAGACTCAAAAGTGCCCCCTGGCATTCCAGCCTCTACAAGATATCTTTCCAACCTCATTTCCACACTACGTCACTGACACACCCTAACTACAGCAGCTGCCCACACTCCATCCTGCCACTCAATCCTGAATGCCTTCTTCTAATCCTGCATCCCTCAACCCCAAATCTCCCAATTCTATCTGCTCTCTAAAGTCACTGCCATGTCCTCTCACAAGACTTCCTGGTCCTGCCCTCTGATGTAATGGCTTCTCCACTGGGATCCTACAGATGTTTAGCTACACCCTTCATATGATAACATTTGATTGTTTTGTCTGTGTTTTAAAGTTACTTACATGTGTGCTCTTATCATGTATCTGGGTACGTTCCTTAAGGGCAATGTTGCACTCACTGTTGTATTCCCAGTGCCTAGTATGGTGCCTACCACAAAAATAGGCACCCAGTAAATATTTGATGAACAAATGTATGAATATGTATATGAAAAAAAATGACTACATATGCTTGCCAGGAAACTACTGATCCAAAAATGGGTTCCACAAGCAGACTTCCCTTGCAGAAATAGCAGAGGTCTATGCTTCTTGTTAAATTGACCTTCCAATATAAATCAGTAAGTGTAACTTTGGGCAGAATGAGCCATTATCCTTGGATTCAGGTCATCCTCTAGAATAATAGGAAAATTCAAGTTCTAACACTTGACTGAGAGAGCAAACCCTACAAGAAAAAAAGGCAAGAGCAATCTTTTTGCCATTTCTAATCAACTTCCAAATAACACACCATGTGCTATCACTAAGTCAGTACTCATTTATGATTTACCTACTATGTGCAAGACATTTGGATGGAAACAATAAAGGAAAAACTGGCAAGAATACATCTCCCAACTTCATATGTAAAAACATGAAGATGAGAAGCTTTTTTTTTCCTTCCTTCCTCAATAAGAGATCCAGTAAGATAGGATATGATTAATCATTATAAGGTAAGGCTGAAAAACTCATCAGTTCTTCTATGTGTTAAGAGTGAATTCATCAGACTTTTTCTGACATTAGACTTTTATAAGGAGATAAAGCAGGAGAGTAATGAGCATCCTAAATGAAAAAATGCAAAACTTTTACCAGTAGTAAAAGACAGGAAAAAGAGCTCTGACTTTCCCAGCCTGCAAGATGCTAAACAGCAAATCCTGGTGTTTTCCCAGGAAAACAGTTCTACCACTTCGGTATTCCAGGTTATCTCGTTCAAAACGCCTAGAGACTGAGAACCAGTACCAGATCCCAAATGCAGGTGTGGCATTACCTTCCCGAAGAGCCAGCAGCTGAAGCCTATTTGGGTGGAGCCTCACTAATTAGACCAACAGCATCAGCTTCACCTTGGGGACACTTATAACAAAGGCCTAGATGATCTCTAGAACATTAAAGTCTGAGAAGTACTGACTTAGAGAACTGACACTTAAGGAAAAGAAAACAGGTTCAAAAATTGAGAGAGAACTGAAAAGCAATGGACTGAGATATTCATCCTGTGACTGAACAGGAGAACACAGAGGAACTGTGATGTTGCACAGGGCTGTGGAAGAATGTGGAAGGTATCTTAGACAAAGTTTAGGATTTAAAAATAAGTCTCTGTGGCATATTCTAAAAACTCAGAGTTAAATGGAGGAAAGAACTGTGGTAGAAGCTGAAAAGTACAATAAGATATTTCTCAAACATTCTTCTAATTGGCCACATCCATAAGTTATGGAGGAGCCAGAGAAAGGGGCCAGGTCAAGAGAGCTGGTATTGTGGCCACTATCCCCTTTGGGTCAACGATATTGGTAATGTGCCAAAGGTGAAAGGACACGAGTGAAGGGTAAATAAAATCAGAGAATGTTAAAAAAAAAAAAAAAACACAGACCCTTTAGAGATCTGGGCCAGGGGTTGTTACCCTGTGCTCTGGGAAAAACTTGGGATCAGGTGTACCTACGAGTTAGTGTCTTAAGAGCAACTGCGACTGTGTCTTGTATACTGGGCAGTGGGAGAAAGATTTCACTTGTAAGAAGGTTTCTATTATATTAAAAATAAAGTTTGTAGCCACTGATCCCAACACCCACACTTCGTAGATTTATAGATGGAGAAACTGAGATAAGGGAAGTGATTTGTCTGATGTGCAGAGTTGATTAGTCACAGGGTTGAAACCAAAACTCATGACTGCTGACTCTTGCATCAATGCTTCTTTTCACTACATCAATCTACTATATCCAAATCTGCTTCCAAAACTGTGCCACTTACTAAATGAGGTCTGTGTGAATCAAAAAGAAAATGTTAAGACCCCAAAAGAGGAGGAAGTTACGAAGAGTGGAAATTTTCATATGAAGAACATATTATTATACCAAAAAGTTCCCAAAATGAAAAACTCAATGTTGTACTTAGCATAACTATTGAGTAGGTGGCTTTGTTATTTAGAACTTGACTAATTATAGAAGTGCTGATGACTAGATTTAGATCAACTAAAATTTGAGTTAGACTTTATCACTGGCTTGGGTTAGTGAAGAATACTTCATTTCTAAGCTAATAACAGGTTGAAGATAGACCAATTGATGAACATTTGCAGTTTTGTGCTTATGAAGAGAAATTGTGACATTTCACGATGCATAAATGATGATGAAAGTACTGAAGCATCCAAGCAAGTTGCAGTTCTCCAGGGAAGCTATTAACAGCTTAACATTTCTGGTTCACATTGGAATGTGGATTAAACTTACTAAAAAAAAGTTTATATTAATATCAAATAAGCATGAAAGAATGTAATTAAGCAGATTAGGTTGAACCCTTTAAGTTCCAGGTTCTCTTGGGTATGTTAATTATAGAATCAAATGTTGGTTAAGTGTACAAGAAAACCTGCACAATAATCCAAAACAGGTTTCATGAACTATGTTAAAAAACAAACAAGCAAACTATTAAAAAAAAAAATACAAGAGCAGACAGAACACCTTCCAAATGCCTCAGCAAACTAAACAGGGTTTCTCCCCAAGATAAACCATGACTGGACCTACTATAGCCTATGCACCATGGGCAAAATATATTGCAGATTTCTTTTATTTTCTTCTGCCTTCAATTAATTCCATTCTCCTTCTATACTGATTATACCTTTGATGCTGACCTCAAGACTCATTCATTCATTCGCCCCTATAAACATGTTATTAATGCCCTACTATGTGTGAGGTACTACCCAGAAGGTGGTAGGAACACACACCCTCAAAATCTTCACAGACAAGTAGGAAAACTAAATAAACAATAAAAAAATAACAACCAACCATTTGATTAAAACTGTTAGAATAAAGGTATATTATAATACAGGTGTGAACCTCTGACAGAAAAAAGGAGAGGTGTTAAGGAAAGGGCAAAACTGGATGTCACATGAAGCTTTTTCATGAGATAATGTTGAGCTTCCCAGGTGACTCAGTGGTAAAGAATCCCCCTGTCAAGCAGGAGACGGGGGTTCGATCCCTATGTCAGGAAGATCCTCTGGATAAGGAAACTGCCACCCACTCCAGTATTCTTGCCTGGGAGATCCCACAGACAGGGAAGCCTAGCCGACTACAGTTGCAAAAGAGTCAGACATGACTTACTGACTAAACAACATCAAGGAGATAATGCTTTTAGTTGGAAGGAATCACAGTGCTCTGAAGGAATGGAAAGTACAAGGAAGTGAAAGAAAAAAGAAGAGCACGTGGAAAGATATGGGGGTACAGAGGCATATGGCACACCCAGGGTAGGGTTCAGAAAGGCTGAAGCAATGGACACTAGTGAGGAGGGGTGACAGATGAAGCTGAACAAGTCTATATATAAATATGTGGCTGCACCAGGTTTTAGTTGCAGCATGTGGGATCTTTAGTTGTGTCATGTGAGATCTAGTTCCCTGACCAGGGATGGAACCTGGGCCCCCTGCATTGGGACTGTGGAGTCTTAGCCACTGGACCACTGGCCCACAGGAAAGTCCCGGGACAAGTTTAAGGGCCTGACCATAAGCAACTTCAATGCATTTCAGCCAAGGAGTTGGTTTTTTTTTTTTAAATAACTTTATTGCCCAGGATATTTTTTTTCCTTGTGTCATGTTTTGTCTGTTTTATTTGTTTTTGTTTTCTTTTTTCATAACTATAAATTCAAGTTTAGGGAAGCTTGCCTTTGTCTTGAGAAACAAAACAACAAAGCTTTCATATTATTTGCAACCTGGTCCAGTTTGAAGAGACAGGTAGGAGTTATCTTGCAAGAGTAAGATTTATACCATGAAGGGTACAGTTCTAGGTCTGGTGGTACTGAACGGAGACAATGGCATTCTTGACAAAATTACCATCTGCTGGTGGCATCTGTGGAAAAGAAGCCCTTGCAAATTTCTAAACAAGAGTAAACTCTTATTAGAAAATTCTAAAGTGTTTTACAGGCCAAAAAGGGAATGAGCTTAATAAAATGCCTCAACAGAGTTGGAATAAAATACTGGATTTGAGAATTACTGGAACTTGGATATGTTAAAAGAGGGTGGAGGTTGGGTCATGCTTACAATGGTCTCAAGTTCAAATGAATTACTGTGACAAGACACCACTTCACAAGTCACATGCTGGCCTGGGGGCTCCTCTCTTCCCTCAGTAGGTGCTGGCAGAAGGTGTGCTCAGTCCTTTTCCAATGTAGATGCCTAGCCCCAAAGCCAAAACATGGGAGAGAAAGAGAGATGGAATGAACACCTTAAGAAATTCTGCAGAGAAGATCCCCCCTTTCTTCATGGCTCTACTTTAACTCATGCTTAAGGAACCGGAATGTTTAGGGTGCCTGAAGTGGAACTCCTTGGGTAGAATGTTTTCAGGTCTACTGGACCAGTCGGACACCCAGTCTACACTTTTCTTCAGAGCATCCACTTCTTTCTCTCCTTCTGCAACTTCTTCTGACTGAGAGCTATGGTCCTTGCTGGTGTGCATTTCCACATCAAACAATGACCTGCCCATCTTCTTGGGGAGAAGGGCTGTTGCAATGAAAACTGCCTCTGGAACTGCTCTGTCTGGATTCATGCTGTGCATCCAAAAGAATCTTTTCCATGTCCCCACTGTGACGAGGAGGATACGTGCTCCAGCCCCCCATTCTTCCCATGGCCATTATCATTGCCATTGCTGCTATTCATGGGGAGCGCCACCCAGGAACTGTTGAGGCTGGCAGGCAGTGGCAGAGACTGTTCACTTTTCTCACAGTTGTTGTGCAGGGGCAGTGGCTGTTCTACTAAATGAGATGACATTGTCAAGCAGCTGGAAGAGCTGCAGCCCCGAAGGAAGGACCTTCTCCAGTTCTCAGGCAGCAACACAACCAAGGAGTTTGTTTTTTTAAGGGCAAGGCAATAATGTATTACAAACAAAGTAATGATGTGATCAGACTGCTCTACAAAGAATATTCTAGCAGCTTGCAGGGCAAGAATAAATGTAGGCAGGGGGAGCTCTACAGTGGGCCAGAGCAGAACAAGAAGGATGTCCCCAAAGAAAGGCAATTTGGTGCAGGATGTCTGAGCCCAGGCGGAGGGCAGAAGGTACCCACATGATGGAGGGACAGCAGAAATTCTGGAACATATGTAACCAATTGGTTACATATTGGTTACATATATAACCAATGTAATATAGCTATAATATATTGTAGATAATGGGAAGTATATCCAAAATATATTATGGATAATGGAATTTATCGCTTTCAAAGAAGAAAGATACAAATATGTATAAACAAATTCAGCATATTAAATTGGAAATGGAGGTATCAGTATGAACATGGCTGGTTAATACACACAGATTAGATATAGAAATAATACTGAGCATCAAAAAAAAACAACGATGCTAACTGACTATATAGTCCATTAACTCAAACAGGCAATCATGGGTCCATACTGTTGTAAAGAAAGTTAGATGAAAAACATATTTGTATAGTTTCAAAGGACCACCCCACAAAATACTTACTGATTACATTTTTTAAAAAAGCAACTCTGCTGTAGAGAGCCTTACAGACACCAATTTAAACAAGTCATCAAAGTGATCATATCAATCAGTAAGATCAGATGTGCCACCTGAGGTGCAGTGAGCACCTGAGGTGCAGCACCACTTCCATGCTATTCCTGCCACAGATGCATACATGGAATCCAATCATGGCGGAACATCGGATAACCCATATTCAAACATTTTAAAAAACTGATCTATAATCTTCAAGAAGGTTGTGAATGGCAAGGGAAAACTGAGGAGCTATTAGAAATTGAAGAGCCATAACAAAAGAATAGAATCCATGATTCTAAATGGAATTCTTCTCTCCATTAGGAAATCAGTGGGACAAATGGCAAAATTTGAATAAGGTCTTACATTTGGATGGTAGTACTACAACAATGTTAATTTCCCGATTTTTATATCTATACTAGAATTGTGTAGGAAAGTGTACTTATTTATAAGAAATATGCTACAGTATATGAAGGTCAAGGGCATCACACTGCAACTTACTCTCAAATGGTTAAAAAAAATGCTTTGTACGTTCTTACATTTCTAGTATGAATTTGATATTGTTCCAAATATAAAAAAGGAAAGAATTAATAGATGATAAAAATCCAGACCAGACCATACAAAGATACGATACTGTTCTCTTAGGAAGAAAAAGGAGGAGAGGAGTTGGAATCTTAAATTAGAAACCCAAAGTACATGTTTATGCTCAACTGCATAATAAAATATATATAATTCTCAAATCACAACACAGTTAAATAATTTCTCCAAATACTGCCATTTTCCCCCAAATTAAGGAATTTCACCAGGTTTGGTTATAATTATCTACCAGGAATGGCTGACCTCCACCTGATCCTGGAGTCAAGATCTGACACATAAAGTAGTCCCAGTTTCTTACAGAAAATAGTTTAATAAGGCTGATTTCTGTCTGGGTACCACACATCATACCTAAACTTACACTGTCAACAACCTTCAAGATAGATATTGTCATCTCTATTTTGCAGATCTAAAAATTTCTCCAAGAGATTAAGCAAAATCTCCAAAATCTTCTACTAATAAATGGAGCATCAGAAAATAAATCCAGATTCTCTCACTCATAGCCCATGCTTTTTCCACTATAATCCAGGAGCCTGCTACGTGCAAGGCATCATGTGATTCACCATGGGAGAGACAAGAGTAATAAGACATGTTCTCACGGAACTAACCACTTCTGCTTTCTCCCCTTTATGTCACAGTCAGAATCGTCTTCCTCTTGCCTCCGGCTATGACTCTCCCACATCTCAGCTTTTATCAGTGGGTGAATTCAGGAACACGGTTTTCTTTACCTTTTCTGTCATTGAAGAGATGAGACAGCAATTCTAAAGATGTATAAATGTGCCTTAGAATATAAAGACCAAAAAAATGAGCACTTAACATACTGTGTTAAATGAGGCTTCTGAGTATACAATGACCACTTAACCAGCTAAAAACGGAAAGAACAAAAGGAGTATAAAGAAAATAGTATTACTTCTAAATAATGTTATACTAGATAAGAAAAAAGCCAAAGACCAACCCAGGAAATGTCAGGAGTTCTGGACAAGTGAACTGCTTCCTTCCAAACTTATGTTGTTTCACTTGGCAGAAGAGGTCACCTAAGAAGCACTCAGAGGGACTTCGCTGATGGTCCAGAGGGTAAGATGCTGGTCGCTCATTACAGGGAGCTCAGGTTCAATTCCTGGTCAAGGAACTAGATACCACATGTATGCCGTAACAAAGAAGTTTGCATGCCCAGCAACTAAGAAGCCCCCATGTTGCAATGAAGATCCCACAAGCTGGAACTAAGACCAGTACAGCCAAAATAAATAAATAAATATTAAGGAAAAAAAAAGAAGGAGCTCTCAGAAATCAGAGTCAAGCTCCTGACTAGAGCAATGGTGCTCTCGCTTGGACTGTCATTCTCTGAGGAAGTAATGGGACATTGAATTCCTCATTTATCTCTGTGAAGATTATGGTATTCCGCTCATTTTGAAAGTGAAGTCACTCAGTTGTGTCCAACTCTTTGCGACCCCGTGGACTGTAGACCACCAGGCTCCTCTGTCCATGAGATTCTCCAGGCAAGAATACTGGAGTGGGTTGCCATTTCCTTTGCTCATTTTAGTGATGGTTAAAAAGAAACTGACTGCTACATAAAAGAAGAGGGAGGACAATGAGATGCCAATTTACTCCATCAATTATGAATTCCCTCCACCAAGCTCATAATACAAAATGTGAAATGTTTAATATCATTTCTGTAATCTTTATTTATCCATATAAAACACTGGATATAGGTCTTGGCAAAATTTTAAGAAGCTTATATGTATCAGTAGATTTCCCCATAAAACAAATTTCTAAAATTCAAGATAACATGTAAGTAATCATATACTTACTTTCAAAGTTTTATGGAGAAAAAAATAAAAGGGAATCCTCCCTATAAAACAATAGGAAACTATAGGCCTGTTTATATATTATTCAAATCAGCATAATTTAGAAATGATTTTAATAGGGGAATATGTAAGAAGACTCAATGCTATTATGTTTCTCATCATTAGTATTATGTCAGGCAAGTCCGTGGCTTTGGTTTACCTCCAATGGTCTCCGTTACAAACACCAACTGAGTCTATTCCTGGAATTGCTCTTAACCTCCCCTAGTATTTCATCCTTTCACACACAATAATGCACAGGGGGCAGTGGTAATATGTGAAATAAGCTCAAAGTTCCCAAAGTGGAAGACATTGTTTTCTTGCATCCTACCTACTGTAACTGAACACTGGGAATTTACTGGAATTGAGGATTTATTATGAGTCAGATGGCTGACAGTCTTTCCAACCAAAACATCTGCTCTACAAAGGCACAACTGCTACAATCCATTTCCTCTTGGATCTGGAGAATGACCAAGTTGTAGCTTAGCCCTTTCCTTAAAGACACAGGGATTTGAAATGAGAAATGAAATCAAAGCAGATCTCTATGTCACCTTCCAACCTCCACTACTATCTTTGATGGCATTAAAATGTAATAAAATATGAGAATTTACATAATTTTTGAACATTAAAACACTGCAATAAGAGTGGAATAACCAAGGACTTTATCAGATTACTTCAGTTCTTTCTTTGGTACTTGAAGAAAGAGGGGACACACACTGACTCCAGTAGGGAGAGGGTCTCATTATTTACTCAACAAATACTTACTGCTGATCATTTCTATGTGTCAGGCACTGTCCTAGGAACAAGTGGGGAACAGGCTAGGTAATGGCCACCTCTTGGAGCTTACCTTTCCACAGGGGAAAACAAACAACAAGTAAGCCTATTCATAAATACTCTTCAAAGCACTACAGGTTTCCAACTGTCTATTTGATACCATTGGCACTAAGATTTTTTCCCAGCAACTATAAGCAATAAGATAGTTTTCAGGAACCATATTCTAGAGCAGTGGTTCCAACCCTGGTCCTTATTTAAAAGCACATTATTGGACCCTACCCCTGGCCATGATGATTCAGTATACGTATCTGGGCCAAGGAAATGTGGGTTTTTTTTTCAACTTATCAAGAGCTTGAACCGCTCATCAGGTTTGGGGTCTACTGCTCTAGAATACTAACTTCCAAACATTTAAAAGCATTAAGTTAAAAATGTCAATTTAAAATATTTGGTTTCCAGACATAAACCCACACACCTATAGTCAATTAACCTTTGAAAAAGGAGGCAAGAATACACAGTGGGAAAAAGACAGTCTCTTCAGCAAGTGATGCTGGGAAAGCTGGACAGCCACAGGTAAATCAAGTTAGAACACACCCTCTCATCACACACAAAATAAACTCAAAATAGTTTAAAGACTTAAACATAAGATGTGACACCATAAAATTCCTATAAGAGAACATAAGCAAAACATTCTCTGACATAAATCATACCAATGTTTTCTTAGGTCAGTCTTCCAAGGCAATAGAAATAAAACCAAAAATAAACAAATTGAACCTAGTCAAATTTATAAGCTTTTGCACAGCAAATAAAACCAGAAACAAAATGAAAGACAACCTACAGAATGGAAGAAAACATTTGCAAATGATGTGACCAACAAGGGCTTAATTTCTAAAATTTACAAACAGCTCATACAATTCAACAGCAAAAAACAAATAACCCAATCAAAACATGGGCAGAAGACCTAAAGACACAGTTCTCCAAAGAAGAAATACAGATGGTCAGTAGGCATGTGAAAAGATGCTCAACGCTGCTAATTACTTGAGAGATGCAAATCAAAACTACAATGAGGTACCACCTCACAGAGGTCAAAATGGACATCATTAATGAGTCAACAAATGACAAATGCTGGAAAGGGCATGAAGAAAAGGGAACCCTCCCATAATGCTGGTTGGAATGTAAGTTGGTGCAGCTACTATGGAAAATAGTATGAAGGTTCCTCAGAAAACTAAAAATAGAATTGCCATATGATTCAACAATTTCACTCCTGGGCATATATCCAGACAAAACTTTAATTTAAAAAGATATATGAAAAAAAAAAAAAGATATATGCACCCCCAGGTTCATAGCAGCACTATTCACAATAGCCAATACATGGAAACAACCTAAATGCCCATTTACAAACGAATGGCTGAAGATGTGGTACGTATATACAATGGAATATTACTCAGCCATAAGAAAGAATGAAATAATGCCATTTGCAGTAACATGGTTGCAACCAGAGATTATCATACTAAGAGAAATAAATCAGAAAGAGAAAGACAAATATCAAAAGATGTCACTTATATGTGGGATCTAAAATATGATACAAAGGAACTTATCTACAAAAAAGAAACAGACTCACAGACATAGAGAGCAGACTTGTGGCTCCCAAGCTGGGGGTGTGGTGGGTGGGAGGCATAGACTGGGAGTTTGCAATCAGCAGATACAAACTATTACATATAGAATAGATTAAAAACAATATATAGAATGGATAACCTGTATAGCCCAGGGAACTATATTCAATATCCTGTGATAAACCACAATGAAAAAGATTATGAAAAAGAGATGTGTATGTATGTATATATGTGTATGTGTGTTAGTTGCTCAGTTGTGTCCAACTCTTTGCAACCCCACAGACTGTAGCCCACCAGACTCTGTCCATAGAATTTTTCAGGCAAGAATACTGGACTAGGAAGACATTCCCTTCTCCAGGGGAATCTTCCCAACCCAGGGATCAAACCTGGGCCTTCTGCATTGCAGATAAGATTCTTAACTGTCTGAGCTACCAAGGAAACCTCTGTGTATGTATAAACTATCACTTTGCAGTACAGCAGTAGTTAACACAACATTGTAATCTATACTTCCATAAAATTTTTTTTTTAAAGTTTGGGCTGAAGATCAAAGATCTTAAGATCAACGTATCTTCTATGTATTTACTGATAAGCAATATACATGGACTGCTATGCTAATACATTATAAATATCATAAAACATGCACAAACAGTAGAAATTCTAGGAAGGTGAGACAAAAATAAATATAAACAAATATTTTCTCCCAACCCGGCTGGCTACCTGCACAGGCTGCAACTTACGAAGTGGGGCAAACCAAGAAGCCTACAGGTTCCTCACACACAAAGACTGGGAAGCAGGGCAACTGAAGGCAAAGCCCTTTCACTCACAGCCTGGGAAGACAGACTACCTCAGCCCTCACTCTGTAAACTTACACTTTCTCACTTATGGCACAGGGGAGAGAAGCAGGCAGAGGGCATTAGAACTGTAACCTCAGTAGCAGGAATTCAGGAGACCTTGCCTCACTCCACCTGCCAACACGTACCTGCCAGCTCTTGTTGACATACACTAAGTATGGAAAAACCACACTTGGAAAAACATATAAACTCCATTCTAGGTTCAGCAGCTGTAACCCTGTTGTGTCAGTCATTTGAATCATGTGTGAATGTGTCTGTGCATGTTAGATTCCTGACCATGTGATAAAGGTAGAAAGAGTACAGGCTTCCAGATTAGACAAGCTAGTGAGAATCAGGCTCTCCCCTGGTTGCTCGCTATGTCCACTTGGCTGAGTAAGTTATTTAAAACCTGGATAAGCCTCTGTTTCCTCAACTGTAAAATGTGAGTAGTTATATAAAACTACAGTATCAGTTACACCATGAATAAAGGGTGGCCATCACTGTGGCCACCATCATTGTCACTGTTATCCCAGATCACTTTGGAACACCTGGCCCACCTGTTTTCTGTTATCTGCACACACTGATCCTGGCCCGTGCACCTGCAAATGATACCTGTCAGTTGCCTTCTCTTTGTATAAACTCGTTGTTGGCAAATTCTGGCCTGTCTGTGCAGCATCAGTTTCTAGTTTGGTCCCTTCTAACCATGATAAACGAATGGCCCCACAACTGATGATGTTAAAGCCACTTCCTGCTTGGCTTGGCCAAGGGGCAGCCCCTTGACTTTGAATTCAGGGTTACACCTTCATGGACCAGCAGCCTTCATCTGCCCTTTCATCTGACAGCTCACTTCCTGGCTGTTTTCTCTCTGCGGCATTAAAAAAAAAACACAAAACCAGATAATATTTTCTCTTTTCCACTTATAGCCTCCTCTCCAGTGCCTTGTGCTTCCTATCTCTATTCAAATAAAAGGTAATAAAATCATTTGACTGTGAAGACTAAGAAGGCAATTCTCAAATGATTTACTAGTGGCTGCAGGAATGGCCCTACATGTATACCATAGAGCATTTCAATTCATAGAACTTTCAAAAGTCAGGTAGCCATCTTAAGGAAAATCAGGCCTCTTAAAAGATTTTCCAACTGTATAGACTGCCAAGGAAAGAAATAAAAACAAATAAGAACCTGTCTAAAAGAATTTAGGAAAAGAAAAAAGAATATCAAATTAAAATCAGAAAAGGCAAAAATAAAACCAAGAGCAGAAAAAAACATAACAAGCAAACATAACATTAATCCAGAGAAAAATCACTTTATTAAATCAAGGCTACATGTTAGAAAATAGTATTTTTTTAATTGGGGCAATATAAATTTTAGTTATCTGCTAATAAATTTAGCAGTTAAATAGAAATGGATAAAAATTCAAAATAACTGGAGAACAAAAACGAAGTACCCAGAAACAGCAAACGATAAAGAACAAGTTATAAAAAAAGAAATGTTATTAGGAACTACCATTTTAAAAATTGCCTCTGGCCAATCAGTTTGGTGTAGAATGCTTCTAAATTTCCCCAAAATAGAAAAGAATGTTATACTTTTCAATCTACTTCACAAAGCAAATATAATTTTTTAATTGATGTGTAACTAACATATATTACATTTGTTACATAATACAGTGATTCAACATTTATATACATTATGAAATAAAAGCAAATGTAGTTTTATTTCCCACAAACAGACAAGATAGTCACAATAGTTTTTTATGAGTATGGCTCTAATAACTAAATAAAAATCTTAATAAATAAAATATAAGACAACACTAAAATAATTTTCCACTATGAACAAGCACAAGTTTACACATGCATGACTGGACACAAAGAAAATATTAAAATTTGTCACATGAAAAGGAGAAATGGTAAGAATCACAGCATTACTGCAGCAAGTGCTCATAGAAAACTAAAATACTCATTTTCAGCCTTTTGCCAATGCAAACAAAACAGCCAGGTTGTCAGGCTCTCTCCAAGAGACCTCAGGAGTACATTTATATTCTTTTTGAGCCTTCTGAGTTCAGAAACTCAATTCTGTTTGCACACCAACTGCATGGCCATGGCCAAAAGGTAGTTGACATACAAACAGAATGCTAACTTGTTAGTTTACCATGGGAAATTAGGTACTAAAATATTCCAAGTTCACATGGTTAGTGTGTTTTTTCCCCATAATGCCAGTCCATCGCTTTGTAACGATAAATTAGTCAAGGGGAATGGAATATTTCAAGCCCCTTTATCACGGCATGCTCTTTGCATGAGGCAGACCCATGTGGGCTGCCAGGCAACCCAGGCGAGTTAGAGGAACTGCATTTTAATAAAGCCTGATGCATCAAGCTCACCCTAGGAATAATTTTGTCAGTGGGGCCAATGGGATACTAGGAGTGCGAGCAACATCCTTCTGCATCCAACTCTAAATGGGGTCTCTTCCAGTGCATTTTCTAGCTGTGACCCATGGCACATAGGTCTGCAGTAGTTTCAAACAGCTTTTATCCTGCAACTTTCAGATTATTCAAAATTCACCCATTCCTATATCTTGGATAACACTGGAACAGTTACTCCCAAATTGACTCTATAACAATCTTTTTTTCCTGTTCTTTCCTTAGTTTTCATTTGATATACTCTCTCTCCAGATACATGATCACATTCAAACAGGTGTAATATCACTCACCTGGGGGTCCATTTCACCTCCCAAAGAGAATATCTCATGTTAATATCTTCATCTGTTTATGTGCTGGCTACAGCTTTCACAGGGTAATTTGATTCCCCTATTTCCTAGTTCTTAGGGAAGTGAAGATATTAAATAGTTACTTCACTGAATGAGCCATTAGGTATTAGGGAAACAATTCAAAAGTACAAACATAGAAAGGTAAGAAAAAATGTTTTATATATGACATAGTTCAACATCATGTTATGAAATTACATGATTATACAACTTACTAAAATCAATTTAAAATAACTAGTCATTTAAAATAAGCTGGGCCTTCCCTGGCAACCCAAGGGTTAAGACTCCATGCTTCCAGTGCAGGTGGTTCAGGTTTGATCCCTGGTCAGACAATTACCCACATGCTGTGTGGTACGGCCAAAAACCAAAAATCAGAACAAAAAAGTCCACAAAAATATTTTAAAATATTTAAAATTAAAAAAAAAAAAACTAAGTCATTATTTAAAGTAACAACTTCAGCAAAACTGCAGGGTAAAAGGCAATTGGAAACTACTATGGGCCTAAGTGACAAGGGCCACAGCTAGAAAATGCAGTGGAAGAGACCCCATTCATAACAATGACAAAAAATTCAGTAAGTGGGTATTAATTTAAATCAGAAAATTAGAGACATCTTATTCAAAATGACATAAGGTCTGATAGCTGATTTAAAGAACGATGGATAAATGGAGAAATATAATTTGCTCCATGCTGGGAAAACTAAATATAGTAAAGATGACAACATTCCCCAAATTATTATGTAGATTAAATAAAATACTGATTTTACAGAATTTGATATTGGTACTAAAACACATCTGTCTGAAAAGTTGGAAAAACACCAAAAGAAAAACACTGAAGTTACGATAGTGGTTTCAAACTACTTAAATTGTTACAAAAGGAAAATTATTTCTTAAAGAAAGACAGGGTATTAGTTGAAGCAGAAAAAACTCAGAATAGAATTCATAAATAATGATCAGGCTAAAGCAATCCTATGAGAGGAAAAGGTGCTACTGAGCAACTGGGAAGTGAACCCAAATGCAAAGAACTAACTTAGAGCCTTAAGCTCATTCATACATGTAAGCTAAAGAGCGAAAATATATGCAAAAGAAACCAGAATAGCATATTTATTCCAACTATGGAAGAGAGAGAACTTTAAAACTGCTCCCCCAAAAGCAAAATATTATCACAGACAAGCTACTTTCCATGATAAAAATATCTATTCACCTAAATATATCAAATATCAAACATACCAATATAATACAATATGATATTAGTATCTAAAAGACAGAGAGAGTAAACTGGTGAGATGTGATGCATGTGATGTAAGGTTACTACCCACAGCATATAAAGAAAAAGAGTCAATCAACAGAATTTAATTTAAAAAGTGGTCCAAGAAAAATGAATCCTGGGAAGATATACAGCATATACAAAGTATGTACATTGCTTAATAAGGCAATGAAAGATCATTTTAAGGTATCACAACCATAACTACTAACTTAGTAGAATAAATTATGAAAATCCAATTAGGGCAGGGTTGGGTACAAAGCTTTGCCTCCTGTTCCCATCTCCCCACTGATCTCCCCAGCCAGTCCCAGATTTTTCGGTGTATGATGTGGGTCCTGCCTGATTTCATGTGGTCAAGAAGAGGGAGGAAGGAGAGAAAATGAAAGTAGGGAGGAAGGAGGACCATGAATCAAAAGACTGAACTTGTTTCCACTCATCCATTCAACCAATATTTATTGAGTATCAAATCTGCATCAGGCTCTGTGCTGTGTTAAGTATCAAAACTATAGTAATGAACATGTTGTCAGGAAGATAGGTAAATAAATCAACAATTACAGCCCATGTGATAAAGGCTTTGCTACGGGAGGCAAAAGGTATTATGGGAGCATGGAAGACGTGCACCTGACCAAAACTTGGTCTAGAAAGATCTCCTGGAAAAATGGCCTCACTCTGTCACTCCTAATGGAGTGACTGCTATGGAGGAAACTCGCCATTGCCGACCAAAATAACAAATGCATTTATCCTTTGACCTGGCAATTCTATTTCTGGGAATTTGGCCTAAAAATATACCAGCAAACACAGGAAATAACACAAATACAAAGTTATTCACCTGCAGCTTTATTTACAATAGCCAAAGTTTGAAAACAATCAGGTGTCTCCAGAGGATGATTAAAGAAGCCATGATACATTCACATGATAAACTACTAGGCATTTGTGAAAAACACAGAAACAGGGGGCTATATGGCAGCATAAAAAGACTGCCAAAATACATTTGTTAAGGAAAAAAACCCTGAAAGGCAGAGTAGTGTATGTAGTATGACACCTTCTGTATGAGGAGGATAAATAACACTGCATGTATGCACATGCATGTACTAGTATAAAGACATCCTGGAAGGAAACATGTGTGTGTGCTGTGCTGTGCCAAGTCACTTCAGTCGTGCACAACTCTTCTCGACTTTATGGACCATAGCCTACCAGGTTCCTCTTGTCCATGATATATAAGAATAAGTAATAAAAGTGATTATCTATAGGGAACTGGAAGGTGAATGGAGCACAGGAAAATGGGATGGCAGTGAGTTTTTTTATCAATGTATACCTGTTTATATATTTCAATTTCTGAGTCATGTAAATGACTCAGAACCTATTTATTTACATTAATTTTAAAATTGAACTAGATGATTTCTAAAGCTCTTCTACTCTTAACATTCTGTAATTATATGACTTAACCTACACTTAACTTGTAACCAAATATTCATCAGATTCTTCATTTGTAAGAAAGCTTAAAGATTACTATTTTTTAAAAAATTGAATACTTACGTCAGACCAAGAGGAGTATCTTAAAAACTATATTATGTGACTACCACAATCTTCTCTTTCTACCTATATTTAGATCTTCTTAATGCCTCTAAATTTATTGAAATTTAATGAAGATTTAACTGAGCACCTAACTGGGCCAGGCATAGTTATGATCAAGACTAAAAATTAGGTCTCTGAATTAACAAAGCATTTACTGTACAGACCTTAAATTATTCTCATTACAGATGTTAACACTGAATTTAAATATAATGTTGTCATTTCTTTTTCTACATAAAGATAGATATTTGTGTTGCTTTTAATTTTTTTTATAGAAAACTTTCTCAAATCTGATTTAAAACTTTTAAATTAAATTTGAGAAGGGACAGCTCAATGTTCTGGTGATCTAACTTGGGCCTGCCCTGAACAGGCCAGAAAACACTACTGGACATTCAATGTGTTCCTCAACCTGGCTCAGGGCAGATAAGAATATGGTTACCATATTCTTAAGTTATGGTTATCATATTTCATAAGTTAGCCCTCCCACCCCCTGGTTTGCCATAGATTCATGCTGTCAATCTCTAATAGCAGTATTAATGTTTGATTCTCAGACTGGTTCAAATATTTCATAAGATAGACTGCTTTTCTCTCTAAATGATTATAGTAATTGATTTCTGTATCTGTTTCTCCACTAACTGTGAACACTTTGAGGGCTCAGCCCCAGTTTTATCCAACACCTGAAAAACACAGTAGATAGTCAATAAACATTTTCTGGATGGATAAAAGAATGAACAAGTAAACAAACAAAGGAATGGTTAAATCACAAAAAAACTAAATTAAGGATATGTTAAATATTGAAAAGAAACCACAAGGAAATTAATGTTCTGTATTTATTGTCATTACAAGTATGCACAATAGCTGGCTCTTGCCCAAAGCAAGGTATGATTATGCAGAGAATAAAAGAAGCCAAGTGCTGACACCATGTTACTGACATGTTGTCTTCTTCAAAAGGGACAAATGGCTCAACTAAGATGGTGGTGAGTGATATGGTGTAGTAAAGAAAAACGAATTTGAAATAAAACGATATGAGTTCAGGGACTTCTCTGATGATTCAGTGGTTAAGACTCCATGCTTTCACTGCATGGGACATGGGTTTGATCCCTGGTCAGGGAAGTTCCCCATGCCTCTGCCGTGCGGTCAAAAATTATTTTAAAAAAAGAAATGGGTTCAGCCCTCCCAGCATTACTAGGTACTAGCCACAAGACCCAGTGCAAGCTGCTTACCTTCTGGCTCAATTTCCTCCTGAGAGTGAAAAAAAAAGAAAAATAGTATATGTCCTATCTACCACATGGAAATTGTTGGGATTAACGCATAAAACACTCTTTATGAGAGTTTTGTGACGGTAAAGTATATACAGACAACGGATAGAAAGATTACTCTTCAAATCTAGATCAAAATAGCCCAAAGATTTGTTAATGATTAAAATTCAGTGAGACTAAATACAACAGGGACAAATCACATCTTAAACCAAGTTCCTCAAAAGTTGCCATTTTATACTTCAGTGGAAACCAAAAAGAATGGCCTGAAGATGACACCAGCAAAATGTATTTTGCACAGCTTACTCAGGGAACACGTGCCAGAGAGACTAAGCCCAATGTTGAAAATATGAAAACAAAGAAGATATGATCCTGTGATCCTGAACCTATAAGGGCTCATGGTCCACTGAGGGTGGCAGAAATAAGTACAAGTAATTAAGGTACGATAGTGTGTGTGTGTGTGTGTGTGTGTGTGTGTGCGGGTGTGTGTGTGTGTGTAAAAAAGGGAAGAAAGGAAGGAGGGAAGGAAGGAGGGAGGGAGGGAGGGAGGGAGGGACTGAGGGAGACTGCATAGAATGATTAAGATTGATTGCTTAGGTACAGAGTACTATGGGAGTTTCAGGAACCCATTCTACCCTATTTTCCCCCCAGGCCCCTGTTTCAAGGCATCGTGGGGTATATTCAAGATTCCTGGGCTTTACCTCATGTTTTATCTTTCCATTTTTTTAGGTCTATAAGTTACCTCAGTAATATCCTATAGATGTCAGTGTAGAGATCTTCTACATTTTTAATTAAGCTTATTGCTAACTATTTTATGTTTTTGATGCTGCTTTAAATGATACTGTTGTTAATTACATTTTCTAGTTCTTCTTAGTGTATTTAAATATAATAAATTATTTCTAATATTAACCTTGTATCTTATGCTCTTGCTAAATTCACCCTTTGTAAAGGTATTGCCTTTTTGTAGACTTTATTGGATTTCCTACACACACAATTGTAATGTCTGCAAATACACGTTTGCGTCTTCTTTTTCAGTCGTTGTGCCTCTTATTTTTCTTGCCTTATTGCACAGATTAGCACATCCCATACAATGTTGAATGCAAGTAGTGAAAGCAGACATCCTTGTGTTTTTCCTGATCTTAGTATCTTCGACATTTAATCATTAAGTATGATGTTACTTATGGTTTTCCTATAGATGCCCTGAATCAGACTGAAGATGTTACCTTCTATTAATACTTATAGTTCACTAAGTTTTCCTTTTCTTTCATTATGAAGGGGTATTGAATTTTGTCAAATGTGTTTCCTGTTTCTACTGAAGTGATCATATGATTTTTATTCTTCGTTAACACAGTTAATTACATTGCTTTTTGAAAGTTAAATCAACCTGTATTCCAGGGAAAATGTATTCCAGGGAAAAATTCTACTTGGTCATGATGTATTATTATCATTTTAAATATAATATTTAATTCTATTTGCTAATATTTCATTAAAGCTTTCTGTGTGCTCACACATGATAGATAACAGTTTATAATTTTCTATTCTTGCAGTATCCTAATAGGTTTTGGTAGAGTTATTCTAGCCTTATAATAACCAGTTTTACTGAACTACACTGATGGGTTGAAATTTACAGCTGATTTTAGCAACACATAGATTGAAAATGGCAAATTCAGAGAATGGTTGCTAAATTTTACATGTAAGACAATTAGAGAAATTATTATATAAGCATATTTTACACCTTTATTGGGGCTTTCAGGGTAGCTTAGCTGGTAAAGAATCCACCTGCAATGCAGGAGACCCCAGTTCGATTCCTGGGTCAGGAAGTCCCCCCAAGAAGGGATCGGCCACCCACTCCAGTATTCTTGGGCTTCCCTGGTGGCTCAGATGGTAAAGAATCCACCTGCAGTGCAGGAGACCAGGGTTCGATCCCTGGGTTGGGAAGATTCCCTGGAGGAGGGCATGGCAACCCACTCCAGTACTCTGGCCTGGAGAATCCCCATGGACAGAGGAGCCTGGTGGGTCACAGTCCATGGGGTCACAAAGAGTCAGACAAGACTGAAGGACTAAAGCTTTATTGACAAAACTATTTTCCCAAGGTAGCATAAGGAGAAAACTAAGCCATATTTCACTTTAACTCTATACTCCCTCGTCCTAATAATTTATCTTTCAGAAACAAGGAGGCAATTCAGGATGATGTTAAACATCAGAGATTTGTATTTACTTACTGTTTGTATCTTTACACATACTTCCCTGACTCTGAGAAACAAAACTGCTCCATTCACATCATAAACAGCAATGAAACTCTACTACTTCCCATCCCTACAATCATCCAAGGCACACTCTAGTCTCCCTGGCCCTACCCCAACCCCACCCCTACCAGGACGGGCACCCCTACTTTCCCAGGCAAGTTCAACAGAAAACACTGGAACTCTGGGCAAGTAACACCTAAGTATCATGTATTCATTTGATTAAAAAAAGAAAAACACCCTATTAAAGAAAATAGCATTTTTTACATCATTTTTAATCAAAACAAGGTTTTAACTGACATTTGGCTGCATTTTAATTGTTTTAGGACTGGAAAACAAGAAGTACTGATGGAGAGCAGAACTTAGACGTGAAAACAAATTTACTACTTTCATATCTTTACGTGAAATTGAAAAACTAAAATTATAAAGGTAGTATCAGGAGGAAAATATTTTATTAAGGCTCAAGAGTGAGGAAAATTACATGATCACCATGGTAGATTTTAAACAATGAAGTACATCATTTACACAGCACTTGGTAGTTAAGAATGTGTGTTTACACACGTCTCACTTGATTCTCCCAAAACCCAGGAAAACAGAAACACAAATTGTACAATCCTAATCTTCATGGTAAGGAAACAGGTTCAGAAAGCTAAGCAATTTGCTCAAGGTTGCACTTACAGCAAATGGCAAGTCTGGGCTTTTACCCTTGCCCTCCAATTCCAGAAACAAAATCACTCTACTTGGCCATGGGTCCTTTGTTTGGCTATACGTATAACTTACACATGAATATCTTCCAGAGATAAACCAGAAGATACATCTATCTTAAAGAATAGAGATCTTAAAGAAATACAACCCCTTTGGAGGCGCCCTGAGCTAGAAGCATTTCTATCTAAGTCCAAAACTAAATATTCTGATAGGTGAAATCTTCGGGAAAGACAATGAGGACATGAAAACAACAGCCAGAATAGAAATTGGAAGAGGTAATTTACTTTTCCCAGTGACCTAAGTTCTTTATGCCAGATACAACCTCTCTGTCATTTGGCCATCTCTTGATTAGTACCTTTTAATCGTGTATTAGGAGTTAAGAAGTTATAAGTATAATCCCTGTTAACAAAGACAGGTAAAAATTATTCCAAGATTATTTGAACACTGGAGACTGAAAAACCCTTCCTAAGTGTAATGAGTGGCTCTGCCAGCTCATCTGAAGGTACCTTCAAAAGGTCACATCTTCCTGTAAAATAACATTAACTCATTAAACACACACACACATGTATGCACACATGTGCGCAAAAACAACACAGAGCTTAACAGGGATAGCTTCTAGGTGATTTCAAAACAAATATTAATGGCATTGAAACTAATTTATTGTAACTAAATTTTTAACAGTATGTAACTTCATTGCACTAAGTACAAAATTAATCCAATCTGCCATAATGTAACAAGCAAAATACTAAGCTTCTTACTCTGAATATTTGAAGATATAGGAGGACCTAGATTGAAATCCCAGCTGTCCTACTACTGGTTATGAACCTGGGCAAGTTACTCAAAGTACATTAAAAGTGTTTCTTCATCTTGGGCTTCCCTGGTGGCTCAGTGGTAAAGAATCTGCCTACCAATGCAGGAGACACAGGTTCAATCTCTAATTCGGGAGGATCTAATATGCCGTGGAGCAACTAAGCCCATAAGCCACAACTACTGAGACTGTGCTCTAAGATCACAGGAACTTCAATTCCTAAAACCCACACACCTAGAGCCACTGCACCACAACAAGAGAAGTCACCACAATGAGAAGCCTACTTATAGAGAGAGTAGCCCCCACTCCCCACAAGTAGAGAAAGCCCTCACAGAAATGAAGACCCAGCACAGTCAAAAATAAATAAATAAATAAATTTTTAAAAGTGTTTCCTCATCTGTAAAATAAGGATAATAAAAATATCCACTTTTTTTCTCATCAGATTGTTTACTATAAACTACAAGTGCAATTACAGATTTCATCATCTTTTATAAGAGTCAGAAATCCATTATTTGGGTTCTGATCCAACATCTGACTGTTAAAAGAATGAAAACCAGGCTCTAAAGTTAAAATTTTAAATTACTGACCAATATCAGGGAATTTGTTAAATTCATCTCAGGGCCTCCTATAGTTAGAACAATGACTACAAGATAGGGATGGTCAAAACCCACATGCTAAATGGAAAAATGAATCTAGCTCACAGTGATTTTCACTTTTGTATTGAGATGTTTGTTATTTCTCTAAAGGTTTGGCTCCCTGAGTTTTAGTTCTTCCGAGGCACAGTGTCAAAGGTGTGTGTTTTATCACAGCCATCATAGTCATGTGCAAACCATGGGTGTTCAAAACACAAATTAAAGGAAAAGGAAAGGTCTTTCCTCACTGAATGCCACACAATCCAAACTGGTACAGCCCTTAACAATCAAGACTATGGAATGATGTTTTGACCATTTAACAGTCTTTGCCCCCTTTTAGTTAAAGAGAAAAAGCTGAATTCATTAATTTTATGAATATCTTTGATAACCTATTAGGACAGGGACTGTTCTAGACACTTCAGTCCAGTTCAGTCGCTCAGTCGTGTGTGATTCTTTGCAACCGCATGAACTGCAGCACACCAGGCCTCCCTCTCCATCACCAACTCCTGGAGTCAGCCCAAACCCATGTACATTGAGTCGGGGATGCCATCCAGCCACCTTATCCTCTGTCATCCCCTTCTCCTCCTGCCCTCAATCTTTCCCAGCATCAGGGTCTTTTCAAATGAATCAGCTCTTCACATTAGGTGGCCAAAGTATTGGAATTTCAGCTTCAACATCAGTCCTTCCAAATGAACACCCAGGACTGATCTCCTTTAGGATGGACTGGTTGGATCTCCTTGCAATCAGTCTCCAAGGGATTCTCAAGGGTCTTCTCCAACACCACATTTCAGAGGCATCAATTCTTTGGCCCTCAGCTTTCTTTATAGTCCAACTCTCACATCCATACATGACTACTGGAAAAACCAAAGCCTTGACTAGACGGTCCTTTGCTGACAAAGCAATGTCTCTGCCTTTTAACATGCTGTTTAGGTTGATCATAACTTTCCTTCCAAGGAGTAAGCGTCGTTTAATTTCATGGCTGCAATCACCATCTGCAGTGATTTTGGACACTTGGGATACAATAATAAAACAGAAGAGGCTGTCTTTCCTCTTACTACCTAAGATTTGTCACACTGAGGCAGATATACACACACAAACACACAATGAGTGTGGCCTGTCAGTCACAGGGTATAAAGAGGCTACGGAATCCTATCCGGTGTGTACTGAGATATAGTCAGTCAGAGATTATTTTTCCAGGTTATCTCTGAAGATACAGAGGGCTACTTAGAAATGAAAAGATTTAATTTGTCCTTCAGAGCAGAGACTTTGAAATCATCTGGAGAGTTTAAAAAACTATAGGTGTCTGGGGCCCCTCCCCAGAGGTTCTGATTTAATTGGTCTTGGGTGTGATCTAAGCAATTAGGAGTTGTGAAAGCTCTTCAAATGTAGCCAGGGTTGAGTACCACTGTCATCGAAGAGCACAGAATCTCTTGGGAATTCAATAGTCACCCTGCTCTGAAAAATGTCCTCACCTGGGAGAAAGAATAATTGCAGGAGTTCACAGGCCATCTTCTTCCACATGTGCAGTTCCAGAGCAGTTCAACTTAAAGCCCTGGGGCTTGGGAGGGGACCCTAAGAGACCTTTGGGGCCATCACTGGGGTCCAGGTATAAAGAACTATGCTTGTCAGTTTATGCACCCAAATGACAAGTTTCAGTAGAATACTAGCCATTTATGATCCTAAACGTCTAGATGAGAACAAGCTAAGAGAAAACACAAAGGGAGAATCTTCAAAGTATAAGACTGCAAAAGAGGAACGTAGTCCTTTTATGGCTGTGGGCCCCAGAAACATCAGGTTCTCAACAGCCTCAACTTCCAGCAATTCATCAGAATTTCTAGTTCCATCGTCCTACCACCATACGGTGACTTCTACCTCAGATAAGGGAATGCTTATGTTCTTGTCTATTGAAGGACCCTGACTCTTTCCAGATTTGGGGGTGGTCATTTGTTTTGTGACCTTGGTTCTTTGATGGGTTCACAAAAATCTGTCTGTCCAGCATTTTTCTTGTGGTAAGGATGGGTCTTAGGCTGTTCAAACTCTGACTAGAAATTCATTCCTAGAATGTCAGCAGTCATATCTCTATGTTCTCACACCTCTCCTCTGTCTCCAGGCAGGAGACAAAATTTTACCCTCTAGAGAAGTTAAAAATTCCTCCAGAAGCACCTACTGTTACTGGCCATTGAGTATCTCCCAGTGAAAAAGAGTGCTTACTGTCTGATCTTTTCCACAGCTGAGCCCTCAATTAACAAGCATTCCCTACACACCCACAAACACAAAGTCAATCTCTCTTCTCCCCCCAACCCACTGCAACACACAGCTTCTGTTTAGACTTTTAATACCTCATTCTTGAGTATAAAAGAACTACCAGTTTTTCAAGGAAAGCTTCCAACATAAACAAGAAAGAACTCAGAGAAAAACTGAAATTTAAAAAAACACAGAATTAATATCCTAAAGATATGATAGCAAAGTTTAAAATATCAATGGAAAAACTGAAGATAAAGACAAAAAAAAAAAAAGAAAAAAAACTCCCAGAAAGTAGAATGAAAAAAAGCAAAGAGAATCAGGAGACGCATAACCAAAAAAAAGGAAAGAAATATAATCCAGAAGTCTAATTTCCAATAAACTGGAGTTCTAGAGAAAGAGAGCAAAGAAAATGAAATGGAGTACATTTTCAAAGGAAAAATATAAGACAATTTCCTAGAAAGATAAGAGTCTCCAGGCCAAAAGGGTCCCAACTGCTTACACAGTCACCTTCTGTTTATCCACACTGAAGGAAAAAATGAACAGGCAACTATACTATGATGAATTACATGAGTAAACTTTTTTGTTTTGTTTAAACAGCAGGGTTGCTTCTCTGCTAATTTGCAGAGAAGATCTGCTTAAACTGATATTAAAATTAATTTTGCATTCTTGAAACAAAAATATATCAAAAGTTTGCTGAAATACGGTGGCAGAGAAGAAGAAAACCAAATCAACATTTGTTTTCTCCTAATTTGGAGAAGGAGGGGAAGGGGACAACAGAGGATCACATATTTGGATGGCATCATCAACTCAATGGACATGAGTATGAGCAAACTCCAGGAGATAGTGAAGGACAGGGAGGCCTGGCGTGCTACAGTACACTGGGCTGCAACGAGTTGAACATGACTAAGCAACTGAACAACAACAATTTGGAGGGTAGGCTGACTATACAGATATTTTGAAGATGTATGAAGCCATTAGAAACAATTCAAGAAACCATGTTGGAATCAAGGAAAATGCAATTTATTTGAGACTTACAGATGCATTTTTGTGCTTGTCCTAAGAACTTTTTGAAATCATTCATTTGAAGAGGAGAAAAATACATCTCTGCCATAGTACTTGTTTTACTATTTTTAAGAAGTTTTACAGTAGTAAAATTATAAAATCACAGGACTAGAAAAATAGATAAGGCCCTTGAAAGCATATTTAAACATTTGCTTTCCTTCATGCAAGGAAAAAAAAAAAAAACCTCAATCAATCACAAAAGGAACTTACATGCCATACTAAACTTTAAGAAAAAAACTGTTAACCCTGAAACAGGTGTCCACATGTATTAAACAAGTATTCATTGATAAAACCCTTCCACTGGTAAAGTAAAAATGTAAGCTCCTCAAAAATGAAGGCATGTTTACTCTGGGGTCCAAATTTATTCACAGTGGTTAATAAATAATTAAATTAATTTAGTCAGGAAGGGGGGAAAAAAAGAAAACTGTTTTATGAACTCAAAGAGTATTTGTGTTTTAAAGCCCAAGTCAAGTTTTTCCTTGTACTGAGGGCTGTGTCAATGTGTTAGAACACTGGGTCATACACAAACCAGCCTATTCTTGCATATGAGCTTCACACAGATATATCCAAAATTCTTTCTTCTATTTGTCTAAGTGCTAAATCATTTTTTTCTGCAGTTGGGCATATCCTATCTACAATTTACAGATGGACAAGCTCATTTGAAAACTGACTAATTAAAATATATTGATCATAAAATATGTACTGTTATCTTTTTTCCTTAACACATCCTAAAGCCAATCTTAGCTGAAAATGTATACGTACGTATCCTTGCACAGCATAAGACAAGAATATAATTCAATGAAACCTTTACAAAATGTCAGATCAATTACATTTTTTCAGTGCAGATGGATTTAAGGAAATCATCTCTGAAAACAGTACTTCATTTAAAGTAAAATAAAGACATAATTTTCCCTGATAAGTCAATGTGTAGGAGATGCCAAAATATTAAAACTGCCATATATTAAAGATGCTATGATATGAATTTTTAAAGTACATACAAGTAGTTTGTGATGATCCTGAGGCAAAGTCCCAAAAACACTACGATTCTCTTCGGTTTGCCCCACAGCAAGGAAAGAATGATAATGTGATATATGAGAAATAAACTTTCAGTTATTGGGGCTAAAAAGCTCAAATTTTAGAGAGATCATTAATACATGACTCAAGTAATTCACTCATTTAACAAATACTTATTGAATATCAGCAATATGTAGCTTTTCAACTACATCTATAATTCTGAAAGTGAAGTCGGTATGAAGCTGATCACACAGGCAAATCTTACCTCTCCCTCAACACAGGTCAGCATGACATTTCTCTAAAAGACTTCTTTATGAGGTTTTGAAATTCAGCATCATAAAAGTCAGATGCATAAATCACTTCTGAAGAATACATTCATACCATGCATTGTGCAATTATTTCATGTTTTGGTAGACTTTAGAGATTTACTGTTACTTGAGTTAAACAGTAACAGACACAAAATATTTATCTCTTTGCCCATTAAAGCTTAATATGCACCTTAGAGCAACTTATGCATTTGTTAACACAATACAAGTTATGTTCTATTCATCTCCAACTGAAATGTGGTATTTAAAACATTCCCTATGTTATATCTGATTATAAATGACATTTAAGAGCAGTATTCAAGTTGGGAAATGCACAAAGTGGAAAGGTTGAAAGTGTTATTTCTTGTAAAAATGGACTGGAAATGCCTTCCTTTTATTGGTCCTAGTACTATTTATTACTCTTCATTTTGTAAGAGCAACCTTCTCTTTCTTTTTTTAAACAAAAATAAAAAAGAGATTAGTCTGGTGTGCTTCTAACACTACACTAAGTAAAATGACACCAGCAATGCCTGAATACATATTCTATCTTTTAAAATAAATTACACAGGACTGGGAAAGTGTCAAAAATGGGGACACTTAAAGTTAACCTTGGGTTTCTTTCTTTATCATGGTTTCCTAACAGACTATGAGAAGGAAGAAGGGATTCTTAGGCCTTGTTTTCATGGACCATGGTCCCTAAACTACCGGTCTAGACCAGCTGTCAGAGTCTACCACTTAGGCTTCCTGGATTCCTCCAATGGATTAAATCTCTAGGATTATTCTCCTCAGCAACAGACTAAAATGTCAACAGCACATGAAAAGGTATCAACACTCTCTCTTCAGGAAAGAGATACCCAAGGTGCACAACCAAAATGAACATCCTGCCCTCCACATATCCTTTGGCTCCCTCAAGACCTATAACTCTAAAAAGGAGGAAAGGAACTGCCTAGGTTATGGAGCCCTTCCAAGTTCTACTTTCAAATACAAATCAACATACCCACAAAAAAATGATGGGTACATTCTATGTATAAGCTTCTATGTATAACCTTCTACAAGGGTTTATGTTTATGTTGTCTGCTAGAGAAATGCCTATCTGTGTGCATCTCTCAACAGAGTCGAGGCCTGCTCTCAGGCTGTTTCAGCCAAGAATGCCACTCATATCCCTGAGATGTCCTCTGCAAGACCATCTCATCAAATGACACATCTCTTTTCCAAGTCCAGCTCTGAGTTCCCTCTTAACACCCCTTCAGAGGCCTTTTCAGACCCTTATTCTAATCAATTTGGTAGTTCCTGTGACTTTTCTGTCTTTAGACCTTCTCTAAGTGTTAGCACAAGTGTAAAAACTGCATGTTTTCCTCTCTTTTTTACCATCTCTTACTACCTAATGTAGGACAGTGCACTCAATAAATACAGATTATCAAATTACTGAACACACATATACAAGGAAGAAAACATCATCTATGTCAAAGATGGCCACTTTCTAAAGCTAAGACAAAGGCAAGAGTTAGAAACCTGGTTACTTAAAGGTTCAATCAGACCTCAGAGACACAATGCTGCCGGGTAACATTTTGTTATGAGTTTTCCAGGGATCGTGACCATACATGCATTAGTAGCAAGAAACATCAGTAATCTCATGAAGTAACAGGTAAAATCATTTCCCAAGGGGAAGAATGGCTATTTAGAACTGGAAGCACAGAGAAAATGGAATATATATTTTTAGTCATTGCAGAAAATATGCTAAAGAATTGATAAGAAATTTTTGAGCCACAAAAAGGGCCCAAAGTGAAATTTGAAACACAAATTGGTAGTGGACCAAATCAGCATGGTTCTGGAAACTTCTCCTATAATATTCTACCACCAGATTGCAAAAAGGGGAAAAGCGCACAGCAGACCAAGCACATGGCAAGGTGATAGTGAAGTGGTAGTGGAACAGGAGGTGGTGGCGAAAAAGGTTTTAGGGGCCAGAAAGGGTAGGGGATTAGCAGCGTCTAGGAGTGAGTGGGCTTCTCAGGTGGCTCAGTGGTAAAGAAACAGCCTGTCAAGCAGGAAACGTGGGTTCGATCTCTGGGTCAAGAAGATCCCCAAGGAAATGGCAACCCACTCCATTGTTCTTGCCTGGGAAATTCCATGGACAGAGGAGATTGATGGGTTACCATCCACTGGGTTGCAAAAGAGTTGTACATGACTTAGCAACTAATCAACAACTGGGAGTGAATCGCTCAAGGCAAAGACCTGGATGGAAGAGGCAGTAGTTCAAGACTCTGCAAACAGAGAAGAGAACCTTAGAAGCAGAGAAGCAATGATGAGTATAGGGCACAGGAAAAAGGGGCAGTGGAAGCAGAGATGAAGGTGGAAAGACTGATGAAGAATGATGAGTGGATGAAGAATGATGAGTGGATCACCATCTCACATCCAAAGTTGGTAAGGAGGATGGCAGAGGATGGAGGAAAGACATGACCCAGGTACTGAAGTTGCCTAAAAAGGTAGAAATGAGTCCTAGGGGGACAGAGTCAGCATGATTACTTGAAGAGAATGGTAAAGGTTGACAAAGGATTGCATTTTAATACTTCTTCAACAAGTCAAGGTAAGGGGGGGAAAATGAGACCTCCACAGAAGAGGAAAGAATCAATTTTCACTTAGAATAGGAGGAGAGTGTTATTCACTCAGTCGTGCCCGGCTCTTTGCAACCCCATGGACTGCAGCTCACCAGGCTCCTCTGTCCATGATATTTTCCAGGCAAGGATACTGGAGTGGGTTGTCATTCCTTTCTCCAGGGGATCTTCCTGACTCAGGGATTGAACCCAGGTCTCCTGCACTACAGAAAGAGTCTTTATCACCTGAGCTATAAGAGAAGCTAAGAATAGGAGGGAAACTACATAAAAGAGTGAAGAGATGACTTAAGAATAATTTTCTGAGGAGTAACATGCAAGAGACCATAATGAAGTGGACATGAGTTATCTAACTTTATCCTTCAGTTCAGTTCAGTTCAGTCACTCAGTCGTGTCTGACTCTTTGCGACCCTATGAACCACAGCACGCTAGGCCTCCCTGTCCATCATCAACTCCCGGAGTCCACCCAAACCCATGTCCATCGAGTTGATGATGCCATCCAACCATCTCATTCTCTGTTATCCCCTTCTCCTCCTGCCCTCAATCTTTCCCAGCATCAGGGTCTTTTCAAATGAGTCAGCTCTTCG
Source organism: Muntiacus reevesi (assembly GCF_963930625.1). NCBI lineage: Eukaryota > Metazoa > Chordata > Mammalia > Artiodactyla > Cervidae > Muntiacus > Muntiacus reevesi. The sequence continues at coordinate 33,588,437 of NC_089251.1, read as the reverse complement.
CATCAGGTGGCCAAAGTATTAGAGTTTCAGCTTCAACATCAGTCCTTCCAATGAACACCCAGGACTGATCTCCTTTAGGATGGACTGGTTGGATCTCCTTGCAGTCCAAGAGACTCTGAAGGGTCTTCTCCAACACCACACTTCTTTAGCATCAATTCTTCGGCACTCAGCTTTCTTTATAGTCCAACTCTCACATCCATACATGACCACTGGAAAAACCATTGCCTTGACTAGAAGGACCTTTGTTAACAAAATAATGTCTCTGCTTTCTAATATGCTGTCTAGGTTGGTCATAACTTTTCTTCCAAGGAGTAAGCGTCTTTTAATTTCACGGCTGCAAGCACGATCTGCAGTGATTTTGGAGCCCAGAAAAATAAAGTCAGCCACTGTGTCCACTGTTTCCCCATCTATCTGCCATGAAGTGATGGGACTGGATGCCACGATCTTAGTTTTCTGAATGTGGAGCTTTAAGCCAACTTTTTCACTCTCCTCTTTCACTTTCATCAAGAGGCTCTTCAGTTCTTCTTCACTTTCTGCCATAAGGGTGGTGTCATCTGCATATCAGAGGTTATTGATATTTCCTGCAATCTTGATTCCAGCTTGTGCTTCATCCAGCCCAGCGTTTCTCATGATGTACTCTGCATATAAGTTAAATAAGCAGGGTGACAATATATAGCCTTGATGTACTCCTTTCCTATTTGGAACCAGTCTGTTGTTCCTTACAACTGGACTATGAGATAGATATTACATTCATTTTAGAGAAGAGGATACAAATGCATAAATAAGTCAAATAACTTGCCCATGGTCAGAGTCAGTGATAAAGATGGGACTGGAACCCAGGGGTAACTGGGCCATTGCTGTTCTTAACCACTAACAGAATTAAAATGGTATAAAGTATTCCCTCTTCCCACATTTCTGTTCCTCATTCTTTTATCTTTAAAACATGTCTTTTAAAGCTATGCAATACCAATTCTCAACCACATCAGAGAATTCACACCACACAGTTGCACTGCACTAAGAATGCATTGTAGTGTCTTCCCAGGGAATGTGACACTTCTAACCTAAAACAGAAAAATACATTATGCTGAAGAACAACTGCTCTCCACTTTCAAATCACTGGTATCAGAGTGAATGGCTTGGTTTTTAATTTCTCCTCCACAGTCATGTCCCAAGGACACATCACAGTCACACCAACAAAATGTTAGGCAGCTCTGTTTAGCCTCAAGATTTGTTTCCTCATCTCAGAAGAAAATAAATAATTTTAGATTATCTTCACTTTGTTACTATAACTCATTACTAAAAAAATACAGAACATATTTATTATTATTATATAAGAGAGGTTTCCCTGGTGGCTCAGTGGTAAAGAACCTGTCAGCCAATGCAGGAGACGTGGCTTTGATCCTTGGCTCAGGAAGATCCCCTGGAGAAGGAACTGACAACCCACTCCAGTATTCTTGCCTGGGAAATCCCATGGACAGAAGGAGCCTAGCAGGCTACAGTCCATAGGGTCACAAGAGTTGGATACAACTTAGCAACTAAACAACAACAATATGTAAGAACATATATTAAGGTATTATTACCTTAATTCTTATACACAGTACAGAATTGTTTAAAAAAATCAACTGCACATAAACACATCTTTAGGAAAGTACCTGACAGAACTAATTCCTGTGCCTTTTTAGTAGCTGTATCATTTCCACACCCAGAGAACGAAGCAGATTTGGTCTACCGAAAGGCGATGGGTCTGAAACAAACTCAGGAAGTCATTGACCTCTTCTAATTTGGTGTAAATAGAGATTCACAGTCATTTTGATTCAGCAACTTAAGTTCTTTTAGGAATGAGATGAAGGAAATGGCAGTAAAAGAAATGTGAGCAGTATGTCATTAACAATGTGAGAAGGACCCAGTGTGAATCAGTCTGGTGGAAAATGTGTGTTCTTAAGATGTGCTGAGGTGTGATGACCACGTCAATCTGTGCTCAAAAACCCGCAGTTCAGGTGGACTGATGGTATTTTGTGGGGAGGGTCTATGATGGTCAAGTTACCACTGGATACACTAAAAATGACATCTTCTGTACTGAGCAATCTGAATCATGGAAAACAACTTCTCAACACAAAGGACATTCCTCTGGTCTTAGCCACAGATTGGCAATTAGGGAAGTGTGGTTCTAGCCTGTCTTCATCAATTATCTGCACCACAGACTGACAAGTTCCTCTTCTAGACAGAGGAAGCTACGACTTATCCAGTCCATCTTAAGAGGGCTGTGAGAAGATGCACATTAAAGTAAAGTGCTGTGCAGGGAGGGAGAAGGGACCCTGGCTGGAATCAGCAGTTTCATGATCAGCCCTCGAGTCTGTATGGCTGTACTCTGTTTCCCTGCCTTTCTCTCCCCTTACTATTAATATATAAGATTGTTTTTTAGGCTCATTATTGCTTCACATACTCCTTGCTAGGAAGGAAATATTTCTATGCAATAAAAATTCTTTTGGTGTTTTTTACTCCCTTCTCATCCATGCAAAACAGGAAAGCATGACACATTGCCTTTTATGGTTACAAAAGATCCAGACTAAGGTTCTTAATGTTCTTAGACAATTGTACTCATAATATTACCACAACACTTTCCTAACTTAACACTGCTGGATGAGGAAAAGATGCCTTACATACTCCAAGCTTAGTATATCTCCAGGGAAGACATATTCTGACAAATGTTTACTAAATCAAGTCACCAGCTAATCAACCAGGGAATTCACTGAAATAATGAAACTGATATGCTTGTTGAGGGCTACTAAAAATGAGAATGTCAAGGTAATTTTACAAGGCTTTAAAAGCAATTTTCTTTTATTTGAACCATGCTCTAAACAATGTGGTCTACAGGGCACTGAAAATCAAGGGCATGGATTGGTCTCTCATAACAGGATCACTTGTTTTGTTTACTGTTATTCATAACCATTACCACAGAAAGTGCTGGAAAAATGGAATATCCATATGAAAAAGAATGAAGTTGCACCCTTATGTAACACTATATACAAAAATTAACTCAAAAAACTAACCTAAATGTAAATTCTTAGAAGAAAACACAGGGCAAAGCTTCACACTAGCTTTGGTAATGGTTTCTTGAATACGATACCAAAAGCACAGATAACAAAGAACAACAGGCAAATCTGATTCCATAAGGAATTTTTTAAACTTTGTGCATCAAAAGTAAGTATCAACTGAATAACAAAGCAACTCACAGAAAGGGAAGAAATGTTCACAAAGCATACATTTGATAAGGGATTAATGTCTAGAACATAGAGAGAATGCCTGAAACTCAACATCAGAAAATCAAAATAACCTGACTCAAAAATGGACAAAGGACTTACATAGACATTTCTCCAAAGAAAATATATGAAAGATCAATCAGCACATCAAAAGATGTCCAGTATCACTTATCATAACGGAAATTGCCAATCAAAACAATAAGATACCACCTCACCCACATTAGGATGGCTACTCTCAAAAACACAGAGAACAAGTATTAGCAAGGATGTGGAGAAACTGAAACTCTGTGCACTGTTGGTAGGAACATAAAATGGTAAAGCTGCTGTGGAAAACAGTATGACAGTTCCTCAAAAAATTAAACATAGAATTACTGAATGATCCAGCAATTTCACTTCTGGTATATACCCAAAAGAACTGAAAGCAAGGTCTTGAAGAGATATTTGTACACTTATTTTCATAGCAGCATTATTCACAATAGCTAAAATGTGGAAGCAACCAAAGTGTACATTGAAAGATGAACAGATAAGCAAAATATAGTGTATACACAAACACAGATACACACACACACACACACACACACACACATATATGCTGGAATATTACTCAGCCTTTAAGAAGAACAAAATTCTGCACTATGCTACAACGCAGATGAACTCTGAGGACATTATGCTAAGCAAAATCAGCAAGTTAACAAAAGACAAACACTCTATGATTCTATTTATATGAGATACTTAGAGTTGTCAAAATCATGGAGACAGAAAGCGTGACCATGACTTCCAGGGGCTGAAGGGATGGGAGAATGAGAAGTTATTGTTTAGTGAGCATAGAGTGTCATTTTTACAACCTGAAAAGAGTTATGAAGATGGATAGCGGTGATAGCTGTACAACAATGTGAATGCATTTAAACCACTGAACTCTATACTACTTAAAAATGATTAAGATGGCAAATTTTGTCATATATATCTTACCACAATCTTTTAAAAAACCATCAGCTGATAGGCAGCTCATCTATAAGCAGTACCATCTCTTCCACTAGTCCCGGAGATTTGTTTTCCTCTTAGGCATGGCAGGTAGTTTACGGACTTTTCTGCCTCATCCAAGTAGTCTGCCCAATAGACAGGCTATGTAACTGTCCACCTACATAACTGAGATCACACTCACTTTTCCCCCAGTGCTCCAATATTGCTTTCATTTAAGAAGATACAGGCCCTTAATAATTTTTGTTGCTGTTGTTGTTGTTGGTTATCTTTTTTTTTTTCATTTATTTTTATTAGTTGGAGGCTAATTACTTTACAATATTGTAGTGGTTTTTGTCATACATTGACATGAATCAGCCATGGATTTACATGTATTCCCCATCCCGATCCCCCCTCCCACCTCTCTTAATAATTTTTTAAATGCTGTATGACACAGTTATTTTTAAATGACCATCACAGAATTTTAAGCATGAACCTCAGAGATTATCTAGTCAAATTCTGGAATTAAAAATAAGAAGGTTGAAACTCAGAGAGGTTTCTTAACTTCCCCAGAAAACATGATTAATTAAGGACAAATAAGATACAGGGCATCCAATGTTAACTATTTTGAAAAATCCAACCTAAAAATTGGTACTTATAAAAAGTTACTCATTTTATAAAAGGACTGCTGAAGGGTTCCTTAAAAAATGAGTTCCTGTAGTTCCTTATTTAAGAACTTATTATGCAAATAAATGTTCAGTAAATACATAGAAATATACCTCTAGTACATAGTTAACTATGAGCCCAGATTCATGACTGATCTTTGCATAATATATTTGTAGAACAGTAGAAAATAATTTTTACTGTCTATGCCATTGTAAACAAAACATTAGGATAATTCTGCTTTCTTCAAAAGGGTCCATCTGAGAACAAAAATGTAAAGTATTTTATCTTCTAATGTCTTTGACACTGTTTCAATCAATAAAATTAAATCCATCCATCTTTACTGCAAATTAAAGGGGGTGTTTACATTTACAGAGAACCATATTCCTTAATAAGTACTGTAAATCCAAATAATGCAATTAGACTCTGAATTTCCCATGAAAAGAATTATGAAGGAAAGATACTTGACCCAGGATCTAGAGCTCAAAATTTTATTTATAAACATATACAATGGGAGTTACTCAGATTTCCTGGATCTCTCCCATGTACACATTATTGAACTTTTTTGTGGTTTTATCCTGTTAAAAATAACAAACAAATACATTGGTCATACTTATCAACAGTGAAATAATGCACCTACTATACAGAACAAAGTTTACATAAATAAAATTGTACTGCAATTCAATACGTAATCAGAAAACTTTTCTTTAGTAAGCTATATTTACTAATAAAGGAAGCAAAAAGCTTTTACACTTGATCTTAGCTAAAAGGCCGAGAAGCGATGCAAAAAGCTTTTATTTACCTTTTTTCTAATTCCTGCCTTATTTTTATGACAACAAAAAAGAAAATGAAGAAACACTGTCACTGAAGTCATCATCAAATTCTGAAGACTTTGTCTAGACACGTGTGTAAAAGTTTTTTTCCCCTTTATTGAAATAGTCCAGACAGATACAATTAACACCAGTTTATCAACTATGCAGATAAAGAAACACATAAAATAAACAGAAGTGCCTGTGTATCCTCCACCCTTTTATATCCCTTCCCCTATCACCTTTCTCAATTATCCAGCACCCTGAAATATTTTGAGGCCACTTTGGCATGCCTGATGCCTTTTTGAATAATGGTTTTTATTGTCATTTTCCCCTTCTATAAATTTCTATTACTTAGAAAGTATTGATAATTTGCTAGAGAAATTGAGATCAATATTCCCCAATTTATTTGAGAGTATATATCAATTTGTATGTTCGACTGACACAAAAATAAGAGATGAAAAACTGGTTCAAGTTGCAAATATTAATAACTTTAAGATCTGAGTTGAAAATCATTTGTTTAATGAAAAAAAGTGAACAAATGAATAAATGAAGAACAAGCAATGTAGCCACCATATTTTAACATTATCTTCCTTTCAGTCAGTGCTCAGCAGCAATAGACACAGTTGACCGCTCTTTCTTCTGGGCCATCTCCTCTCTCTGCTTCTGCATTGCCACTCTCCCCTGGGTTTTCTACCATTTTATTAACCACCCTTGTCAGTCTCCTTTACTGATTGCTTCTCCTCTGCAAGACCTCTAAATAATCCTCAGGGCTTGGACTATTCAGTCTCTGTACTTTCTCTTCAGATGACCCCAGGCATTCCAATGTGTCTAAGCAATGTCTCTGTGCTAAAAACTTGCAAGTTGTTTTATTTTTTCAAGTATCAAGAGATTTGGAAAGGAATTTTATTTTAACAATCCAAATTACCAATACATCTGGGCAATACTTCCAAGTTTACATTTCCACTTCAACCTCTCTTCCAAACTCCAGACTTAACTTACAGATCCAATCTACTGAATATCTCTACCTAATCGTCTACCGTGTGTGTGTGTGCTTGGTCACGCAGTCATGTCCAACTCTTTGCAACCCCCTGGACTGTAAGCCACCAGGCTCTTCTATTCATGGAATTTTCCAGGCAAGAATACTGGAGTGGGTTGCCATTTCCTACTGCAGGGGATCTTCCCAACCCAGGGATGGAAGCTGCATCTCTTGTGTCTCCTGCATTGGCAGGATCGGTAGGTGGATTCTTTACCACTGCACCACTTGGGAAGCCCAAATGTCCACTAGGCAGCTCCAAATTAACATGTCAAAACCGGAATTCTTAGTCAACCCCTCAACCTCTTCACCCCACCCCAAACTTGTACCCCTCTCCCTCCCCATCCTCATCTATATAAAAGGCACCGCTATCTACCCAGTTACCCAAGCCAGAAACCTAGTAGTCATCCTTGCTTTCTCTCTACTAGTATTGAATTGTCTTGACATAATAATGGAAGGTCAAGAAGCAATAGTTAGAACTTGACATGGAACAATGGACTGGTTCCAAATTGGGAAAGGAGTACGTCAAGGCTGTACACTGCCACCTGCTTATTTAACTTACATGCAGAACCTCATATGAAATGCCAGACTGGATGAAGCACAAGCTGGAATCAAGATTGCCCGGAGAAACATCAATAACCTCAGATGTGCAGATGACACCACCTTTATGGCAGAAAGTGAAGAGGAACTAAAGAGCCTCTTATGGAAGCGAAACAGGAGAGTGAAAAAGCTGGCTTAAAACTCAACATTTAAAAAACTAAGATCATGGCATTCAGTCCCATCACTTCATGGCAAACAGATGGGGAAACAATGGCAACAGTGAGAGATTTTATTTTGGGGGGCTCCAAAATCACTGCAGATGGTGAGTACAGCCATGAAATTAAAAGATGCTTGCTCCTTGGAAGAAAAGCTATGACAAACCTAGACAGCATATTAAAAAGCAGAGACATTACTTTGCCGACAAAGGTCTGTATAGACAAAGCTATGGTTTTTCCAGTTGTTGTGTGTGGATGTTAGAGTTGGACTATAAAGAAAACTGAGCACCAAAGAATTCATGCTTTTGAACTGTGGTGTTGGAGAAGACTCGAGAGTCCCTTGGACAGCAAGGAGATCAAACCAGTCAATCCTAAAGGAAATCAGTCCTTAATATTCATTGGAAAGACTGATGCTGAAGCTCCAACACTTTGGCCACTTGATGCAAAGAGCTGACTCATTAGAAAGACCCTGATGCTGGGAAAGACTGAAGGCAGGAGGAGAAGGGGACGATAGAAGATGAGATGGTTGGATGGCATCACCGGCTCAATGGACATGAGTTTGAGCAAGCTTCGGAAGATGGTGAAGGACAGGGAAGCCTGGCATGCTGTAGTGCATGGGCTCCGTGCAAAGAGTCAGACAAGACTGAGCAACTGAACAACAAATAATCTGATGAAAACTGCACTTAAGGCAGTCCTTCCTTCTCAAGATACTGAAACTCTAGTGAAGTAAAGAAAGGAAGTCTGACAATAGTATCTGGTGCCTTTGTTGTATTTCCTGAGCATCTTCGGGGTGGGATTAAAGAGGGGGAGGGAGGTTAGGAAAAGAAGCGATATGATCAAATTAGACATTGGGAGCATTCTGGGTGTTCAGAATTATCCATGCTAAAGAATATTTGTACTTCAAAACCAAAGACAGTTGTCCTTTTTTAAAATAAACTTCATCTTTCTCTGAAATAATATTCATTTAGGTTTAAATTACCTCAAAAAGAAGAGCCTTTGTTCTTAGAATGTAAATTCTAGAATCTTATGTGAAAATGTTTGTGAGATAAACAGCTCTTCCATACACTACCTCATGTGAAGTCTGTAATCAAGGATAATTATACCACAGCATAAAAGCCAAAAGTTACTACAATACAATTTTAATAGCATCTTATATACTCTATAAAAGAATTTTAAATTCATAAAACATAGGAACAAAGAGCAGCAGTCTTCTCTTACGGATCTAGTCCTTAAAGAGCAAAAAGTTTACTTATATATGCTGTAAGAAGATATTCAAATACAGAAAGTTAAGCTTTGTATTACAAACATTTTTGTACTTTTATAATTAAATAGTCTCTCCACCCCCATTAATTATATTTAATTCTATTGTCAGTAAGTAGACAAAACTCTGGGCAATTTTAGTGTTTGTCTCTAAAACCTAAAGGCTGAAAGGTTTGCTCAGGTTCTGAAAATGAAAGATAATAGTGTTTAAGAGAACATTTATAGATTTTCTCAGTCATTTACTCCCACTACCAATTTACAATTAATGAAAGAATATGTCGAGGTGAAAAACACTGCTGATCATGTAAATTAGGTACTGACGATACAAAGATAAATAAGGTACTGAATCTATCTTTTGCGAGCTCATGGTACAGATATACAGCATAAAAAACGAAGTGATAAGATTCTTTATTAAAAATGTTAAGTGGTCATCTAGGATTGAAATGGCCTCCAAATAAACTGTATGTTAAATTACTAAAACAGGAGTTATCTCCATAAACATTTCAAATATAAAATTTTATAAAAAACAAGGATGAAATTTTCTACCTCAATATTTTATTTAAATGTAATAATCCATAATATGTAATTTATAAAATATATACAGCAAATGAGGAAAAATCCATGAGACAATATGGAAGTAGACAGTCTTATTCAAATGAAGGGAAAATAAAGATTTTATTAGTGTTATAGGAATCACAGGCCACAGAGCACTCTATTTGATTAGCTGCCTACTATAGTAACTGAACTACAATAGCAAACTCTGTATACAAACACTGCATTTGAACAAATAAAGTGATTTTCCATATCTATCAAAAACTGCAGAACACAAAGACTTGTAAACAAATGCAAGTGATGGACCTGAGGAAAGAGCTGGGATGGTAGGTGCATATACACACACACACACACACATACATACTTAGTTTTTAAGGTAGCTCTAATTTGAAATGGTAATAAGAAGATGCAATGCTTTTTCAAACTTAACCTTACAGTTGGCCCTTGTATCCAAGGGTTCTGGATCCACAGATTCAACCAACCACAAACCAAAAATATTTGGGGAAAAACAATTCTAGAAAGCTCTAAAATGCAAAACTTGAATTTGCCCTGCAGCTAATTTCATAGTGTTTACACTGTATTTACAATGATTTGCACAGAACTTACATTGAATTAGGTATTATAAATAATCTACAGATGATTTAAAGTACACTAAAATGTGTGTACAGGTTGTATTTAAATACTGTGCCACTTTATCTCAATATAAAGAATTTGAGCACCCAGGGATTAGGGTAACCTTGGGGGTCCTGAAACAAATCCCCCACAGATTCTGAGGGATGATTGTACTTTCATCCTTTCTTAATATCAGTTGTCCTTGCCTAGAAGGGAATGCCATTATGAACTAGGGAGCCACTGCTTACTATAGAGATGGGGCCCCACAGTTATACAGCTCCCTCAATAACTTGTTAGGAGACTGAAGGCCAAGTTATTTTTTTTTTTTAAAGGGGAAATTAAAAAAACAGCCCTCTCAGCTTTTTTGGACCAGAGGTGTGGTCCAGTCCAGACAATTGTATGTCCCAGAATACTCTACTAGATTCAAATAGTTTCCATTGTGATCAAGAAAAAAGCTTGCTTGTCAGAACTTATATTAGCTGTACTGGGTGTACTTTGTATTAAAACTGGAAGGAGGCAAAGACAACAGCTGACTTCTTAACTAAGTAGTATAGAAAATCTTCAAAGTTCAACACAGATGTGGTCCTGATGGTCCATGAACTGGGAAAGTCTGTGACTACCTTAGGCATGCCCTATGGGAGCTTCTTAAAAAAAAAAAAAAGAAGCCCTCCTATTCCTGGTCTGTAGCAGTCCCCCCAATTCCCAAAGATTTTTGGCAGAAGCATGATCTCAAATAACTATTTAGGTTAAATGTACACTAAGAGTATAAAGTTCACTATTCTCAAAGAAAGTCTACATTTCAAACAAGAGTTTGAAAATCCAAATTTATCTGAATCTATGGATTCAGATGTCTATGGATGATAAACAAGTGCCATCCACTGGTCCTCATCTGCTTGGATGACCATTCCCTCCAATAAATACTGCACACTTTTCATCTTCCTCTACCTGTACTAAAGCCATGGAGAACAGTAAAGAAGAGAGAATGTGAAAGTCCAGAGAGAGAGAAATGGGTCTACTGAAAATTTACCAATAGTATAATGACACTCTTAGGAAGGGTTGAGGAAGTCAATATCCTGTTTTATTTACAGATACACACACAAATCTACAAAACAAGTACAAAATTTTGCTTCTACCTCATAAGCATTGGTCCTAGCCCCTTCTTTCAGAAATAAGGCACTCTGTAAATCTGTTGAATAAAGAAATATAAGTGATACCAGTAGCATCTGATTTTCGACCAGAGATTAGAGAGAACTTGGTATGGCCCTAAGAGATGTTAAGCTGAACAACCAAAAAGCGTTCTGAACTTGAGCTTCACATTAATAGACAGTAACAAGGGGAGACATCAAAGCACAGCACACCTTCACTTTCCCTAACTGAGTCAGGGAGAATCTGAAGGTCAAGTGGACATTTCACCCACTTCAAGCATCTTCCTAAATCCATAACTAGTTCTTTGTTAGGATACACTTTTGCAATCTTAAATCTTAGGTAGGAACTGAGTTCAGGGTCAGAGAAGGACTCTGTTGTCATGGCTCCTGTCACAAAAGCAAAGCTGTGGTAACAAATGATTCTTATTTCCTTACACACCACTTCAAACATTTTGAAAAGTAAAACTGACGAAAGGCAGTCTGCTCTCTACCACATTCAAGATCTGGTCTCTATCAGCTCCACCAGCTTCAGCCCCAACAGAAACACCACATATGCAACTTTCTAGCTGAAAGAAAATTCCAAGATTATCCTCTGAATTCATTTGTGGTTTAGCGGGTGGGGGAGTGTTACACTTCCAAGAGAAATCATGGCCAGATAAGAAGCAGCAAAGGGTTATCACCACTGAATAAAACTAGGGGGGCAGGTGATCCTCAGATGCAATGAAGACAAAGCAAAGGTGACCGGCATGGCCTCTGGCTCCACAGAGAGTGACATCGGACGCAACACAGTGGGACGGCACTGTGGGGGTGTCAGGGTTGAGAGTGAGCAAAACTGAACATTATAAATCACTGTGTTGCATAAATAAGTTTTCAACATAGTCCATTTCCCACAAATTGTCTTCACTGTTCAAGGAAAAGGCAAAAACACCTCTAGTTTTACCAAAGAAACTAAACCCAAGCTGTTTTCCCCTTCAAAGTACTGTAACATATATGAGAAAATTATAACTACTTTTCAGGAATTTAATCATTATGTAAATTGATATGAAGAGACTAAGAATTAAATTCAAAGAAACAGATTTGCATTACAGAAACAAAAATGGGGGGAGGGGTTAGGATTCAGTAGTTTTGGACCAGCCTTTCCCATATGAACTCAGTCGTTGGGTAACCAAACAGCAGATGAGAGGAAGTATCTCCTCTCATTATTCCAGCTAATCCACAGAAAGACAATGATAAAATCACAGCACCACCATTTTGCAACTCCCTATGAATTAATGGATCTAAGCATTAGGCACCAATGGTTGCTACCATCACAAAAAGAATGACATTTATGTACCTCTTGAGAAAAGAACACACCACCACCTATAGTTCTGCCAAAGGAATTAAACCCAGATCTGATTAAGCCTTTTGATTTACCTGCCAGTTTGAGGGAAACACATAGGAACACACTTCACAGACAATGAGTCTGCAATCAGCAAAATCTAGACTGTGGGAAACTCTAAATGTAAGTGACCTGTATTGTGCAGGGGGGAAAAGATGAAAGGAAAGGAATAAAGGAGGAACCCATAGACCAAAAGAAAAAAAAAAAGAAGACGACGACTTACTACTACTACTACTGCTGCTGTCACTTCAGTCGTGTCCGACTCTGTGCAACCCCATCCCTGGGATTCTCCAGGCAAGAACACTGGAGTGGGTTGCCATTTCCTTCTCCAATGCATAAAAGTGAAAAGTGAAAGTGAAGTCGCTCAGCCATGTCCGACTCTTCGAGACCCCATGGACTGCAGCCTGCCAGGCTCCTCTGTCCATGGGATTTTCCGGGCAAGAGTACTGGAGTGGGGTGCCATTGCCTTCTCCGAGAAAAAGACTTAAAAGACATCAAATTTTTAAATTAGTTAATTTATTTTAATTACTTTACAATTTTGTGGTGATTGTGCCATATATCCACATGAATACAGGTGTCCCCCCTACCATCCTGAACCCCCCTCCTACCTTCCTCCCCACCACATCCCTCTGGGTTGTCCCAGAGCACCAGCTTTGAGTGCCCTGCTTCATGCATTGAACTTGCACCAGTCATCTATTTTACATATGGTAATATACATGTTTCAAGGCTATTCTCTCATATCGTCACATCCTCGCCTTCTCCCACATAGTCCAAAAGTCTGTTCTTTACATCTGTGTCTCTTTTACTGTCTTGAATATAGGGTCATCACTACTGTCTTTCTAAATTCCATATATTATGTGTTAATATACTGTGTTAGTGTTTCTCTTTCTGACTTACTTCATTCTGAATAATAGGCTCCAGTTTCATCCACCTCATTAGAACTGACTCAAATGCATTCTTTTTTTAGCTGAGCAATATTCCATTCTGTATATGTACCACAACTTTCCTATCCATTCGTCTGCTGAAGGAACATCTAGGTTGCTTACATGTCCTGGTTATTGTAAATGTTGCTGCAATGAACACTGGGGTACAGGAAGACACATCAAATTTAAAACAACAGATAAGACACAACTATAGTTGAAGGATGGGGCTTTCTTGGTTGCTCAGCAGGTAAAGAATCCACCTGCAATGCAGGAGACACCAGTTCGATTCCTAGATCAGGAAGATTCCCTGGATATGGGATAGACTACCCACTCCAGCATTCTTGGGCTTCCCCGGTGGCTCAGATGGTAAAGAATCAACCTGCAATGCAGAAGGGAGACCTGGATTCAATACCTGAGTAGGTAAGATCCCCTGGAGAAGGGAATGGCTACCCACTCCAGTATTCTAGCCTGGAGAATCCTCATGGACAGAGGAGCCTGGCAGGCTACAGTCCATGGAGTCCACTTAGCAACTTTCACTTTTCACTACATAGTTGAAGGCTACACACTTGGTTAATGAAACCATAAAGAATCTCAATGGTTTTTCCTAAAACTCAGAGTAGTGCTTATCCTTGATGTGAGGAAGAAGGCTGTGACTGAGATGGGGCACAGAACGTCGAGGGAGAGCTAATAGGTGACATTAGAGAGACGTCACCTGTTAGGGACAGATACTATTATTTTATAATTAAGGGAACTGAAGCTTAGTGGGTTTGAGCAACTCACCAAGGTAACATAGTAAGTGGTGGCTGTGTAGTTGCAGTTCACACACAGACTATCTGACTACAGGCTTGAGCTCTACAGACTTGAGCTCCTGCCCAGGATTTATCTGTAATTTAGCATCTTTTTTTTAAGGTTTAACTTACAAAAACTAAAGTGCATACACTTGGAGTATAACTTTTACTTGAGAGTAAAGCCCAATGAACTTTACATTTGAAACACTGCTTTCTTATGATGGTTTTAATATCCATTTAAAGAGAGAAATGCATAAGCTCTTTAAGAAAATACGTTTGCCAGGGCAAAACCAAGTTGTTAACAATTTAAGATTAACAAGAAAAGTACTTCAGAGACCACAGCAGTAAGTGAGCTTTTCCTGGAACTGGGGATAAGACAGGACGATGCTTCCTATGCGATCTAGTGTTTCAGTTTTCTTTTTTTTACTAACCAATTAATACTTCCCCGGGGATTTATGAAGAAAGCCAGGGTATGGCTTCACAGGAAGTAAGAGATGACGAAGTATTTTCTAACCACAGAAAAAAGAGACAGGCATGGGGTATTAGAATAGGGGCTACTGTGGACATAAACTTTTAGGTTAGCTAATAAAGGGGTAATCTTTCTCCATCTCCAGAGCAGGCATAAAGGGGTAAGCTTTCTGCATCTCCAGAGAAGGCATAAAAAGACACCAGAAAGACTTGTGCAAATTAAAAGATTTTCTTAAAACTATAAAGAAAACTAGAATGAAAAAGTACTTTGATTACAGTTAGGTTTAATGAAACTACTTGAAACTGTACCTTAAAGTAGGTCTAACTCTTTTGCATATATTCAATGTAACATCTAGCCTTGGATTTGTTTGTAAATCACAGTCGTTAGTAAATATTTGCCCTGTTGCTTTAAGAATTAGTTTTTATACCAGTCACAATAGGAGTAATGATAGTAAGTAACATTCCTAGAGGGCTCTGTGGTAGGCCCTGAACTAACCAGTTACAGATATCAACTCATTTACTCTTCAGAGCCACTCTTGGAAGTAGGCTGCAACTCTGTATGTACCAAAGTGCACAACTAGTAAGCAACAGACCTGGAACACTGAGACTTTCGTGTGTCTTGCGTGTTAATTTAAGCACTGCTTTGCAGTTACCTGACAGTTAATCTGCAGCTGCTGCTGCTGCTAAGTCGCTTCAGTCGCGTCCTACTCTGTGCAACTCCATAGACGGCAGCCCACCAGGCTCCCCTATCCCTGGGATTCTCCAGGTGCCTATACTGCTTGCTCTAAATTAGCACCACAACCCCCATGGTAGTGGGACAACCTTAATGGAATTCAGAAGGAACTAAGAGCGCTCTAGAGGGAATAATCTGAGTCCATTCTATTTCAGGGAAGGAAATATCAGAGGTATACTTGATCTCTATGCTTAACTTGCTGTAACTAACTCTTTGACCCATTATCAGACAGGATTTAGCCTATAAACTATAGATTTCTCTATTACAGTGGTTGGCACACAGTAGGTACTCAATATTGAATGAAAGTGAAAATAAATACACGAGTCAACAATCACAAAACTTTGAGACACACTGTATAATCTTCATAGTTCCAAGGAAGTAAACTAATCATCTTTAGTGGCCCACTTCTTTTTAAGTAGTTCAAAAGGCTGAACCAAAAAAAGGGTAAAACGCAGGATCCTTGGAAAAAAGAGTGGGAAAGAAAAAGACCAATGCAAGGAGTATATAGCTGAGAGAACCAATAAAGAGGATAATATGAGATGATTCAGTTTTTCTCACTAATGCCTAAATGTATATGGATATTTGTCTTTTATTTTCAGTTTGCTACTAGTCACTATTATCCTGAAAGGTGAAACTATAAGGAAGATGTACCACTCCACCACCTTCATATACTACCAGGGGAAGGGGGAGGGATAGATAGGAAGTTTGAGATTGACATGTACACATTGCTATATTTTAAACAGATAAACAACAAGGACAGGATGGTATAGGAAACTCTGCTTAATACTCTAAAATAACCTAAGAAAAGAATTTGAAAAAGGATACATATATGTGTATAACTGAATCACTCTATTGTACACCTAACACAACACTGTTAATCAAATATACTCCAATATAAGATTAAAAAAAATTTTTAAGTCCTCTGAACTAAAAGTAAAGAAAAAAATCAGAGCAGAATTTTTTTAATTCATGCATTCTTTTTTTTTATTTTTTTGGTTTTTATCAACCCAGTTATTTTGGGTTGCTATTCACTAAAAGCTATAAGAATGTCAGTGTCGAGGCCATATGTTGAAAGTCAACAGGATTCTTTTTCTTCTAGCGTTCTCTCTTTTATTGGCAGGTTTTCCTAGTAAGATCTGTCATCTGGAAGAGCTCATTCTGCACAGTTGATGATTTTCCATAGGTTATGTTTTCAGGCTGAATCATAATCTTTTGTAGCCATAATCTGCTGAAATTCTCATCACATTCATAGAATATTTAAAACATTTCATTTTTTTTCAAACTGTAATATATGAGTTTCCCCCATCTTCACAATTAAACCAATATCAAAATGTCTTGGCAGAATTAATTATAGGGTGGGAAGGGTAATTAAATTTTAGAGCTTAAAACCCCAAATCTACTACAGAGTTGTAAACTTAGAATTTTATGTACTCTTAACAAAGGTTGTCTGCATCAGCCAAGCAAGTTCACAGATGTTACATTGCGTGACTCGATTCTGATTTATGGTTAAGATTGTCAGAACTTGTATTGTGCCCTTGTTACACATGTACATTGTAAATATTGCATAAGAAGACTGGAATGCAATAGCCATAAAAATAATTGCAGGCTATTACATAATCAGAAGTCTGTTTCTATCCTTTATTAGACTAGTCTCATCACACCAAGTAAAATATATATACCAAATAAAAAGAGAATGAGTTCTAGACTTATATATCCTTTTCCATATTTTCTTCAGATTCAAGATTTTAATTGCTATAATGAGGATAATGTTTTTTTTTTTAAATCAGCAGAAAAAGCAGAGTTTGCTAAAATAATAAAAGAAATCATCTACATTGTCATGTTGTCATCCTACAGATACTATATCAGTTCAGTTCAGTCACATCCAACTCTTTGCAACCCCATGAACTGCAGCATGCCAGGCCTCCCTATCCATCACCAACTCCCGGAGTTTACCCAAACTAATGTCCACTGAGTCAGTGATGCCATCTAACCATCTTATTCTCTGTTATCCCCTTCTCCTCCTGCCTTCAATCTTTTCCAGCATCAGGGTCTTTTCAAATGAGTCAGTTCTTCACATCAGGTGGCCAAAGTATTGGAGTTTCAGCTTCAACATCAGTCCTTCCAATGAAGACCCAGGGCTGATCTCCTTCAGGATGGACTGGTTGGATCTCCTTGCAGTCCAAGGGACTCTCAAGAGTCTTCTCCAACAGCACACTTCAAAAGCATCAATTCTTCAGCACTCAGTTTTCTTTATAGTCCAACTCTCACATCCATACCTGACTATTGGAAAAACCATAGCCTTGACTAAACAGACCTTTGTTGACAAAGCAATGTCTCTGCTTTTTAATATGCTGCCTAGGTTGGTCATAACTTTCCTTCCAAGGAGTAAGCGTCTTTTAATTTCATGGCTGCAAGCACCATCTGCAGTGATTTTGGAGCCCCAAAAAATAAAGTCAGCCACTGATTCCACTGTTTCCCCATCTATCTGCCATGAAGTGATGGGACCAGATGCCATGATCTTAGTTTTCTGAATGTGGAGATTTAAGCCAACTTTTTCATTCTCCTCTTTCACTTTCATCAAGAGGCTCTTTAGTTCTTCTTCACTTTCTGCCATAAGGGTGGTGTCATCTACATATCTGAGGTTATTGATATTTCTCCCAGCAATCTTGATTCCAGCTTGTGCTTCATCCAGCCCAGCATTTCTCATGATATACTCTGCATATAAGTTAAATAAGCAGGGTGACAATATACAGCCTTGACATACTCCTTTTCCTATTTGGAACCAGTCTGTTGTTGCATGTCCAGTTCTAACTGTTGCTTCCTGACCTGCATACAGGTTTCTCAAGAGGCAAGTCAGGTGGTCTGGTATTCCCATCTCTTGAAGAATTTTCCACAGTTTATTGTGATCCACACAGTCAAAGGCTTTGGCATAGTCAGTAAAGCAGAAATAGATGTTTTTCTGGAACTCTTTTGCTTTTTCAACAATCCAACAGATGTTGGCAATTTGACCTCTGGTTTCTCTGCCTTTTCTAAAACCAGCTTGAACATCTGAAGTTCACAGTTCACGTATTGCTGAAGCCTGGCTTGGAGAATTTTGAGCATTACTTTACTAGCGTGTGAGATATACACAAACACATACTTTTTTTAAAGTAAATTCTTCCTGAGTATATAATGTGTTCAGGATAATACCCTAGAATGCAGAGAAATATAAAGAGAATACTAATTCTGCCATAAAGAGCTTAAGCTCACAAACATGATCCTTTCCTTCCTAGGTTCCACTACTACTGTATCACATATCTAGACATTTGCTGTCTCCTCTAACCTATCCTTCTGGTGTCCATGTGCCATCTCCAATAAATCTTTTAAAAAATATATGTATTTTTTTATTTGGTTGTGCCGGGACTCAGTTGCAGCAAGGGGGATCTTCAGTTGCAGCATGCAAACTCTTATTAGCGGCATGTGGGATCTAGTTCCCTGGCCAGGGACTGAACCTCAGGGCCCCTACATCAGGGGTGCCAAGTCTTAGCTACTGTACTACCAGAAAGTCCTCTTTTTGTGGGCTGGACTTAAGCCACTTCTAATGAAGTGAACGAAGGAGACACTGTGCGACTTTAGACACTGGGGCTGAAGCTTCCTTCTTACTCTCTCAGATTGCTTGCCCTGGAGGAAGTCTGGTGCCATGTTGTGAGGACACTCAAGCAGCCTATAGAGAAGCCCGTCTAAATGAGGAATTACGTTCTCCTGCCAACAGTCCTGTGAATGAGCCATCTTGGAAATGGATGCTTCAGGTCGAGATAAACCTTCAGATGACTACATCACTGCCAACATCCTAACAGCCACCATATGAAAGACTCTGAGCTGGAAACTCACAGCTAAGTCACTCTCAAATTCCTAACCCAGGGGAACTATGACATAATGAATGTTCACTGTTCCGAGGCATTAAGTTTTGGAATAATTTATTATGCAATAGTAAATAACCACTATACTACCTATGGGATAAATGTCTACCAGGAAGAATTACTACAGATATAAATATAAATCTTTATGACAATATTCTCAAACAGTATACCAAAGAATAAATAGCCTCTTAACCTGTGGTATCACTGATACAATTAGAAAGCACAGTGAGGACACAGATCATATTTATTAAGGTTTCCCCCATACATATCCTCAGTATCAAGTATGGAGCTTAATACAGTAACAATTCAATGATATTTGTTGAATGGATGGACCCCTTTCTGAGAATGACTCTGAAGCAGATTTTCTTACAATATGATAGATTTTATAGTCCCGAGTTTCTTAGCAAAAGACTAGGCATGACAAATGGAGTTAGAATACAATTCCTTAAAACCCTCTACATTCAACTTTTTTGGTTTTGTTGTTTTTTTTTTTTTACCCTTCTTATTGAAAAATATAACTACAAGTACAGAAACTGACACACAAAAATATCTGTAGCTCAATGAATTACTAAAAGACAAACACCCTCAAAAGAACCTCCCAGGTCAAAAAACAGAACTTTGTCAGCTATCCTAAGAGCCCCTCCAAACAGAGCATGTGTGCAGATAGTTTCCTTACATCCCATATCTAAGCAAGGGAAGAACCAGACTACTTAGGCTTAGAAAAGAGAGAGACGATTAAAGGAGAATCAGATCCAAGAGGTGACTCTCATCATGGCCAGGATCTCATGAGCACAGTTCCCACAGCATTAAGACCTGCCTGCCAACTGTAAAACCTGAGGGTGAGAAGCAAGAGCTGTGTGACATGATCATGAATGGGAAGACCCTTAATGTGAATCTATTATCTTTTTTTCCTTAAAATTTTAATACATAGCATAAAAGAGGCATGGATGGAATTTCTGAATGAGATGTAATGGTGGTAGCAGGTTCAGACCTCACATTGTAAATCAGATAGCACTCTTGCTTTGTAGATTTGAATTTTAGGGAGCTTTATGCCACATTATTCACTAAAATTAAACTGCCTTGAACTGTTGTGTTATTGTCTAATAATTAAACAGCTGATAGTGTGCTAACAAGGTAAATAAGTTCAATTTCAGGTATAAATTTTTTTTTTACTGAGATTATGGATTGCCTGAATGTTCTAGCATAAAATCTCAGCTCTGTGCCTGTTAATCCTCAGTATATGGGATTATGACAAATTTCCTAAAAGAGATCAACTGTCAACTAAACAATAGGGTATTGTAATCATTCAAAATGACTGAAAAACTGAAAAAGAATAGTCTCATGTTGATTTCCAATTTTTTTGCAACATCAGTTATGGAACTGAGAAAAGACTGAATCATTCTAAAATTACTGTGGGAACTTGCTTAACTATATTCAGGGTGGAAAACAAATTTTATGCAGCCTTAACAGGGCTCGTAAGTCTTGCTCTTTAATGATGTAATTGTTTAGAGGTGCTAATAAAGTTTCCTGGACAGGCTATAATAGATTTCAAATGAAACAAGGCTAGATGACTCTACCAGTCTACAAAGCAGGACACATGTGACCACATGGAATGGAACTGAAGCAGGTTCCATTCACGGCCAAGTAACTTGCTAAAGTAACTTTTTAGAGAGGGGTGGAGGTGGAATGTATTTGCCCCAAAAAGTTCCTGTCAAAAATAGAAGTATTTTCATAATTCTACTGTATCAGAGGCAGGACAGAACTATGCTGATCTACAAATATGTAACAATAAAGTTCCTTCCTTTTGTGCATGTTCTACTATATCAGAGGCTAGACAGACCTATGTTCACCTATGAATGTGTAACAATAAAGTTCCTCCCCTTTGTGCCAAGAAACAGGCCTGCTCTACCACTAGCTTGCACAACAATCTCTCATAGTGGAAAGAGCCTAGGTTTTCAAGGGAGACAAACCTGAACTGAAACTCTGTGCTCTGCCACATATAGATAAGGTAACCTGCATAAACCAGTTAACTTCTCTCAGCTTTAGTTTTAATATCAAATTATTCATTGTTAGGGGGAAAAAAGTGAAAGTGCTATAATTAATTTTTATATATTTATCCTGTATCTTGCAACATGACAAAATTCATGTATTAGTTCTAGAAACATTATTGTAGATTCCTTAGGTTTTTCTACATAATAATCATATCCTCTGTGCATAAAAACGGTTGCTTTTTCCTTTCTACTCTGTGTGCCTTTTATTCCTTTTTCTTGCCTTATTGCACTGGCCAGAAACTCCAGTACTGAACAGTATTGGTGAAAGTAAACATCCTTGCCTTGCTATTAACCTTAGAGGAAAAACAGTGGTGTTTTCCACCATTAAGTATAATATTAACTATAGACTTTTCAGAGATACAAGTTACCAGATGACGAAGTCCCTTTTTAGTCCTGGGCTTTTATCTGGAGACTTTTATCAGGAATGGATATCTGGTTCTACCAAATGTTCTTTCTGTATCTATTAAGATGATCATACAGTCTTTCTTTTTCAGTTTGGTAATACAGTGAATCACATTGTTGGTGGGTTTTTTTTTGTTGTTTTTGTTTTTTTACTGTGTGGAGTTCATTTACTTCTTCTTATTTTTTTTAAATTTTTCAGTGGGTTTTGTCATACATTGAACATGCAGCCTATCTTGCACCTCTGGGATAAACTCCATTTGGTCATGATATATGTTACCTTTTTTTACATATTACTGTGTTGAATTTCAATACAATACAAAATTTTATTTTGAATTTTACATCTATATTCATGAGGGACATTCATTTGTATTTTTCTTTTCTTATAATATCTTTGTTTAATTTTTGTTATCAGGTAATGCTATCCTCACAAAATCAGTCAGAAAGCATTCTCTCTTTTCCAATTTTCCAAAAGAATGTGAGAATTCATGTATTATTTTTCCTTAGATAACTGATGAACCTTACCAGTGAAGGCATCATGTACCTATACTTTCCTTTACAGGAAGGTATTTAACCATTTAACTATGACAGACATAAGACTATTCAAGCTATCCATTTCTTCTTGAATATGTTTTGGTAAACACTGAAAAATTTTTAAAATACAAGAACACATAAGCCAACACATCACTGCCCATCAGAATGATGATTACATGTTACCACACCATGTAGCCTCTAGAAAATTTCACTACTCAATCTTGAGGTAAATAAATTCTTAATTTTATTTTGAACATAGTTTTTACTTCATGGACCCTCTAAAATGGTCTTGGTGACACCAGGGGCCTGG
The DNA here is from genome assembly GCF_963930625.1 of Muntiacus reevesi. NCBI lineage: Eukaryota > Metazoa > Chordata > Mammalia > Artiodactyla > Cervidae > Muntiacus > Muntiacus reevesi. The sequence goes on along the minus strand of NC_089251.1, from coordinate 33,565,905 downwards.
GGACCACACTTTTGCGGAGTACTAGGCTATGCAATAGAGACTAAGAATACCATCACCATCAATATTCCAGGATTTTATGTTAAAGACTATTTTCATGAAGTAGCCACATACTGAACAGACATTAAAAGCAGTAGAGACTACTTTTCCAGAGTTAGCACAAAGTTTGAAAAACCTAAATTATTGGCCATCCTGCTTCAAGGGAGCCAAAGCTTTTTATAAGCACCCTTGGAACAAAGAATGACACCAACCTTGTTTCTGGGTGTCACCCACTTCAACAATATGGTCATCATGTTAAAAAAAAAAAAAAAAACTGCAGTAAATGGATTCAAGAAAGGAATGGGATCTTCAAAAAAATAGTAGAAAGAGGGCAAATATCACTGTGACATTATTTTGTAATGAAGCTAAGATCAAAATATATGTGTGCTGTTAAAATTTGTTTTAAACTATTTTATAAAAGAAAAAAACAAAATCCCTCTCCACCAGTTCTGTATTAGATGCCATCCTAATCAAGGGCTGAAGTTTCCTTTTCCTACTCCAAATCCTGGTGGTGCATTTATAAAGAAAAAGAGGAGACTGGAACATTGTCTAACAGTGAATACAATACCCAGCTCAGCAAAAAAGAACAAAACTGAAAACCCCCAAGGATACTTAAGTGATTGCTGTGTCTCAGGATAAGGGAGGCAAGGGCAGCCAGGGTCCTAGAAGACAAGGTATGAGTCAGTACAGTACTTCTCAAAATATCTACGATGAAGGAGATGCTACTGTTGTTTTTTTTTTTCTAATCCTTCACAGATTGATGGCTTCATAAAATACTTTAAAAATTAGTTATTATAAAAAGAAAAAAATTTTAAACATCAAAACGCAAACCCAATATTTTTATCATTACAGTCAACAGACATATGATTATTCTGTCAAATTGCTTTAAATGCTTCTAAAGACTATCAATTCTGTACTTATTTCTTCATGAGTAAAAACATATACTTTGGATAGCATTGACTAGAAGGTTCCGACTATACTGTTTCCTCTCCTCCACTTTCTCAGGTTGATCATTGGGTTAGGTGAGTAAGCACATCACCTATATGTATGAAAACTTCATCAAGTCTGAAACATGGTCACCTTGAGCCTTAATATTCAGTTCTACATTCCTTGAACCCTGCCTACCAGCCTCATTTCCCTCTTCCTGCTCCCCAGTCATTTTATATACTGTTTCCTGGCAGATTTCTCTTCCTGAATACAATCCCAATCACAGTACTACTCAAAACAATCACTAAACTCTGTGGTTGAATATTTAAGACTCTGTATCATTATGTATATTTAAAATGCCTTTCCTTTCTTATTTCTCACTAATCTGTACACATAGTCTGTGATTTAAGCAAACTAAACTGTTCCACTATTCTCCAAATGTTCTTTCCTTGCCACCTAAAACCATGCTCATACTTTCTCTATCAAAACAAATCTTTTAGGCCCATCTCAAATATTACATCCCTTATAAAGGTCTTTTCTACCTAGATGTAATCTCTCACCAATCCACTGAAGGACTTTGTACTTCTCTTATGGTACGTAATTTAGTATGACTTGCATTACTATTGTCTATGCAATCATCCTACACACCAAACCAGATTTTACTTTTATTTGAATTGTACGTCCACTGATTGATGAAAACAGATTAACAGTAACAGATGACAGTGATAAACTGACACTACCCCTGTCAAGTGCCAGGCAGTAACTTTATGACGTGAGTAGGGGAAATGTCACCATTGAGAAAATAGCTCCAAGAAAAAAAAAAAACGGTCAACCTATAATGATCATATCCTACAATTCTTGCTACCCTCACTGAACTATCTGGTTTCAACCCACACTTTTATTTCTGAATTATAGATGGCAATACCTCCCCCATAAACGAGCTGGGGGATAAAAAAAAGGGAATCAATATTAAGGGATTCATCTATGCTTTGCCTTAAAAAACCAACTACATAAAACAGGATTAGTAAAATAAGGAGGTTTAGTTTTTCTTCACAAGCTCAATAAATACTAATGGTGACGATCAGAGTTCTAATGAACACTGCCCTGATCAAACCTATCTGAAGCTTTGTGCATATTTCTGGGCACGACAGTTTAAGAGAGATGCCAGCAATCTGGAATATCTACTGAAGAGAAATACAAGGATAGAGAAGGATTTAAAAACATATGACATATAAGTAGAAAGGACAAAAGATGCCTAGCCTACAAAAGAACAGAATCTCTGGCTGTTTGAATATAAGTGCTTCTGCTAGAAAGTGAAAAAATGCATTCCTTTAAAAAATTGCATTCTAATAAATCACACATTAAAAATAAGAGACTTATGAGAAAACTATGGCAAGTCTAGACTTTACCTTACAGTTGCCTGTACAACTCTGTAACTATAGCATTAACAAAAACCAAAGTATATCCAGTGAAACTACTAATATACCTAAAATGACATGCTATAGTTGTAATAAGCAAAGAATTATTATACTAAGTATAGGACTTTTAAAAAGCTGAAGATAACTTAATGAGAGGGGTGACAAGCAAAGTCTGAAACAGATGAGTTACAGGAAAGCATAGAGGGACATCACCATTAGAAGTTACAGCAGAGAAGTAGGTTTTGGACAAAAGTAATGATGCCAGAGAGAAAGAGCTCTGGCTTATTGTCTTATGTTTGTTTCTTTTCCACAAAGTTGGGAAGAAGCTATGCAATAAATACTTAAAACAGAATGTACAGCAAAACTGAGCCAAGTAGAAGGAATGAAGTGAATGGACATTGTGTGCCATACAAGAACCCTTCACAGCTTGCTAAATTCATCTGCACTAGTGAACTTTCACTCAGCTGCTATTTGGTGGTCAACATATTAACTATAAACCATGGCAACTTTTGCCTTATACTGATATACTTTCACTATTTATCAATCAAGTATGAACTAATTCATGATACTAAAGCATTGTATGTAATAGAATACACTCTACTTGAAGAACTAACAAGATATATGGGGACAAGGCAACAAAGCTGGTCAACTAATAGTGATCTGAGACACAGCTCCACTATAAATTAAAATTTAGAGGAAAAAACAAGAGCATACCATAAAAAAATAAAAGCAAAAGAAAACAGTAAAACAATAAAACAAAACCAAAAGGAGAAATTTCACAGAAGCTGCCTGTGACTATTCTTCATTTTCTGTAGGGAAAAATAATATGTTCAGATTACCATAAATTATATACAAAAATTTGGGGCAAGTGAAAATTTGGGTTTGGCAAGTGAAAATTTGGGTTTTGAATTCTAGATGGGGGGAAAACAGGACAGAAGAAAAAAGAAGCAGTAGCTATAACTCTACCTTAATTTCAATGAAGTGCTTACTTTCTTCCTAGACCACAATAAATTCAATACTTAGAAATGTAAATTAATGACTAAATAAAATCAAAACCATTTCTATTCTGCACTTACTCCAACCTCAGAAGTGTATTAAGTACTACCATCTTCATCATCTCACTGATATTCCCAACAACCCAATATGGTATGCAATAGCCTGACCACATTTTAACAGTTAGGGGAACTAAGACTTGGAAGAGAACTTAGTAAATTATATGCTGCTAACAGACTGTTTAAATGTAAGAGAGAAGGTGGAATAAAGGAAGGAAGAAAATAAGGAAGGAAAGGAAGAGAGGAAGAAGAAAAGAGGGAGGGAGACTACAATCAAGTTCAAGGTACTAGTTAAATAAAAACAAACAGACCACAGTATTAAAAAACAACTTGAACTCTGTGAACCAAATCTTTTTCTTCTCATCTTTCTATGATGATACTGTGAAGCAATATTTCTCCCACTTTCTGTCCTATAATTTAGGAAAGGGGACTGGCAAAAAACTGCCCACAGTCTAAAGCCAATCTAATGTCTGGTTTTTTATAAAGTTTTATTGGGACCCAGACATAATCATTCATTTAGATACTGTCATAGTTGCTTTCACGCTGTGACAACAGAGTCAAGTAGTGGTGATAGAGACCACAGGGCCCGCAAGCCTAAAATTTTACTATCGTGCCCTCTAGTGCAGACATCTAGAGCCCCTGATCTAGAGTATGCTTTTCTCTAAGCCCTGATTCTCTACAGTAGGGAGGTGGGACAGGGACAATGAACTAAAAGCAGTCATTTGTCTCCTACTTAATGAAGGAATAAGGGGAAATATCCTGCAGGCTATTTCTAAACCATCTCACTACTTTCCACATGATTAAGTCTCAAATGTAAATTTGGCTCAATTTTAGCAATGATAAATCAGACTTATTACTGGAATAAACAGCACCCTATTTTTACGGCACTTTCTTCCAGGTACACATTCCTACTTTTATAAAAGTATGTCTACTCCTATTTGATTAGACAGAAACTATTTCCTTTCAGATAAGATGAGAGTTTCCTGTGAATTCTTTATGGTCTTTCAAGCACCAGACAACTGTTTTAAGACCAGATTTCACAGGAGTGAATTAAAGCAGTCTTTATTTCTAAAAGCTGCTTATTAAGTGTGACTTTATTGGATCCAAAAAATTTCATAAACTAAAAAGTTTCAAACTTTGAAGCATCATCTAATGGATGGTTCAGAGAAAAAATTTTATAAGGACAAAATTTATTTTCACTAAATAAAAATTCATTGAATTTAAATTCATTTACCAGGATCAGGGGACTTTTTAACATTTGCTATTTTAAGCTTTCTGAGAAACAACTATAATCAATATATTATATATCACCCTAACAAGCTTGCTATATTTTTAAAAAGAAACTATTTAGGGGAAGTTATCAGTTTCCTTCCTAGCAAATATGTAAAACTATATGGACTTTCAAACAATTCTGCATAATAAAGAACAAAGCAAGTATTCATCCATCCAAAAAAAAAAAAAAAATCCAGGGAGATTAATCAGCCAAATTCTCTTTTTTTGGCTGCACAGAATGCAAAACCCTCCCCTCTTCCTAAGGGAAGGTAAGAAGAGTGAGGAATTTTAAAATGCAAATTTACTAAAATTCAGTCTTTGATGACAAGTCACAAAATGTGACTGTCATACACACATTTTTTAAATGATCATGCTATTACCTCTTTCCCCCTACTATATAAAAGAATGATAGCATCCCACTCTTACCAACTTTATTCAACACAGTACTGGAAGTCCTAGTCATAGCAATCAGCTAAGAAAAAGAAATAAAAGGAATCCAAATTGGGAAGAAGTAAAACTGTCACTGTTTGCAGATGACATGATAATATACATAGAAAATCCTAAAGATGCCAGAAAAAGACTACTAGAGCTCATCAATGAATTCACTAAAGATGCAGAACACAAAATTCATATACAGAAATCCATTGCATTTCTACACACTAACAAAGAACTACCAGAAAAAGAAATTAAGAAAACAATTGCATTTATAATCACATCAAAAAAAATAAGATAACTCAGTATAAACTTACCTAAGGAAGTAAAACACCTTTATTCAGAAAATTATAAGTCGCTGATGAAAGACACTGAAGATGACACAACAGATGGAAAGATATAAAATGTTCATACACTGGAAAAATTAATATCATTAATTCTTGATCATACAACACAAGGCAACCTACAGATTCACTACAATATCAATAGCATTTTCCCACATAACTAGAACAAAGAATTCTAAAATTTGTATGAAAACACAAAAGACCTCAAATAGCCAAAACAATCTTGAGGGACAAAGCTGGAGGATAACATGCCCTGACTTCAGACTACACTACAAACCTACAGTAATCAAAACAGTATGGCACTGACACAAAAACAGACGCATAGATCAATGGAACAGAACAAAGACCAGAAACAAACCCACATACTTAAGGTCAATTAATCTATGACAAAGGAGGCAAGAATATTCTATGAAGAAAAGACAGTCTCTTTAATAAACCATGCTTGGAAAATTAGACAGCTACTTGTAAAAGAATGAAATATGAAAATTTTCTCACATATACAAATATAAACTCAAAATTAATTAAAGACCTAAATGTAAGCTCTGAAATCATAAAAATCCTACAAGAAAACATAGGCAGAACACTCTTTAACATAAATCACAGCAATATTTTTTGGATCTGTCTCCTAAGGTGAAGAAAATGAAAGGAAAAATAAATCAACAGGACCTAATTCAATTTAAAAGCTTATGTACAGCAAAGGAAACCATTGACAAAATGAAAAGGTAATCGACTAAATGGGAGAAAATATTTTCAAATAATATAACCAATAAGGGGTTAATATCCAAAATATACAAACAGCTCATATAGCCCAATATCAAAAAAAAAGGAAAAAAAAAAACCATACAAATAGTTCATACAACTCAATAAAAAAATAAAATAAAAAAGACCTAAATAGAAGGGGCAGAAGATCTAAATAGACGTTTCTCCAAAGAATACATACAGATGGCCAACAGGTACATGACAAGATGCTCAACACTGCTAACTATTAGAGAAATGCAAGTCAAAACTACAATAAGGTATCACCTCACAACAGTGAGAATGGCCATCATCAAAAAGTCTACAAATAATAAATGCTGGAGAGGGTATGGCAAAAAATGAACCTGCCTACACTGATATTTTTTGTCCTGTTGTTTTACTCTCTTCGCAGGAACTAAAAGATCCAAAAAGACATTAGTGTTGCAAGGTAGGCGCTTTACTTAAGAGTAGAAAAAGTACTTCATTGTACTTTGGGAGAGGAAATAAAAAACACTTTCCAATTTTGCCAAATAGGTTCTACCTTTTTCCTATCTGACTGGCAAGGAAAGTAAGGGCATAAAAATATAAAGATAGAATTCTTAGAACAGAAAATACAGAAATTTGATTTTGAAGAGGGAAAAAAATTACATAGATTATGATCCAAGAAGTGTTTTTTTTTTTTGCCTTTGGCCTTCAAAAACATGAACAGAGCAACACTAAGTTCAAATAAACAGGATAACCATTCAAACTGATAAGGCCCAACAGATCAAAACAAAGACACTGTAACTATAAATTATGGATTAAAGTGACTATGTGAATAATAATCCTCTCATATACTATTAAATTTTGTTTTAAATGAGCAGAAATAGAGTTTTAACCGAACATATGGAAGTCAGTGAGTCTGTTATGTAAGAGTCTCCAAGGAGACTTTGTTATTCTAATAGAGCACAGTAACTGTTGAAACCAAATTAATTATGCTTGGTAATTACAGGTCTAATATGTATATTTTCCACAACAGGAGTATTGAGAAACTAATATAAATTGCTAACTTTCATTCTCACTTGGATTTCACAACTCCTGGATACAGAGTGGGAAAACAGTCAACTAGAAATTAAAAATGAAAGTTTAATGAGGCACAAAAATCCCATGTTTTACTGAGAGGGAAAAAAGGTAATAAATCCCATGGGTAGAATGCTAAAGTCCTAATCTTTCCTATGGTCTATAGTTTATATTCTGTCAGACTATACTTTAATTTCAATCACTATCAAGAATAATCTCATGTTATTTACAACTACAATACTACACAGGAATACTTGCACGAGGATTTTGTCTTCTCTCTAGACTGTAATAAATACGATTAACTCTCTGCATAACATCAAATTTGGAAGGCAGAAATTTTTCTTACATTACAGCAAAGTTATATCACCACAGGCTAAATATGGCTGAGGCCATACCCAAAACCACATCCACAATAAACTTAAGCCCCTGTCTCAAGGGTTCCTGTTCAGAACTTGCCAGTTCACTAGTCCATTTAGTTTCTTTCACCCGACTTCCCTGTTGGCTCAGTGGTAAAGAATCCACCTGCCAGTGCAGGAGATCCAAGTTCAACGCGTGGGTTGGTAAGATCCCCTGGAGAAAGAAATGGCAACCCACCCCAGTATTCTTGCCTGGAGAATCCCATGGACAGAGTAGTCTGGTGGGCCACAGTTCATGGTGTCACAAAGAGTCGGACACAACTGAGCTACTAAACAACAACAATCACAGCCTGATGTGGATTTGGGTTCCACCTCTCCTCTATAAAGCATTTTGCAGACCCCTTCCCAAAGTAGCAGCTCCCAAGTCATCCCCTGCCCTCATTGTATTTTAAAGTACCATATACACTGGCCTAATTCAATTCTGGATCTCTCCAGGGCAGTCCAACTTTGAAGACGCCTGAGATCAACTGCTAACATACATAAAGAAAATGAAATGCCCTGTAGTACAAAACAGTTAACATGAAATCCTACTTAAAGACAAATGAATATTAAGGTAATTTTTAAGAGAGTCTCTCATCCCCAAAAGATCATTAACCAAAGGCAGTCTTTTTCCCAAGGTTTAATTTGTTTATACTAATTTTATCTTATAAGGAAAGTCCATTTTGAAATTATTTTTAGGGCTACGATTTTAGCTCTTAGGTAACTAACTCACTGGATCTTCATGCAATAAAATTTTTAATAGAATTCATCACCTAAACAAAATGCTGGCAAACAATACAAATATTCAAAGTTAAATAATGACTTAAAAAGCTCAACTGAATTCTCATAATTGATAATCATACATTTTTACCTTGAGCAGGTACGTGGGAATATTGCTGAAATCCACTGGCAACTTCAAAAGGAAACGAGCTGAAAATTCACCAGTCTGCAAGAAATAAAAAAGGTTTAATAATAAGATTAAAATAAAAAATAGATTATGAAGTGACAATTACAGCCAAGGCCACAAGTTCAACCTATTTGAACTGTAGGCATCTTCAATTTGGGTTTCCTAACATCAAGCAAGAAAAGAAAGTTGGAAAAGTTGGGGAGGATCAAAAAGCATTATTAAATTATTAGTTACTAAAAAATACAATTAGAATTTTTAATCTGCATTTTAAATGTGCACTAGAATTATAATGCAGTAGTATTATCTTTCTGTTTTTTAACAGTATGAAAAGAATACATGAATGTGTGATTTTTTTTAATCCAAACAATAGGCACAGACCTGCCCATTCAATTCATCTGATTTTACTAAAGCATTCAGATCATTTCACTAATATTTATAACCCATGGGCTACTGACATAAATCACCATCCTTTATACTACATCTGGAAGTAAGAACAAAGGTCAAACTTCTATCCACATATATAAAGGAGTATATCAGCAGATATCCCAAATAAGACTCTAAACTCCTGATGATCTGTTAATATCATTATCATCAACTAAAATTTTTCAGCAGTTCTATGAACTAGTCTCTATAGGAAAGATGTACAGGGGTTTTGTGATTTAAAACATTTAACCAAGTTAAATAATAACTTCTATTTTTTTTTTCTGAAACAGAAAACTCATGTAAAAGAAAAAAGTTTCCCTCTCAATTTACAATGGCAAATCATCATAATTTATTGTATATTTTGATGGGAAAGACTAAGGAATGACATTAAAAAAAAAAAAGAAAAACAACTCTGTCATGGTCTAGAAGGAGGGGTTTTTCCACCTGTGCTATGCAGACACCTCAGGGTTCTAAGAAACTTCGGCAAAGGCAACAAAGAGGGGTGTGAGCTAGTAAGGTTCTACATCTTTCAGCCTCTCTGGCAGCAAAGCCTGCAGCGCAGCTTGGGATTTACTTATGATACCATGGGTTTTCTTACGATGTGCTGTTTGAACAAAGAACTCTCGGGATGAGCTAGAACTACTCTATAGAGTGGTCTCTGCCTTTTTCATATTATGACCATTAAAGAGCTCCCTGAATCTCTACCTCTTCCCTCCTGACAAAACAAGCACTTCAAACTCCTTAACACATCTTTAAATATAGCAAGCATTTATAAATATTTTTTATGGATGAGTGGATGAACACACTTAAGGATGTATGCACACCTCTTATATAAGATTTCACAAGAGTCACCACTCCTTTCTACAAATACCCAAGTGACTGGCTTCAAGGTCCTGGCCCTAACTGTGACCTAAAACCTTGAAAATGCAAACAGAAATATAAACCTTGAGCTCAAAAGATAAAAATGATAGCTACCATCCGCATAGTTGTATGTTGTTTGTTTTACTGCATACAACATTTTTTATTAACTAACATCAATCTCTGGCTAAGGACAGAGTACTTCTTCAACCCCACAAGCCTAATCCCATGACAGAAAAGGCAAAAAACAGAGAACCAAACGGCCAGAATCAATGCTGAGGTCCCAGAAGTCATCATGCCACCAGGAATGCCAATGGTAAGAAACGATGCTACTCCTTAGGACTCAGCAGCTGTGCTCTTCCTTTGATATTTGTTCCTCTTTACAGTAAATGCGAATTCCATTCTTCCGGTTTCTCAAGCCAGAAACCTCAGAATCATCTTTGACATAGGATGGAACCCCAATCGCATAGGTTACTCACAACTGAACACCTAAGAGAACAGCTGAGAGCCACTTAAGGATCTATAAACAGCTCGTCATGGTGGACGGGAGGAGGAGGTCTGTGAAAGAGTCTAATAAAATTCTTACCTTCTGTTATAGTCCCAGATTATTAGAAAGTGTGGTTTTAGTATTCTGTGAAGTTGCTAGAAGACTAACATACCCTGTAAAGTGTGAGTACAAGAGGTCATACTTTGAAAGGGTATGTATGGGAGAAACAGAATTATATAGGAACTTACAAGAGGAGAATATGGGGCTTTCCTGCAGACTCAGAGGGTAAAGAGTCTGCCAGCAATGCAGGAGACCTGGGTTCCATCCCTGGGTTGGGAAGATCCCCTGGAGAAGGAAATGGCAACCCATTCCAGTATTCTTGCCTGTAGAATTCCATGGACAGAGGAGCCTGGCAGGCTACAGTCCATGGGATCGCAGAATTGGACACGACGGAGCAACTAACACATAAGAGCGTAATCCAGCCCAGTGAGATTTTGGAAAGAACAGAAAAGTCTCCCTTGAGTGATGCATACAGTGCTAAAGAGGGAGGAAGACTCATCAAAGAATACAGGTTCCCAGCAATGGTCCCTCTTTTCCATCTTCTGTAAACTCTATTTTTCCCTCTTTACCCACTCACTTCCATCAGCGTGCAAACATCATTTGACAGGTCTTTCTTGACTTCATACCCTCTTTAGGTCCCATCTCATTTCTCTGTTCTACTATACAAAATTATCTTCTCTAGAGATTACTCTATATTTGAGGTCTACATTTTCTCTTCTATTTTTCTCTCCAAAAGCCTCTTAAGTCAGCCCTGCCACCACATCCCTCTCCCAAAACAGCTCATGAAGGTCACCAGTGACCACACCATTGCCAAATCTAATGTCCTTTCTCAGTCTTTATCTTCTTGCTGTTCTATCAGCAGCATTCCAGCATAGCTGATCACTCTTTTCCTGGAACCTTCTCTACTTGATTTCCAAGAGCCAGTCTGTCTGAGCTTTTTATTTCACTGGCCCTCCCTCTGGTCTCCCCAACCTCTTAACACTGCTGTGTACCAGCGCTTCTCCCCAAGACCTCTTTTCTTTACACTCCCCAGGTGACTCCATCCAGGTTCCTGATTTTATGCTGGGATAATTCTCAAGTATTTTATCTCCATCTCAAATCTTTTTCTACTTCAAGTTTCATTTATCCAGCTATGACAACAAAAACCCAAATCTTGATTTTGTACTTTCCCTTTGATATTCATTTCTCATTTCAGAGAACGGCAATTTCATTCTTTCTATCTCTCAAGCCAAAAAAACTTCAGCATCACCCTTGACTCTTAAGTTTCTCTCTCTTCCACATTCCAAGTGGCAGCAAATCCTGCTGACTCTACTGTCAGTTTATATCCTCAGTCTGGCCACATTCCACCACCTCCATAGCCATCTGACCCGAGCCATTGTTATCTCCAGCCTGGATGACTGCAACCACACCTAAACGCTTCAGCCATTGCTCATGTGCAACTGATTCCCATCACCACAGGAAGAGAAATTCTTTCAATGTTCATCAGATTACATTTCTCCTTGGCTCAAAAGTCTTAGATGGTAGGGATTTAGCTTCTTTATAGAGGCATCTGACAAGATAACAACTGACCAAAGATGTGAAAGAGGTGAGGAAGTAAACCATATGAAACATGGGTGGAAATATCTCAGGTAAAGAGAACAAGCATAAAAAGGCTTGATGCAGAAAAAAAAAAAAGGCTTGATGCAGGAGTCCACCTGGATGTTCAAGAAACAGCAAGGTCAGTGTCTCTGGAACAAATAAGCACTAACACTGACCTCAGGTCTCCTAGAAACTTCCCCAGTGTGCACCACTGCTAAACCCCTGCAGGCTGTGCAAGAAGCACGCATAAAATGAGTGAACATTAAATGCCTACTAGATAAACTCCCTACCAATCAATAAATAGCCATTTCTACCTACTAGCCTAAAAATGTCAACCTGTAGGTTAAAATGTTAAAGTTAACAAACTCCGACCTTTTAGTTTGTTAGACTCAATGGCTCTTATAGTATTTTTGAAAACAACAACAAAAGAAGTGAAATGTGCAATTTAAAAAATTAAAAACTCTCTACATATAAGGTAATCGGAAGATATTCACATATTTAGCCCTTGGACTCATTTGAACTGCCAGTTATTTTAGTCCATGGGCTGCATTTTAGCTCTTTTGCCCTATTTTAGCTTGCACAATGTATTTTTATTCTACTGGCTATTTTTGACCAACATTCTTTTAAAAATGCTCAGACGATCCCTACTTTATCCCTTCTCAAAATGTTGATCCTAGAACTAATATAAATTTATGTTTGGTGGCAAAAGACTGATTTATACAGCTAAATTCATAATAAAAGAAATGTTGATCTCAGGATTAATATTAATTGGTTTATCAGAAATGGGCTGATTTAAATAACTAAATTAATAATTTAAAAAAAGCTTAAGAGTGTGAAAAGAATTTGAACTTTTTGGAAACCATAAAAAGTGCTTTATGATCTCTAACTTTCAAGCCTACTATACATTCTTTATTTTGCCTTTGAGAGAACAAAGAAAATTTTGCACTTGTTTCTAACAGCATTAGAAACGTTGGAGACTAATATTCTAGAATTCAGTTTTCAGTTGCCACGGATTTTCCTTACAACCTGTAAGTGAACCCTTTTTGGTGAAACTGAGTAAACAGTGATTGAAAACATATCTTAATGTAAAATTTGAGCCCTAAACACTACATGAGGAGCATAACACAAGTGAAAACTCACATTCGACCTCAGACAGCGACTCTTCCTGTGTTTTTATATTTGAAGTTCCAACAGTTATTCAAGCAATTTACAGCCACTCTGTTGCAACATCAAAGACTGCTTCCATAGCAATCTTTCCTGTAAGCCGAAAAGGAGACATTTAGATGCAGCCAAGTCAACAGAATCATCTGATTTCCTTTTTGTCAATCCTTGGTCAAATCTCCTCTTTGATAGACACAGAAGATGATCTGACCTACGACCGTTAAAATGTCAGCCGTTCTGCCAACTGCTTTAATGGCAATTTCCCCAGCATTAGCAATAAATACGCACATCCTCCCTTTTCTTCAAGTTATAGTACATTGGCAAGTAAGTTAAACTAACAACACTGAGTTTTGGCAGTTTATTAGGTTTAAGCTTTTCTTCTGGTAACAGCAGCTGTGTTCTCTTTTCCTTTCAGAAGTGGCAGGTAGACATCTTGTGCAGAATGGATTCCAAAATATGGTTGCTCTGCAAAGTGAAATTGTACTTCCTTTCTTAGAGACAGTCTGCTGTCAACAAACAAGCTGTCATCTGAAATTGACTGTCTTAATGCTTAGGTGGCTAAAAGCTAAGAAATACTCAAGAGTGACTAACTTCAGCTGGGTGACAGCTTGGTAAAGATGAACCTTCAAATGGACTCAGAACCAACAGCCTAAATCTAGAGACTGTTCCTTGTTAAACACGTAATTATCTACCACAGGTGAGAAGGGAAGTCAAAGTTAGTCTAATTAGAACATCTCACACTTCACAAAACTGTTTTCTAAGATATATCATTTAATTATTCCCAAAGCCCAGTTCAGTAGGTATAATTCATTTACATCTACTTTAGAAATGAGAAAACTAAGGCTTAGAACAGTCAAGAAGCCTGCCTGAAGTCATAGAGAGTGTAACAGAGTCAAAACTCAACCTCAAGATTCAAAAGTTATTCATCCATTCATTATTGTGGATTAAGAGCCTCACATGTGCCAGGCCTTATATGAGGCACTGCAAATACAATGAGTAAAAGAAATATGATCCCTGCCCTCCTGGAACTCATATTCTAGTGAGTGAGTCAGTCATTAATCCAAAATAAAATAATACTCCTATAAATTAAAATCTCCAAAAAATAATATCCATAAAAGGGCAGAGTGCTCTGAGAGCATATTCAGGAAGACCTGGTCTGAAGCCCCTGTCCAGGCTTTGGGGCTCATGACTTGAGGGAACTTTAAAAAGTTGAGTCAAAAGACCGTGTGGAAAAATAAACAATCAATACCAGCCAGGAACTGATAAATGTCTTCTATTCTGAAGAAAAGACAAAATACCAGCCAGGAAAATTGTGAAGAGGAAAAGCAACGAAAGGAGGCTAGCTATACCAAACGGCAAAGCATCATATAAACACACAGTAATTATAGCAGGACAGTCTGCTGTTACATCAGCAGACATACTAATGGAACAGGAAATCAGTCCAGAAGATTTAGTGCCTGGGTGATGTGGGACAACTGCGTAGCCATCTAGAAATAAATAAGACTTAGACCCATATTTCACATCATCTATAAGGAAAAACTCCAAGTGGACTAAGGATTTCAGTGTAAAAACTGAAACCATATAGAAGAAAACACTGACAAATGTCTTTATAAAACCTTGCAGCAGAGAATGACTTTATAATTCAAAAGCCACAAAAGAAAAGATAGACAAACTTGACTACCTGATCATAAAAATTGTTGGGATGATAAAAACCACCATCAGCAAAGTTAAAAGACAACTGGCAAATTGAGGGAAGTATATTTGCAATTCCATCGCAAACAGCAATGCTCTTAATGAAGAGATTAAAAACCCAAGAGAACAAAAAGAAAGGATAAACAGAAAAGAAATACAAGAGACTCTTAAGCATATGAAAAAAATGCTTAACCTCATTCATATCAAAATAAATACAAATTAAAACTAAACTGAGCATCATTTTTCACCAAACAGACTGGGAGAAACCTATCAGCACTTTAAAGATAGCACTGCACTATCTTCTGACCTCCACTGTTTTTAATGAAAAGTTAGTGGTGACATATAGGTAACTTTCACCTATATGTAAAGTGTTCCCTTCTGTGGTGGTTAAGATTTTCTCTTTATGTCTGGTTTTCAGTATTTTGACTATGACGTGCCTTGTTTTTTCCCTGCATTTGTCTTGGTTGGGGTGTGTTGAGATTCTTAAGTCTGTAAATGCATGTCTTCCATTCTATCTGAAAATATCTGGGCATTATTTAACCAAATATTTTCCTGCTTTCTTTCACATATATTAGACGTTTAGATTTTATCCCATAAGCTCTGCTTTCCCTTCTAAGTATCAACCTCCCATCTAATATCTGCCTCCTTTTGATCACTCTCCAGTGCCTTAAGGTACACGGCTTTATATCTGTGGATGGGTTAGTCTAACAGGAGCTACCTGGCCATTATGCAAAGCAGAACATGACAGAAATCTACAAATATGTTTAATTTACGACTGGCAATGCTGTGGAGAAACAACCACTCTCATATGTTGCTGCTGGGTTAATAAATTGGTATAAACATTCTGAGGGCATTCTGGTGATAAAATTATAAACACATATAATCTTTATTCTAGCAATTCCATTTCTAGTTATTTATCTTATAGACATACTGGAACACAGACAAAGTCACATGTACAAGATTATTTACCACAGTGTTATTTGTAACAGTGAAAGACTTAAAACAACTTTAATGCCCAACAATAAAATTCATACTAAATAAATTACGGTTCAATTATTCAGTGTAAAAATATACAATCATTTTTTTTAAAGGAATGCTTATATGGATAAAAGATCTGAACTATATAAAGTCAGAAGTAAGCTGCAAAACAGAGTACATAATATATGTTACCATTTGCATAAAAAGGGGGGACTATCTATGTATATAGGGGCTTCCCAGGTGGCACGAGTGGTAAACAGCCCATCTGCCAATGCAGGAGACAGGAGAGATGCAAGTTTGATCCCTGGGTTGGGAAG
Source organism: Muntiacus reevesi (assembly GCF_963930625.1). Lineage (NCBI taxonomy): Eukaryota > Metazoa > Chordata > Mammalia > Artiodactyla > Cervidae > Muntiacus > Muntiacus reevesi. The sequence continues at coordinate 33,549,774 of NC_089251.1, read as the reverse complement.
ATCCCCTGGAGGAAGGCAAAGAAACCCACTCCAGTATTCCTGCCTGGAGAATCCCATGGACACAGGAGCCTGGCAGGCTAGTCCATAGGGTCGCACAGAGTCAGACATGACTTAGCAACTTAGCATGCACACATGCATATATGTATGTGTATGTATGTATGTGTGTATTTGCATTTGCTTGTATGTGCATAAAGAAACCCTGAAAAACTACACTGGATAAAAGCTACACCAGCGCTTTCTGGGGTAGGAGAAAGAAAGGAAGGAGGTTTGATTTGGGTGGACACAAGACAATGATAGGAGGGAGACTTTTTACTATGTACATTTTGATTTCTGAACACTAGAATATATTACCCACTCAAAAAAATTTAAGAGATTTGAAAAATAAAGCTAGAAGTGTGTATAATGAGATGCTCATAATCATGCACTCATACATATATTCAACAAGCATTTATTGAGCACCCACCATGCCAAGTACCAGGCTGGATAATAGAGATGTTAAGATCAACAAAATACAGTCTGTGTATTCACAGAGCTTAAAGTCTATCTTGACAGACAGACAACATATTACAAAGGGATGCCCGAAGGGAGATATTTACAGGATGCATTGGAGGTAACCAAGTTAGGACTCTTAGTTTCAGGTGAGAGAATTCTAATTCAAACTAAACTGGGCAAATAAAAGATAATTTATTTTAAAGATAGGCGGTATCTCAGGGAATCTAAGATTTTAGAAGCAGCCCAGCCTCAGTTCAAAGAACTCTAATGCCCCCAGGACCTTCTGTCTTTTATCTCTGCTCTCGTGTTTCATCTTACTCTCTATTTACCACTTTCTGATTCTTTTGACTAGATAATTTGAGGGGAAAAAAGGTCCCAGATACACATGTAACAGACCAGCTACTCTTAACAAGACCAATCTTACTCTCACAACTAACTCCAAACTCCTAGACAAGAACTCTGCTTGACTCAGGTGCCTCCTGATCTAATCAACACTATTTCCACAGTTTTTACAATGAAAAAGTTACTGTTACCACAAATTCATTGAAAAGCATTGAAAACCAGGCAACTCTTTGGGAAAGGTAGGGTACAGTTATACATACACTTCCCCAAAGCCCTAAAAAAGTCTGAGGGCCTGTCTTACAGAACACTTCAAATACGAGATTCTTCATCTTTTTCCTTTTATATGTAGAGAGAAGCCTTTAAAAACTGGACTCAATCAGTCCTTTGAAGATACTCATACTTTCTCCTTATGCTGAGGAAATTGTGCAAGGGGTGCCCCCAACAGCTAAGTACCACCAAAAATGCGGCAAAGCACCCAAGACTTCAGAACCAACAAGTGGCCTCACAAATACAAGTGAGGTGACCCAATTCCAGTCCTTCCTCATACGTTGCTCTGTGAGGTGCAGGCAAAGATTTCCACTGTGCTTCATGTTTCTGTAAAACCAGGTTTTTTCTACTCGATGGGCCCTGCTGCTAAAGGAAAGTTAGAATTTTCTACTGATACTTACATTAAAAATAATAATAATAATAAAGGTCCTTTTAAAGATCAGTAGTCACCTATCATATTCACTTTAAACATCTTGAGATATAAAGCAATTTAGGCCCAAACATATACACCCACACACACACACACACAAGTACTTTTAGTGAATAAAGTAAAAACCTGAGAAATAAACTGTTGTGACAAGATCCTAAGTACTCTTAGTGACATACAGGTCAAAATCCAATATAACAAATTCCATTACACAAACAAGAAAAATGTTTGTGTTGTTGGTTCTATTACTTTAAATAATGTTCAACTCCTAATAGTTCCATGCGGTTAAAAACAAAAGCAAACAAACCTGGACAATTATAAGTGACTCTAATAGATTTCACTACCATGCTACACATTTTTCCAAAGGAGCAACCATAAATTTTATCCTGCCACAGGTGAAATGCCTCAGAGTTTAACTCCCAAGTGGCATAAATTAAACAGAGATGATGAGAAGCCCCCTGTATCCCCTGCTCCATGTGGCAGAATGGTGTCACCAGAATATCTACTCCATCATCGTGGCCAGCAGTGAAAGGGTCACCCTCTCCCAGACCCTCCAGCTATTCTGATCTTTCTATGCAATTTGACATTATTTAACATTTTCTAATAGCCATATTTAAAAAGGTTTAAAAAAAGGTGAAATTAATTTTAATAATAGACCCAAGTATATCCAGAATACTATCATTTCTGCATATAATCAACATGAAAAATTATTAATGAGACCATTTTCTGTGCCAGTTTTCTGAACTCTGCTGTGTATTTCATATCTGCATACATCTCAGTTCAGACCAGCCACATTTCAAGTGCTCAGTAGCCACACGTATGTTATATGACTAGTGTATGACACAGTTTGTTGTGATCCACAGAGTCAAAGGCTTTAGCATAGTCAATGAAGCAGAAGTAAGATGTTTTTCTGGAATTCTCTTGCTTTTTCTATGATCCAATGGAGTTGGCAATTTGATCTCTTGTTCCTTTGCCTTTCCTAAATCCAGTTTGAACATCTGAAAGTTCACTGTTCACGTATTGTTGAAGCCTCTGCCCTAAAGGAGCTTACACTCGAACCACCCTGTTATAAAATTAATCAAACAAGGAGACCATAAGGATGAGATGACTCTAATGCCTTGGTAGCCAACTTAGGCAAAAGGAAACCTAAGCCAGAATCAGTTCCTGTAAATGCCTTAAGATTAAGAAGAACAGCCAGTCACAAACAGCCAACTAGTCTTTCCCAAATAATGCAACCACTTCAAGCTCTAGCCAAACAACAGGCTTGCTTTTTTTCCAAGTCCTCTCTGTAAATCCCTTGCCCATAACTCTAAGGAGCAGAATGCTCCTAACCACGCTGCATCAACATTTGCTCAAATAAACTCTTAAAAATTTTAGTATGTCTCAGTTTATCTTTTAACACTGCTCATATACTTTCCTTCAAACATAATGTCACAGCAAGCTTGGATGACAAAAGCATGTCATTAATTCAGATGAGGAGCTATCATGAAATGGCTCCTTTCTTCTCTGCATGGTATTTTTAAATGTTGCCAGAGTTTAATTTATAAGCCATAAATTCTTAAAATCTTACTGGGATTTGTGGCCAGGTGCAGCAAAAAAAAGGGGGGGGTAATTGTTTCAGTCTCCATCATATATCATTATTAAGAAAATTCCCACAAAAGGAAAAAAAAATCAGTTGCTAAAAAAATGTTTTATCTCACAGATTACCCATTGGTGATCTTTAATATGTAAAATATGTGAAAATATGTGGTTTTAGAACATCTCAAAACATTCTTTTCATAGCAGGAAAGAAAAATGCCTTTGATCAAAATATTAGGGATGATAAACTAACTTTGAGCTCTGGGAATTAAAACAAAAGCCAAAGAAAAATTCACAAATTTGCTTACTGTTACTATTGTTACTATTAACTGACATTGGTTCTTTAGATACTACTGACTCAAGCAGGAAAGCAGTTGATTATTTACAGTATAAAGTAAGAACTTAAATTTTGTCCATTGAGAAAACTTATAATGTACCTTTATGTTGATATATTGTATCAAAACAGTATATATAATTTTAGTATTTATAGCTTACATTAGGACATTCATTAAAATTAAAATTCTAATCTTAAAAATAACTGCTCAAATAGCAGGAGGGACGTCTTTGTGGTAATCTGTATCTTGACTACAGTGGTAGTTATAGGAAATTACTCAAGTGATAAAATGGCATACACATACATTTTATCAACGTCAATTTCTTGGTTATATAAAACATAACCACTGGGGGAAACCAGGTGAAGGGTATACAAGACCTCTCTGTACTATTTTGCAACTTCTTGTGAATCTGTAACTATTTAATATATGTTCTTAAAATTACTCTGATCATGCAAGAATATTAGAATTGTTCATTCTGAACAGGTAACCTTGCATCCCAATGTATTTGTGCTTCTCTCAATTTAAAAAAAATTGGCATTTATTAAAAATTATAAAACCAACACAGACTAAGAAAACAGTGTTCAAAACTCTACTCATTAAACTCTACTCATTAAAGGAGACGGACAAAGCAATAAGAGAGATGGATTCATAAAAAGATCATGGCAAAGAATTAAAGAGTTTGTGATTTTTTATTTTATTTTAGTGTTTATTTTCAAATGTGCACTTGCTGAAATCCTCTAGCTGGAAACTGAGGAGAAAAAAGAAGAGTGTCTGCAATGACATGGAGAAGCACTGTATTTCAAGTTAACATGCTTGTCAGAAGGCTGACAGGAGATGAGAGCCTTCGCTCCCTCTTCTACATGGTTTTAAAATTTTTCCTTTTGCCAACCGATGGTAAAACGGAAGAGGCATCTCAGGATTTTAAGAGCAGAAACGGAAGGTTAAGAATGTAAACATACGTTCTAGAAAGAAAACTTCAGTAATGGCAAGGGTGGAAACAGAAAGGGGAATAGAAAGCCACCACACTCTCAAATGAACACAGGATGCTGTAATCCAAAGGTCTTCAATCATTATGCACAGTCTTAGGTTCCTTACAGAAAATATTTATCAGATGGACTAGTAGGATCAGGAGAACCACAATACACGGATTCACATTCACCCAGGAAAAACATATTGATTCTTACTCTATTTTATTAAAAGAATATATTAGCTTTCATATTTGATTTCCTATATCAATTTATTTCATATTAAAATGTTTTCTTGCTACAATAAGACGTAATAGATGTGATTTACTGATCCGTAAACCAGTCATATGAATACTTATAATTCTTGTCTCCCACATATGCTATGCCTATAAGTTTTTCTTTCTTTTTTGGGGGCTGCACCACATGGCTTGCAGGATCTTAGTTCCCCAACCAGAGAGAACCTGGGCCCCCTGCAGTGGAAGTCCTAATCGCTGAACGCTGGGGAATTTCCCTCTTTAAGTTTTTCTGCAACCGTATAACCCACTGACCTCCTCTACCTATAGTGCTACTTATCTCCACCTTCCTTTAGGGCCTAGGTCAGTTCCGGTTCACCAGTGAAGGCTCCATAGTTACTTCATTTCTCAGTGATTGGGTCTTCTTCTGAATTCATATACAGGCTGTCCATTCCATTTGAGGCAATCTATTTAACGTTGCTATTTCATTTTTTACAAATACATGCTGAGTCTTCTTAACTGGATTTTAACACCTTCAAGAGCAAAAGCCAGGAGTACTTTTTTTTTAACTTGAATCATTAGCAGCGTAGTAGACTTTCTATATCAGTTTTACACTGGCTTAGCCCTGTTGAATTACATCTTATGGGTATGGTGCACCATTCCAGAGCATGTAATTTAAAATACTGATTCTGTAGTCTTTCAAAATAATTATCATTCCAAGCTCTGTGTTATCAGAAAAACTGAAAAGCATGCCTTTAATTACCTAGTAAAAGAATGAACAAAATAGGATCAAAGGAGCAGCTCTGTGACATTTCACAAGACATCTGATGGCAAACTAGATGTACATCCAATCTCTTAGATGTAGCTCTTCCAGAGACTCAGACAACTAAGAAAGGGGCACAAAGTACAATACTAAGAGAGAATGACTGAATGCTTTACTGAAAATGAGACAATCTAATAATATACACCTTCCTTAAAAGGATAAAATAAGTTTGCCATAACTGTTTCTTAGTTACCTAACTATTCTTCCAACTGCATTCTTATTTAAATCATCCACTTAAAGACCTGAGTGCAATTTCTTTTAAAAATCTCCAGAATGTTTTTACTTTCTACAGCCCTGAGGATCTTTCTGCTTCTCCATTTCTCAAAGATAATACCTCTGAAGCACATCTGCCCATTTCTTTGGTTTCTTCAGCCCTGAAACAGAGCCCCTAGAAGAAGTGCAGCCTGGCCAACAACTTGATTTTAGCCCAGGGAGCCCCACCTTGGACTTCTGACCACCAGAACTACAAGGTAATATATCTGTTGTTTTAAGCTACCAAGGTCGTGGTAATTTGTTACAGCAGCAATAGGAAACGAATACAGCCTCTGATTCAAAAGATCTCACCTAAAAATCAAACTCCTTTCTTTCTGCTAAGGTCCCATGTTTGTCAACCAAATTCTTAGGGTGTATTTGAATTCCAGTAGCAAGTTATCCTTTAACATATTCCTGAAGCAGGACATCAAGCTCCAATGTGTTTCATCCTGCAAGACTCACCTTTATGTTCTGTTTTTGGACCAGGAACTGACTCATATACCTGTTTTTTAACTTCTAGTGTCTCAGCTCCTACTTCCATTGATCTCCTCCTTGGGTTGGTTTGCTGTAAGCTTAACCTCTAATTGTCCACCTTGTCTTGTTACAAGGTTCTCAGTTTTATTACTTCCCCTCAGTCCATAATCATTGCCCTGATTCTTACAAACTACTCAACAGCATATGAAAATAAACTGGGGGTAAACATAGCAGTAGTATGTTTTATAAGTAAAGAATGGATTATCAGTAACATTAAATTGAAAGTTTTAAATATACTATAAATTCAAACTATCTAACTATACTCCTACACTCAGAAGAACTACAACTCAAGTATTAGCTGGGCCAATGAACATAATTTCAAACATTCTTAGATCAGAAATGGCACCATAAAACTGGATAAATTTAAAGTCAGCCTTAATATTAAAAGGGGGAATTAGGTAGGAAGGAAAATCCTAAAAACTAAAGACCAATTAGTTTGACAGTAATTCCTGTCTTTAAAGGAATCTATCAGTACTAAAGACAACACAAACAGGTTCATCAAGAAGTCATGCCAAATTAACCTAATAACTCTTTTGAAAGGACAACTAAATTGATTGTTTAATAAGAGAAATGCTTGGATTAGAGGATAAACTAAGTTCAGTGAAGTTTTCCTTACTATCCATATGAATAGATCACAGTTTCAAAATAATAGTTTAAAACCTTGAACTCTGCACTATTTGTAGAAATATAAAATGGTGCAGCCACTATGGAAAACAGTACAGAAATTTCTCAAAAAAAAAAAAAAATTAAAAACAGAATTAGCAATATGATCCAGCAATCCTACTCTGGGGGATGTATTCAAAAGAATTCAAAGTAGTATCTTTATATATACGCAGGTGTAGTCAGCATTATTCACAATAGCCAGGAGGTGAAAGCAATACAAATGCTGACTGACGGATGAATGGATACACAAAATGGGTGGCATAAGTGTACACTGGAATACCAAGCAGTCTTAAAAAGGTGAGAAATCCTGTCACATGCTACAACATCAATGAACCTCAAAGACAGTATGCTAAGCAAAATAAGCCAATCACAAAAAGACAAAATGCTAGATGATTCCACTTATATGAGATGTCTAAAGGAGTCAAAATCATACAGACGGGAAGTAGAAAGGTAGCTGCCAAGGGCTGGAGGGAAATGGAGTTAGTGTTTAAATTGGTCCAGAGTTTCAGTTCTACAAGATGGAAAAGCTCTAGAGAGTGACTGCACAGCAATGTGAACAAACTTAATACTACTTCACTGTATACTTACAAATGGTTAAGATGACAAATTTAATTTTACGTGTCTTTTACCACAATAAAATAAACAAAATAAATTTACAAAATAACAGACAAACAAAAAAAAAACCTTGAACTGAACAAACAAGATGATTTGTAACAAGGATAAATTTTAGTCTCACTGATTCAAAGGCATTAATCACATATAAGACCTTGGAAAACATGTCCTTTGAGAAAGAGCTAAAGAGCAAGATGGGAGAGGTATGTTTAACCTAAGAAAAGACAGACTGAGAGAAATCTGAAAGGCTTAACACAGAGAAGGGAACCTAAACTTACTTTGTGTTTAAATAAACTAGAGTTTACTCATTCATTCATTCATTCATTCATTCACTCAACAAATGTTTATGGAATGTAAACAATATGCCAGGCACTGTTCTAAGTATTTACGATATTTCCAGTGAACAAATATCTCTGCTTTTGTGGAATTTTACATTCCATTGGGGGGAGACAAACAGCAAACATAATAAGTGTGGTAGGCTTCCGATGTGATCTCTGGTGGGATTCACACTCTTGTGTAATGCCTCCCCTGTGTGTACGTTGGACTTAAGCAGAATATATCAAAAGTTTTTTATAGACATGATGCTAGTGCACATTTAATAGACTACAGTGTAGTGTAAACATAACTCATATGTGTATCAGGAAACCAAAAAATTCATGCAACTCACTTTATTTTGATATTTGCTTATTTGCAGTGGTCTGAAACCAAACCCACAGTATTTCCCAAGTATGCAAGTACATGAAATGTTCAGAAAAGAAAATCTATTCACAGAAACTCAATTAGTGGTTGCCCAAAACTGGGGGTGGGAATAGAATTAACTATAAATGGGCATTGAGGGATATCACTGGCATGATGGAACCATTCGAAAACTGGATTGATGATGGTTGTTCAACTTGCTTTACACTTAAAACAGGTGGATATATGATATAAAAATAATACCTCAAAAAAAGTTGTTTAAAAAAATTGGGGGTGTTAATACAGCCATTTCTAAGAAAGTCACATATGAGCAAAATCTTTGAGGAGGAAGGGCATTAGCTTTGTGATTATACAGGGGAAACAAGCCAGATGACAGGAAAGCTATGCACAGATCCAAGGGCAGGGGCATGTCTGGTGTGTCTACAGCACACAGAGGCGCTAGTGTGGCTGAGATGATTATTTTTAGACAGGAAAGCAGGAGATGAAGAGAGAGCAGGAACGATGGATGGAGGATGATGGTGACGGGAATCAGGCTGAGCTCTTCTATACCCCTGGAAAGACGGTGGCTTTTACTGTGAGAGAAAAAGAGAGGGATATGAAAGTTCTGGGCAGAGGAGTGATACACTCTGGCTTGTGTCTTTAAAGGATCACACAATGTAAAAGAAATTATAAAAGGCTCCACATAAGCTAGTTACCTCCGGAGTTACTGACCTCTCTCGTCTGACTGAGATATCACATACTTTCTCATAATTCAGAGTTTTGAAGAGATCTTAATGTTTATGTGGTTTCTCAAAGATATCGCCTGGGAAGCCTGTAAATTTTGGAGACTCATATTCCCAGCTGCAGACACTCAGAAGTCAGGGGCTGCGGGTGTGAGACTGAGAGAATATCCGGGCATCCTCAATCATGTTTATCTAAGGAAATGGCCAGGGTTTATTATAAATGAATGTTGGAATTGATTATTTTGTTCTATTACAGATAAAGTGACCTTTTTCTCTCTTTCTCGAAAAACCTTACCCAGTTGTTCTTTTTCCCAGCATAAATCTCCATGTTCCCTCCATACTGTGGCTCTTCCAGTAACGTCTGGTATTCGAACATGAGGCGGGAGCTCTCACGGAGGCGGCTGCACTGAAACTGGTGATACTGTTGCACAAGTTCCTTCACCACCAGTAAGAGACATTCAGGGTTTGATGGATTCCAGGAGGCAAGGTTCTGTAGAAGCCAAAAAGAAAAGCCCAGTAACAAATGAGTTTTCACACAAATCCAGTATCACATTGGCTCATCAATATAAAGGGAAAGAGGGATGAAAATCTAAGAGAAATAGGCCATTTTTTTTTTATTGAAGTATAGCTGATTTATAGTGTTTTGTTAGTTTCTGGGGTACAGCAAAGTGATGCAATTATACACACAGATATATACATATATATGTATATGTATATATTCTTTTCTCATATTGTGGTTTATTATAGGATAGTGAATACAGTTCCCTTGCTATAAAGTAGGATTTGGTTGCGTCTCTATCTTATATAGAGTAGTTTGTATCTGCTAATCTCAAACTCCTAATTTCCCCTCCCCCACCCTTCCCCCTTAGCAGCCATGTTTGTTTTCTAAGTTTGTGAGTCTGTTTCTGTTTTGTAAATAAGTTCCTTTTTATCATATTTTAGATTTCACATATAAGTGATATCATAGGGTATTTGTCTTTCTCTTTCTGATTTACTTCACTTAGTATGATAATCTCTAACCTCCAAGTAGCTGCAAATGGCATTATTTCCTTCTTTCTATGGCTGAGTAATATTCCATTGTATGTATGTACCACATCTTCTTTAGCATTCATCTGCAAATGGATACTTAGGTTGCTTCCATGTCTTGGCTATTATAAACAGTGCTGCTATGAACATTGGCGAGCATGTAACTTTTCCAATCAGAGTTTTTCTGGATATATGCCCAGGAGTGAGATTGCTGGGCATGTGGCAACTCTAGTTTTTGTTTTTTTAAGGAACCTCCATACTGTTTTCCATAGAAGCTGCACCGATTTACATTCCCACAAATAATCTAAGAGAGAAACAGATCTCTCTTAATTAGAGAGATCTCTTAATTAATCTAAGTTATTAGATTAATAATAATCTAATTAAGAAACTACTCTTAATTAATGATAAGCTCGGAACAGAAGTCAGAAGGGCCTCTCGAACTTGTTGATTTTTCCTGCTTTCTAAAAATTCTTGTAGACAATCAAGGAGAATTCCACTACGGGCAGGCAGAAACAGTAAAGTGTAAAGTAGCGTAGTAACAAAACAAGAAAACAAAACATCCTAAGAAGACCATAATTTTAGCCTTAAAGACTTGTTTCTTATTCTTTCATAAATTTAATTTCTTCCATCTGCACCTAAATTCAGCATTAAATGCTAATGTCATTCAACTCAAATCCACAGACCATAATACCAGATATAAATGAATGCTCTGTAAACATTAGAGCCCCACAGACATGTAAACACAATGGTGGTGGTTCAGCCTGAAAAAGATAAGAATGGAGTAGAGATGACAGAAAATACAATTAGGAAATGCGAGGTCCGGAGAAAAGGCCTGACCAGGAAAGGAGATGGGAAAGATCTGACAAGTATATAGCTGTTTTTAAGCTCACAGTCATTCATTCAACAAATACTTATCAAGTACCTATTCTGTATCAAGCATTGTTCCAGGCAGTGACAGGAATAAACCAAGTCCTTGCTAAAGGAGCTTACAGTTTCATTGGTCAAAATAAATAATTAACAAAATCAGATGGTAATAAATGCTACTGAGAAAACTGGTGAAAGAAGAGCTTCAAAAGAGAGAAGTGATCAGCTGTGCCAACTGGTGTTGCTGAGTAAGAGAAGGCCTAGGAACCGACGGCTGGGTGTGTGGACGCACAGGTCAGTAGTGCGCTCCACAAGGGCTATCTTGGTGAAGTAGAAGCTTGACTGTAGAGGCTTTAAGAGAGAATGAGTAGAAAGAAATTAGAAATGTGATACAGACAACACAAACTGGTAACCAGAGGGGAAGAGAAAGTTTTGCTCAGATGTTTATAGTCTGAGGGAATATCCCCATAGAGAGGGGGGAACATGCGGCTGAAAAGGGAAGTGGGCACAGAACACCATCAGGGAAGGTAACAATTAGGTAGGCAGAATGGGATCTCCAAGAGGGATGCCTTAGAAACGAGCACAGAGAATCCATATGTAGGTACAAGAGAAAAGGCCAGCTTAGGATTACAAATGTAGGCAAGTTGTTCTATGCGGCGATAGAAGCTTGTGGTGGTTCTCTTCTAAGAGTTTACATTTTCTCCTTGAAACAAGGCCATCAGCTGAGAGTGAGGAAGAAGGAGGGGATACAGGAATTTTGAGAAGAGAGTGTGCAATAGTCATTTAGAACAATAAACAATGAATGAACTGGGGAAATGGAGGAGGAATTCCAGACAGCACTAAAAGCCCCATTGAGCTTGAGGTATGATTTTTAAGTGAGACCAATCAGCATAAATTCCCTCACCTGGGTGCAATGTAGAGTGGGAGGAATTTAGATTTAACAAAGGTTGGGATTTTGCCAGATAAATACAATACAAAGAAAGAAGGGCAAGGATCTTTGAGGGCTTGCAGAAGAATGATTGTAATTATGGACATGGACACCCTAAGCCAGGAAAAAGCAAAGTAAGTTCATAAGAGAAGTAAGAGTTAGTGGAAAAATGACAGGACCAATGGTCCTGGTGAGCTGAAGAATTGTTGCTGTTGAAATTCTAAAAAGAATGAATTCTAAAAGACAGGAGGTGTGGTCAGAGAACGGGATGTTTGATCTGTAATGGGTACTGACAAGGCCTGGCTGAGCATGTGTCTGGCCGAGGGAGGTGGAGGGAGGACAAGATCCTGCAGGAAAGGAAGTCAGGCACTGAGAGGCCCACACGTCGGAAGGAGCGTTTATGTGAATATTAAAGCATTTATGTGAATATTAAATCACCTGCAATCACAAAAAGAGCAATCAACCGTGCTGAGAAAATAACTGTGAGCCATGCACTAAAATCTTCAAAGGATGTCTCTAGATAACAACAAGGAGGGAGGGGTGTGTTCTACTGTCTGATGGGCTAAGTTTCAAGGCTGGGGATGGGGTGTCAGGGAAAAGGGAACGATGATTTCCTTGGCAGCAGCATCGAGTAGGGAGAACAACCACCGCCCCTCCAAGTGCAGTGATACAAAAGATGAGAGAGAAATCAGCTGTGATAAATAAATTATTTGAGAGCATGGAGGGAAAGACAGAATCTCAGGGCAGAGGATCTGAATATTCAGGTTTCAAGAGTGAGAAATACTATGTTTGGTCCCTATTCCCACCTCCAGATTTTGGTTTAACTGAGTCAATCTGAAGTGTGTCTTGGGCACAGAGGGTCTGTTTGTTTAAGCTCCACAGGTGATTCTAAAATTCAGCAAAGGTTGAGAACCACTGACTTTGGCGGGGGGTGGGGGGGTGTGGGGGAATGGTGTAGAGAAGTTTAAGGGTATCAGGGACTTTACTGATGATAGACCATGTAAATACCACAAAACACTGAATTTCCAGAAATTTAGAAATCTGGCATCTATAAAGGAAAACACCAATACATTACAAATGCTCAAAAGGTGATAATTATATAGCCTGTTGAGTACTATATAAATTCTAAGAACTTTTCATATATTCAAATTAATCCTTAAGACAACCTACAAGTTACATTATTATAGCATTTTATTTAGATGAGAAACTGAGGCCAAAAGTAGTTTGGTATCTTGTCCAAGGTCACAGAACTATTAAATAATAAAGCTGAGTTCTGAACTTAAGCAATTTGGCTCCAAGTCCCTGCTTAAGCACTACAGCACAGATTCTCATACATTCTGGTCTCAGGAACCTTTTATACTCTTAAAAAGTATGGGGGACCCCAAGGAGCTTCTACATATATGAATTATATGGACAAAATTTACTATAGTAAAAGTTAAAACAGAAAGTTTCGAATATTAATTCATTTAAAAATAACAATCCTACTACATGTTAACATAAAAACATTTTTAATGAAAAACTGTATTTTCCTAAAAAATCATGAGACGCATGGCATTGTTTCATATTCTCGCAAAATTCTTTAATGTCTGATTTAATTAAAGAGCTGGATTCTCAAATGTGCTTTTACATTCAATGTTGCAATATGTTGTTTTGGCTGAAGTATATGAAGAAAATCCAGCCTCATTCAAATATGTACTTCGAAAAAAGAAGAGTAGTTCCACAGCCTTTCCAAATAATTCTGGATGTTCTTCTTTGATACTACACCAAAACTCAACAAGTGGTGGTTTCTTAAAGGTTAGTTGTAATGTGGAATCTAAAACTATTTTTTTTCTCTTCCATTATGGTTTATTACAGGATATTGAATGCAATTCCCTGTGTTAAACAGTAGGCTAAAATTAGATTGATAAATATTTCACACTCTTACCCTAAATTCCATTTGTCTATCCTGTACTTTAAATGAAACTTTTACTCATGTATGACTTTGCATTGGTCATTTAGAAAATACCGATTCACTGAGTTATGGAGATATTCCAAATGTTAACACATTTCATTTATATAACACCAAAAAATCACATTCATTAATACCATGACCAATCTCACCAGAGAAATCTTCTATCAAAAGAAAACAAACAGAAGCTAAAGAAATACATCCTTTAAAAGGATAATAATGATTTTGCCCCAAAGAGTGTGTTGACTTAGGGAATAAATGACAATGGAGAGGTCACTAAATGTTCTTTCACTTATAGGAAAGATAGATCTTCAGGGATATCCAAGTAAAGACTCCATGAACAGAGGGAAAAGCAGGAGCTTCAGCATTCTGCACTGAGTCACAGAGAGCCCTTGCTATGAAGTGACTGAACAAAAAGAGCGTAAACTCCTCACTGGCAAACCTCTGAATCTCAGGAGCCTGAGGTCCTTTCGAGGTACTCAAGACCACATTTAAAGTATCAACAGGATATAACAACACAGTATAAAACTCAAAATGATCATTATATAGCTGGCTATGCATTTTCTTCAGAAATCATCATTAAACACTGATGTACAGAAAAAATATACAATCTTCCCTTTCTCAGTCAAGTATTCAAGTCCTTCCAATACAAAAAGAAAAAGCTTCAGTTGCCTCAGTTGAAACTCTTTATTTACCTGATTCATTTACTTATTTTTGGCTGCACTGGGTCTTTGTTCTTTGCCGCACGAGCAGTCTTTCTCTAGCTGCGGTGAGCAGGGGCTACTCTCTGGTTGTGGTGCCACATGCTCTTGTTGCAGTGGCTTCTGCTGTGGCTGGCACGGGCTCTAGGCCCTCAGGCTTCAGTAGCTGCAGTGTGTGGGCCCAGCAGCTGTGGCACACAGGCTTAGCTGCCCCGTGGCATGTGGGATCTTAGTTCAGGGCTTAAACCAGTGTCCTCTGCACTGGAAGGCAAATAGTTAACCACTGGACCACCAGGGAAGTCTCTTATTTTAAACTGTTAATTCTGTCATTTCTCTTTAGCTATCTGGCAAGTTACAGCCTATATCTACAAAAATTTTTTAAATTATGAAAGCATATAAGCTGGCAAATACCTCTTACCAATTTGAATTCATTTCAAGTGATTCAATCTAATTATTAAATGCATAGTAAAGATATGCCAAGCAGTCCCTTTCCATTAAATACAACCTCCCAATACATGGAAATGCATCTGACCTCTCTGGCCATTCAAAGCGCACTTCACTGGAAAACAACTTAGTTGAAAAACATTCCCATCAAGGGAAGCAGAGATATGTTCACTGGGATAAAAATTCCTTTACTGCTGCTGCATGACCACTTTTACATATGAAGTCATTTGTGCTCTGAATTACTTGGCCTAGAAGGGGAGAACATAGAAGATACACAAGATTTTGGTTACTTTCTAAGACTGAAGCGTATTTTAAAAACAGGTCTAACAATGCAGGACGTTGGGGTTTTCCACCCTCTTGAGAAGGAGATAGAGAAAAATGCCCAAAACCTCTTCAAGGAAAGGGTGAGGGAGCATAAATTAAGAAGCCTCTTTATGAAAAAGCGAAGAGTTTCTCTCTCTATGCACAGGGTTCTTATTTTACTTATTTTTGGTGATATATGAAAGAGGAAATTTTAAAAGAGGATGGTCAAGAAGAGTAGGCATGGGACATGTAATATATCAAGGAGTAAAAATGTATTAGGAGAAAGTGATAAAAGTGTAATAAGAGAAAACAGACAAAAGTGAAAAAATGAAGTACTATCATGAAACTTTATTCCTTCTCACCAAACACATATGAAGCAGTTCAGGGAAGATATCATGCCAGTGCTTTTTAAATGCTGGTTACCTAAAGAGGTTGAACAACTCTGATGATACTCAAGTATAGACAACTGAGAGTGTAGAATGTAAACCTGCCAACCCTCAGTGACATGATATTTCACTAAAATATCAGTTTCTAACCGAAGAATTGGCATCTGCCTCTTTGTAGTCACAACCTGTCCCCTCTAGCAGTAATTCTGGATTCCCCACTCTGGCTCACTCTATAGGCTGCCTGACTTGAGGGATGCTCCTGTGTGTGTGACCCGCAGCCTTCCCAGGTCTCTCTCATCAATACATTCTACCACACATGTTATACTCCCAAATCGATGGCCCTGCAGACTTGAAAAAGCACAACCAATCCTCAGCTTCTTATGGGAGCTTCCTTATGTGAGAACACAGCAGATTATAATTCTTGCAAATGCCTAACTCACTTCACCCCCAAATCACATCTCACTTATTCAAAACAAGGCTTCTCAGTCATACTAAAGAAAATTCACTCACAATGAATTCACTCACAAATATACGAAAAGAGTTGGGAAACAATATACTAGATTCACAGCACTGGGGAGATGAAGAGAAATAAGCAAATTAGCAAATGAGCCCCGGGACCATCACTGACTAACAAGGAAGGAGAAAAAAATCTTATATGGGGGAAAAATTTTCTTTTAAAAAATGCTCATAATAAAAACTGTTAATTAATAAGAGGATAAAGTATAGATATAAATTAGAAACACTTCTTTAAAATTATCTGAAACATTACAAAATTATGTACAACTATCTAGTACTGTACACAACATATAATACTGTACCATATATTTGAAAGCTGCTGAGAGTAAATCTTAAAGGGTCTCATCACAAGAAAAAGAAATCTATAACTGTATGGTGATGAAATTTAAATTTATTGTGGTATTCATTTCACAATATATACATAAATCAACATGTTGTATACTTAAAACTAAATGTTGTATGTCAATTATATCTTAATAAAAACAATAATAAATAATAAAATAATAAATAAATAAATAAAATAATAAATAATAAAAACAAATAAAAAAACAATGTGTAAAAAGTATATAACCTTACTAATTAGCAAATAAATGTGATTTTATTGATTTCTTCTTTTTCATAAACTAATGTTTCATTGAAACAGTAATATACATATGGTAAGAGAAATAGCATTTTTTCTGATAGCATAAGAGTATAAAGAATAAAGGTAAGTCTTCCTCACAACCTATATTATCAGATCCCTCCATTCTCCAGAAAGACTATTCTTATCCCCCAGATGGAGCCACACTGAGACCTCTACAATTTATAGAGTACTCACAGAAATAAATATTGGTATGGCAAAAAATTAATTAGGGTAGTTTTATAATCCTCAATGGCTTTATTTTCAAATAGTCTAATAATTCTCTTCATTCTTGTAAGCAGAGCCTATTGAATCTGAGATTTGAGAATGTTGCCATGTTCTTTGAAGTTGTTGTTAATTACAGTCTTGAAAACTCAGTGGGTTCTTGGAAGCACAGAAGCTAATTAGAAAGAGATGCAAATCTGTAACATCCAAATGAATAGCTAAGACGACGACCAACATACGGTCATTTTGGGGATTAATACGGGCTAGTAAAAAATATCCCTAGAAGTACAGTTAAGTTAAATTCTCACACTTGCTTAAGAACTATGCCTAAGAAGTAAACTGAAGTATTCTGGTCAAATGTGGCAATTTGCAGCCTGCGTTCAGTGGCTACTGCTGGAGCCAGGAGCAAACCTAGTAGAGGGCACCCCAGCCTCTCAACCTGCTTTAACCAAAACACCACTGTCATTCTGCTTTTGGTTTTGTTTGGTTGGTTGTTTTGGTTTGGTTTGAGTTTGGGTTGTGTTGAAGTTTTACCTAACATGTCATTTGAAAAAAAAGTTTATTTTTTGGGAAATGGATCTAGTCTAGTAAGTAGTAAACACTTCACTGAAATCTTATGCTTCTTTTATCCTTCCTATTTGTGACCATCTTCATCATGATACTGGAGGCCCTCCCAGGAGGATCTGAAATTATACAGTGGCCTGGAGGATCTTCCAGATGTGCTGCAGAAAATCATTTTCTCTGGTTTATAAGGCTGTAGCCCCAGGTCATGAAATTATAGATTGTGTGTGTGTGTGTGTGTGTCTGTGTGTGTGTGTGTGTGTGTGTGTGTGTGTGTGTAGAGAGAGAGAGAGAGAGAGAGAGCTCATAGCTTGGGAGTAAAAGGGATTTATCTCCTTAAATCATACATATCTTAACAATAAACAAAGTGGAACTACAATCTTCTCAAAAAAACCTAGTCTGCTTGGGGCCAGCCATGGCAGCTTCCGCTGCATTCTGTCCCTGCTCTCTCTAGAGCTCTCCAAGGTTCTGACCTCCCTCTCAATCAACAACTAACTTCCCTGGATTTTATGTGATCTAGGCTATTCTAAAAGGTCTGATTTATTGCCTTGCAGGAAAAATAAAAAAGACAGCAGTCCATTCCCCGGCTTAAATCTTCTGGATACTAGTAGTAATGTGATACTAACCCTATGCCAATATAGAACATGACAGATAAACATCTTTGAGAAGGACAAAGGTAATGTGTTGGGCAAAATATACAAATATCTTGGTTTCTGAAAAATCACTCTCCTGCATGATTTTATGAAAGAACCAACAGGTTTGCAAATGAGAAAAGAAAAATAAATCCTAAACCTGAATTTTTTTTAAATGCCATTCAGTGGGCAGCCTCACCAACAATTGCTAGGTAAGCAAAACTTCCAAATAACAGAGGAGTTCTGGGGAATCTTCAACTATCTACCACCTACTGGTACATCACACCAGAATTTCTCTACCATCCCTGTTTTATGCTCAGCAGACTCATTGGAACTGACATACATGTTTGCTTTCTTCCACAGGCCAGCATGCTTTTAATCTAAAATATACAAAAGTATCTCAAAAATACAGGCTTCCCTCATGGCTCAGACAGTAAAGAATCTGCCTGCAATGCAGGAGACCTGGGTTCAATCCCTGGGATGAGAAGATTCCCTGGAGGAGGGCAAGGCAACCCACTTCAGTATTCTTCCCTGGAGAATCCCCATGGACAGAGGGGCCTGGCAGGCTATAGTTCATGGGGTTGCAGAGTCGGACATAACTGAGTGACTAAGCACAGCACAGCACATCTCAAAAATAGAACTTTAGCTCAATTTAGAAAACTCAAAAAAAAAAAAAAAAAACCCTGTAATATCACTTCTTGCTCATGAGAAGTTGCTTACAAATGACCTTTCAGCTCCTCTAAAAAAGAAAGTGACCAGCATGCAACCCCAGGACACGCTGAACTGCCACTTCAAATAGGTCTATAGGATCACCCGGCACATTTCTAAGTTCTGTTTCCTTGGAACTGGGATGGAGAGATGGGAGCAACCTAGGGTGAAAGAGAGCAGGGGGAGAAGGAAATCTCAAACCACATCTGTTGACCCAGAATTTCTTGTCTATCAAGAGGAAGAAAGTAAAGAGCAGCTTCTTTTCTATCTTGGAAACCCTGCTGCAAGTGGAACAAAGTTGAAAACAAAAGAGGCTCCCCAGAACCTTTCTAAGCCTTTCTTAACAGTACAACCACTTAGAGCACAGACCAGTATCTTTTCCAAAATGAATATAAAAGAACTAAGACTGGAGACCCTAAAATCACTGACTGCTGAATTTAATAATGACCAAATCCACTCTTCTTCCCTAAGATATTGTCTCTACACACGCAACTTTACGGTGCTATCTTTTAAATACAAAATCAAATCTATTGGGGGCCAAAATGCTTAAGTTTTATACCTACTGTTTCTCAAACAAATTTAAAAAAGCATGAATAAATGATATTATTAAGTTCAATATTTGAACAAAATGTCAGTGTAGACTAAAATTTGACTAGTGATCTCTAAACATTTAGAAATCCTTCTGTCTGGTCAGCAAAGTGTTTCAAAAAAATTTAAATTCCTCTAGGCTGTACATGTATCCAGTTCACCAAAACCCCAATTTAAAAAAAAAGAAAAAAGAAAAAAAACCTTTTCATGACCCCAGATTGGCTGTGGCTCTGAAGTGAATGTTGCTATTCACCTGAGTCGCTAATGCCACACACCTTCTCAATCAAGCCTACTCGGACTCTGAGAATAAAAGGCAACATTGCCATGACATAAAGGAAATTAGCAAATATGATTTCCAACTTGACTCAAATTGTTTTTCCTGGGGATGCATTTAAATTGTCCAGGTTGCTCGAATATCATCCAGGGATGTGATTTTGAAGGAAACAGCTTGTTTCTGGTTTTCCTGGCTGTACTACAAGAAACAACAGTGTGAGCTTATTTTAAGTTAAAGTGTGCTTCTGTGTTTCTTTACAAGAAATTAACTGCAATCCATTTAGTTAAAGCAAACACTTTGTTAGGATTTCACTTTTCATTAGAAAAATGTCTTCAGGAGTCTTTTAAACTTAAAAGATGAAGAATCCCAATTTCTGCACAGAGATTTTAAACTTGGAGCAAATTATTTAAATAATGGAAGAAGATGATTCAAGCCTAGCATCCTTTGTTGGCACTGAGTGTTTTACAGCCATAGGTGAGTCACAACACCACAGGAATCCTACCCAGTCACCCCTGTCAAGACAATAATCTCTTCTCCACTTAAGTCAGGATCAGACCTCAGGGTAGATTCTCATTTCTTTGCAACTATGATAATCACAGAGAGACCTACAGGAATGAGCCATATGGAACAAGACAAGAGAACAAACAGCTTCAACCAAGTTGTTATTTTTAACCAGACAAACACCTGCAAGCTCTAACACCTGGTTTCTGACCCCTGCCCTATCAATGATTTCCTAGCTAGACTTGGCCCCTGGGCTACAATGATTTATACTATACAACTGCTTCTCCTCACCATAGTGAGCTCCCTGGACTTAATTCCAGACCGGCAGTATTTGACAGACCTTCATCCTCTTAGCCAAAATCTCAGTCTTGGGCCTTTCTGGCCAGCAGCCTTGAAGCAACCAAAGTCCTAGTAACACAGTTTGCATATAAATAATCAGGGGAAACGCCCACTGAAAAGAAGGCTCTTCTTCAAGCTCCTCCTGTTACACCAGCCACAAGCAACTACAACAAGAGCAAGGAAGAAAAAGCAGTGTAAAGCAGACCATCAACTAAAGGAAAAGATACCCAAAAAGTGTAACACAGGAGACAGTAAAAGCATTCAATGTCTATCCTTCCCCCTA
This sequence comes from Muntiacus reevesi, assembly GCF_963930625.1. NCBI lineage: Eukaryota > Metazoa > Chordata > Mammalia > Artiodactyla > Cervidae > Muntiacus > Muntiacus reevesi. Next base: position 33,528,987 of record NC_089251.1, on the reverse strand, counting down.
AAAACTCTACCTCAGCCCAGGTCCATGTAAAGTCCTTGGCCAAAACCCACATTTAGCAGACATCTACTGTTTGATTTCCAACATCCATTTCCCTTCTTCTGGTTAAGACAAACCCAAATTTCCTTGGGAAACCACATCTCCTCACTCTCAGGCATGTGTTTTGAGTAAGAACTTCTACTTCAAGCTCCATGGTCCTGACTGCCTAAACCCATCAACATTTCCTATACACCGAGGAAATTCAGCTATGTGCACACATCTGATCAAGTGCAATGAGAAAAATGAAGACATCAGTTGGGACTTCTGAGAAATAAAAGTATTCTTTCTTCCCATGATAGGAGAATACAAAGTTTGAACTGGAATAACAATTTTATATTCACTAAAGAAGA